>NC_135507.1:13615928-13989678 GCF_052857255.1 Amblyomma americanum | reverse complement strand
AGGAAAACTCGTCTTTCGGGTTCGGGTTGGTTATAGCTGCCAGTTTTGAGTCATTTGTGCTTGTTCCGAGTGGACGTCCTGCTGGCTGTTTCGTGTTTAGGAGTCTTGTGTTTAGGGTCACTGTCATTAGCGAGGTCCACGTCGTTGTCTGTCTGTTCTTAAGCGATTAGGCGTCTGTTTAAACAAAATGCGCTTTGATTTGGTGGGCTGGTGTTTGTTGTGCGCCTGCGTGCTGCTCTGCTGATGTGGTATTTTTTCGCGCCGCCGGATATTGTTCTGCCGTGGTGCTGAATTTCTTTCTCCTAGTTTTCCACATCTTCCAGTCAGTTTTACCAAACAACTTGTCGCAACTCCCAATGCGTGGACACACAGCCTTCCAGGCCCATGTTCGGTACCTCTCCATTTCTTTATCACGCTGGAAGCCATGGACGCTTTGCCCCGTTGAATGCAAGTCCTGTTTGTCGAAACGTTGGCTAAGCACCCTGAAGCTCCCCTGTTCACTTCGTGTTCCTTAAGTTATGATGTACTAAAGCGAAAGGACACGCGTACGAGAGCCGATTGACCTGGTTTTGGGTGCACTGACGATATTTCCTGTCTTCCGACTGCTGCTGCTGCCCAACTCGCATTCTGACAAAAAAAAAAAAAAAAACCTGGCTTCGCTGCATCAAAGCAACTGAACCGCCTGCTCCGTTCTGGTTGAAATGACTCGTCATATCCTTTTACACCGCATTCGACCGTCACACCGCGGTACAGTGTTAGACATTCCCCCTAAATCTGCGTAAAATCGTGGTATGTCCACAATGTTGCATTTTGTTGTTTAAATTCATTTATATGCAAATCCTTGAAGTTTCGAACCATACCGTTTAGCATTTTCAAACCCCTCTACCACAGCTATCCACTGCCACGGCGATAACTGTCGCACAAAGCGGCCGCGAGAGTGGTAGGCAGATAAAAGAAATGAAAGACAGGCAGGTTAACTGGACATTGCCCGTTGGTTATCGTACTTGTGTGGAGGGGTATGAAGGGAGGTCAACGAAACTGAGAATGATAATTTAGTTAAGTTTCCAGTATGGAAGGAGTTCATTAATCCTCCGGTTCGCAACAGCAACTGAACCCTATTGTCACTCTACACAGCAGAGCCCAAGCGCCAAACGTCCACTCGGACACGGATGCTCAGTAGTGCCGTGCGTTGAGAGAAACAAGAAGTTATGGGGAGATGAGAGGCACTTGCATTCTTGCTGTGGTGCCGTATAGCATTTGTGGACATGGTAGGAATGTTTTTGCGCTGAACATTCGAGAAAAGTATCAGTTTTAAACTTTTATAAACCGGCACAAAGAAGTTACGAGAGGATTACTTCTCGGAACAAATATCTTAGCTTTGACACTGCTTCATCGCCTACCGCATAGCGTGAGAATTATGGCTCGTTCTCTGTATATAAAGGCATATTCTGGACAAGAAGCTTGTCAGCAGTTTTATATTGGCCATTGGTGAAAAAGTAATGTACACTGCGGCTGGTTTGCAAGCTGTGCGGAAAATTTGAATCTAAATCTCATCTTACGGCGGTGTAAGCACAAGAGATTTGGAGATGTGTTACGAATCAAACAAGTTCCAACAATCAATGGATGGAATTTTACTTTTTCGACTTGACCATGTTGCGCCAGGAACCCCTGTAGTCTGCGATGTCTTTTTTATATCTTTTGAAGGCAACAGCGGTCTCCTTCCCCGGTAACAACCGCAGGTCATGAGCTGCTGCAACGCATATCGGCGACTCCTGCAATGAAGCATTCAACGTCTCAGATGCCCCTTTAAATTTTACGTCGCCTAGCTAGTTTGCTTGTTGAAGTGAAAAAAAAGAGAAGAGCACGCATATTAAAAAGACAAGGATTGAAAGCCGGGAAAAAGTTGCTCTACCGTCTGGCTTCTAACACTGAAAGTTGTACTTGAAGCTTCTTCGATGAAAAAGCAAAAGACTATCGCAGTAATGTGGACCATTCAGTATTATACTGACCTAAAGGCAGCCACTAGTAGGTACTTAACCTTACTGCTCGTCTGTATCACTTAATGGTTTAACATGTAGGGGCCAGTTTCTAATCTAGTCTTGTTTGCTAACTGAAGATGGTCACCACCGGTTGTTGGCTTGTATTTATCTTTAACCCAACAAAGGAGACGGCAGCGAATAGCAAGAAAAACTTTGAATAAATGCGGATCACATTAAACGTTGAAAAGCTTTTAGGAAGTAAAGTACCATTATACCATTATACATGTGGATGAGCTCGTTCAACTACCTTGCATGACAAAGGCCCAAACGAAAGCCTTACTCGGCTGGTCGAAAGGAATTGTCGTGCAGGTGTATCGTGGGAACAGAATATATTTTTCATTTCCTAGGGTATTGCAGGGAATAGAAATTAACGACATCGCTCTATAATCATATACATTTATGTCGTCAGCCTGTTTAAATATGGGTATGATATTCTCCAGTTTTCAAGCGCTGATATTTTTCCTCTCATTAGCACAATAAATATATTAGCTACAGAAAACTATATCGGGAAAGAATAATAAATTCGTGAATATATATGAGTGAATTGCCTTTTCCGTAATTCAATAAGCGGTTTTGCTTAGACGGCGTACTTTAGACCATGGGGGCTTGTAATTTTCTCATTTTGTTTAAAGTCCCAAGTGTGAACTCTTACCTTCCTTGAAAGCTGGCGACAACGTTTCCGACTTTCATGATACAGTTCTGACTCTATAATCAAGTTATAGTTCGCTATTCACTTTCTGATGTCTCTTATAGCAACAATATATTATTCACGCAAACAGATAAATGACTATTTGTCGACACTTCTTGTAGCTTGCCGAAAGGTGTTGACTGCAAGACGAAAGTAGAAGTGTGCACTTAATGTAGCTTATACTACACAGTAAGGCGCGTTATACCATGCCGCTTCGTGCAAGGAATGCGTGCCAGAAAAGAAGGCAGCACATAACTCACCCATGCATATCTTCCTGTTCCCCAGACGTTGACACCCTCGGTGGCACAGTTGGATGGACAAATAACCCTAAGGTAAAAAAAAAACAAGAAAAGTCATCAGCGCACCTGAAGCTGCTGTATTCCAAGCAGAGTTACGTGGTAACTATCGCTGAGGTTTCTAAAGTCAAAGCATGACCACGCCTTGCAGCATGGTTTTCCTCCGTTCACAAGAGCCCATTTTGGCGTTAGAGTGAGGCTTTTCAGTACGCCGTGAATATGTGAGTGAGGTACCGTGGAATAACTGTGCGAATGGTGATAGCTGTCATAGTACATAAGTTTTCATGCTATACCTCTGCTCTAAAGATTTAGCCAAATATATTTCCGTAAACATATGGTTTCTCGCATACGCTAGGAAGAGATAAGACAAGGTGTTTGGTCTGAGAAGAAACAGCTAGTTTTTCTTCTACTAATCTGACTCCAACTTCTTGTTTGGCTGCACCCATGGAAAGGGTCTTGAACAGTGGCTCAAAAAACGGAGGGACGCTTAACGGGAAGCTTAACCACTTTTAGAAAAAAATGAGTTCCCTGCGGCGTTTTATAGTTCTTAGTCTGCAGAAAGATGTGTTTTTTTATAAGGGCGCCGAGCGAACGCCGCTGTTTTCAGCGATTGGCCCTGTCTGTCTTGACGTCATCCACAGTATTATCCGACCAGCACCGACAGCGTTGCTGCGTAGCGCGTTACTTCTGCTGGCTTGAGAACTACGTTTTGGAAATGATGGATATTTCAAGCAGCGTTGGACAGTTCGGACTCTCATCATACATGTTCGATCCATCAGCAGCTGCAGAAAACGGCGGAACCAACGGCACCGCGGAGTGCACCGGCAGCGAAAGTCAGGTCGCGACATCATCACATGTTAGAAATCTCGATCTGTTTTGATGTATGGGGGTTTAACTTCCCATAGCGACTTAGGCTATGAGGGACGCCGTAGTGAAGGGCTCCAGAAATTTCGACCATCTCAGGTTCTTCAACGTGCACTGACATCGCACAGCACACGGGCCTCTAGAATTTCTTCTTCATCGAAATTCGACAGCTACGGCCGGGATCGAACTCGCGTCTTTCTGGTCAGCAGGCAAGCGCCATGACGACTGAGCCACCGCGGCGCTCGACTTATGTGTATGTTTTGCGTGGGTGCATGCATGTGCATGCATATCTTCTGTGTAGGTGCCGATGCAAATGGCAATAAAAAAAACCGAAATTGCGTCGAAACATTGTTGTAAACCGCTTCTGCATAAAATCCTGTCCACTAACTTCTTGTAACGCCTGTAAACATAATCCAATTCAGATCACCGGCATGTTTACACGAGTCGCGCAAGGTAAAACATATGTTTGTTCATTTATTTATAGTGACGTGCCTAATTACACCGGTTGGCCTCTTAGAACTGCAAAACAATGCCAAACTGGATGAATTTGAGTAGGTTCACTGCAGTACTGCAGCGCGAAGAGACGAGACGACGGAGGAAGCTCTCGTGTGCGCTATTCCTTCTGTCGCATGTTCCGGCTACGGTTATACGACGAAACTATGCACTTACCCCCCCATGCTGAACACGCTTTTGAACAATAATCATGGCCGCGATTCGGAGTTCGCAGTGCTGCTCATCAGAACTGGTGGGCGGCGAGATATAGTTGCTGCTGTTGCGTGTCACGATATCCAGAACAATTGCTTGTGGCGGATATATGCGTACCGCGGCTCGACGACTTTGCCGTTCTGACGCCATTATCGATCGTCAGCCATGACCAAGCGTTCATGAATGCAAATGCTTGCATTGGTCAAGTATACTATGTTTTTACAAATGGTCTTTTGTTTAGTTAGCTGCAGCTGCATGTGCTGCGCGCTGGTTAAAGATTAAGAGTGTTGCTTTTGCTGCCAGGAGGTGATGGAAATCAGTAAAAAGAAAAAAGGCACACAGTGCGTAACGAGCGCAAAAGAATTCAAGACTGTGTGCCTCAGTAAGCCAGTGCTGGAAGTGTCTTTAGCTCAGCATGGATGTGAACCAGCTGCAAAAGGCAAAAAGGTTTACTAACAGGTAAGGAAGTAATATTACGAAGAGAGAAATATTGGTGTACATATTTTGTGCTGGCAGTTTCAATAACCTGCGTACCGTCAGTTTGGTTAACGTGCAAGGGGCTGGGAGAGAACAACCGACGGATTCTACCAAGCTGTACGCTGAGCGCTGTTCGAAAGAAGTATTATGCCAAAACTGGTTTATATACAGGCTTCAAGCATTACACAGAACATCCGAACCAGAGAAAGCAAACGGCACTGGCAGAAGATTACGCTGATCTGTCGTTCACCAAAACGCGGGCCGCAGCGGAGCAAGCACAGCCGGACGGCCGGCCGACTCTCTTTGAATGGCGTAACTTCCGCCAGTTCCTTTTTGCCGTCCCCCCATCCGGTGCCTCCGGAAGCAACGGGGGCGTGTCGGCGGCGGTTTCTTAAGAAGCCATTGCAGCTCTTTTTGCGGACAGAATCGAGAAAATATTTACACACACGACTTTCAAGGTCCCATCTACCACAGCGTTTCATGCGAGATGAAAACCGTTTCTGCTTCTCATTAAGCTCCCCCTGAATGATGAGGCAGCATAGCTTAATGAGTTAATGTTCATTTATGCGGAATTGGTTATTCTCAACTTTACATTCATATGTCCCCGAGAGACCTCATAGCACTCCTAGCGCAGTGAAGCTGCGTTTAAGGGATGCGCCCCTGCCCTGCGATGGCAGGTGCTGCCACCTGGGGCTCTTGTGCGATCCAAGTTGCTCTTACCGAGCAACCTCTCGCGGTCAAGGATAAATTTAATTGCCAGATGCCAGTGTGGTTATTTTCTTACAATACGATGGATAGGTTGTGATGACGACACAAGGTCACGTGACCAAGGTGGCCCGCCTAGGTTGCTTCTCCAGGGGTGGCTACCTGGGTCACCCTGCGCCAACCTATTGAGCGCTAGCAACGCCGACGCCGAATTTTCTGCGTAACAGGGCATTTAGCGCGCGACCTTCACAAACCCGACTACCACTACAGTTTTAACGCGTTCGAGTTTTAAATTGTAGCTGTATTCGGGTTTGTGAATTGCGCGTGGCCTGGCCTCGCTTTTGCAGTGTTGTCTTTTTGTTTTCGGCATTGCCCATTTTATAGATGCACAGCTCTGCCGCCATTGAGCAGTTACTACCGTGCAGCAAAGTGCATAGACAAATGTTGTTTGACATGCTGTGTGTGTTAGTTTGGCGTGGTCACACCCTACTTGCGTCGAAATGGGTAAGTGCAGAAGCAAGTCTGATCAGCGTCCGTGCCTGTCTGTGCTTACAACTACGTCGTCTTTAGTAGGTGGCCTGTGCTTGGAATGCGGGCCGCTCCAGCGTAATGATTTTGTGTAGCGAGAGAACAGGAAGCGACAGCCGCACCCAGCAACATGCGCTATACTCTCCCTCCACTCCTTCCTTACTCTCCTGCTTTAGGGTTCCGCTTAACGCTCTTTCGGTCAGAACGTCGTCTGCGACCCTCAGCCAAGGGCGGGGCACCTAATATCTGCGCTGTAAGAGACTTTCGCATTTCAGTGGCCTACCTATGATTGCAACCAACGGCGAAACAAATAGACAGCGACTCTTCGTTTTTTCGGTGCCTCAGATCACTCGGCCACCACCGCAATGTCTCGCTCCATATGTGATAACTTGTCTATACAGCACTAGCCAGCGAATAAACCGGCGTGCTCTCCCGATATTCACCGCATGCTGTGGGTTTTCCCGGCGCTGAAGCCGACGAGAACCCGGCACCTGAGGGCAGCGGGTCTCTGGCCGAACAATCCTTCTTAATATACCGTTTGGACGCAGGGGACCGCATCGTCGCTCAGTCCTTGACTTCATTATATCGGCTGACCTATTGTCATTCATCTAGACATCTTTTTCTGTCAGTTATCTTTACATACCTCCTTTACACTGGGCGGCAATTAATATCGCTTAAAGAAAAATGGGCTTGCTCATAGCAGGGACCGCCACCTCGAGTGACAGCTGCTGCAATGAGCTACTGCGGGGAATTTAGGCGCCGGTGGCATTCGCCACTACACTAACGTTCAGCAGAACAGCATGGGTGATAATGTTGATGACAATCGTAAATCGTCCTCGTAATAGCGGCAGTGCAATGGACGTGTAATGGAGCCGTATGAGTCTGCAGAGCGTGGCTCGCCTATGTCGCCAATGAAAGCGTTGTTCAGTTAAAAGCCGGAAGGTTCAACTACACTGATGTAGTCTGAGGAGTAGGCGGAGGCAGGAGTTCGCCAGTGCCGTGCCTTTAAAAAAGCAAACGCCCCATTTAAGTCATGTTTATCCTTTTCGGTCCATCTAGTGCACTTGACTGATCATGCTTTGTGGTTTCCGGAATTGAGGTCAATATATTTAAATCTACTGGAGGTGAAATCAAGCGGCTGCATTCGTACCGCAGTGTGTTCTCTGGTTTATGGGATTATGGTACTTAACGTCTCAAAGCGACTCAGGCTATGAGGGACGCCGTAAAAGAGGGCTCCGGATAATTCCGAACACCTGGGGTTCTTTAACGTGCCCTTACATCCCACAGTACACTATCCTCTGTAGCATTTAGACTCCATCGAAATGCGACCGCCGCGGCCGGGATCGAAGCCGCGTCCTTGGGGTAAGCAGCCCGAGCACCATAACCACTGGGGCCACTGCGGGGCTTGGAGTGTAATCTGTGCAGACTGAAAGTCGCTTGTAGCTGTGGGAATCAGGTTCACTCACTTACGAACTTCGGTAACGAAGTGATAGCAACGCAGCTTAAAGCAGGGGAACATGATGGAAGTATGAGCAAAAAACTTTGCAGGGAGAGGTCGGCGGTGGCTTACCCAAGAAAAGAATGGCTGAAAGTCCTCAAATGTGCATTCTTCCTGCATTAGACGCAGCTGAGCAGCTGGGAAGGCCATTGTTGGTTATGATGGTGGCTAAACCTCTACAGTGATGAAGTGATGAGGAAAAATGCGTGAAGGAAAAGAATTGCGATTTTCTTACCAAGGAATTAACTGTCTAAATATTACAACACCATTTGGCCTCGGTTGAGACCACAGCACTCACGATGCCCCTCGGCTTGCCTTCCATTGAACAGCATGAGCGTTCATTCTGATCCTTGGCGTATTAATATTTGTACATCATGCGTGACCACGTAAAATAAAGCAGCGCGGTGTACCCCAAAGGCTTCACGTATGAAAAAAAGAAAATGACTCTCACCTGCAGACTTGGTCGTAGTCGCAGTTGGAAGAGCGGGCGTCGGTGTGGCAGGCAATCCTTTTAGCATCCACTTGATCTGAATTAGACAGTGCAAAACGAAATGCAGCAGTTGATTCTTGCAATATGGGCAGTGTGCAGACTACTGCTAATTTGTTATACAATTTTTGTCCGTAAAGTCCCGAGACTTAGTCCATTAAAAAAATGCGTTTAAACATTGAAACCATTTGTGCAGCACCCCCTTCAAAATAGTCTCTCTTGCAACCTATACAATGCTTCCAACGCTTCTTGAGGTCTTGGAAACAGTTGAAAAAAGCTTCTATGGCAAGGCTGTCAGCGCCTTTGTCGTGGCGTCTTGAATTGCTTCCACAATCCTCATCCAGCGACCATTTAGGGCTCTCTTCACACGAGGAAACAGGAAAAAAAATTGCATGAGGAGAGGTCAGGCGAGTATGGGGGATGGGGAAGTACAGTAATGCAGTGCTTGGTGAAATTTTTTGTCATGCTGAAAGCAGTGTGCGGCCTTGCGTTACCGTGGAGCAGGATCCATTGCCCAGATGCCCATAAATCAGGACGACGGCGTCGTGCATCATGCATGTGCTGGAGCACGCAGATATAAAACTCCTGATTCACCACCTGCCCTTGAGAAACGCATTCGTGGTTTATGACACCTCTGGAACCGAAAAAAAACTGTCAACATCGTCTTTGTTTTGGCCTTCTGGCGCCGCACCTTTCTCGCCGCCGGGGAGCTTGTGGACCACCATTCGACGCTCTGCCTTTTTGTTTGAAAATCGTATTGAAAACGCCATGTTTCGTCTTCAGCAATGACGCTGTCGACAAATGCAGCATCCTTCTCTGTCTCAGGAAGCCAATCAGCGCTCACTGATGCCCGCGTGTCCTTCTGTCCCTGTTTGAGGGAGTGCGGCACAAGTCTGGCATTAAGCTTTCGTTTCCCCAAGTTCTTACCGAAAATTTGGTGGATGTTGTCTTACTAATGCCGAGAGCGTCTGATAGAATGCGGAATGTAATGGTGAAATCTTACTGTACGATTTCCCTGATCCGAGCCACGTTGTTTTCATTCCGTGAGGTTGAAAGGCACCCCTGTCTTGTGCCGTCATCCTACAGCGTTGTCCCCAAAACGAACCTCTTGTGCCACTTGAAAACTCGCACCCGCGATAATGTATCGCGGCCGTGAGAGTCACGAAGGAGCTCATACGTTTGTGCGGCTGTCTTGCAAAGCTTCACACAGAATTTTATGTATACACGCTGTTTGATGTGGACGTCCATCTCCCCACATTCACTCACAGTAAAATTCGCTGACGACTAGTGAGAAGGTATTTTTCTGCATGTAGTGCCATCTAGCGGCTGCCACAGGAATTAACATAAATAGCTCAGATTAGCCCGAAAAGATAGAGGTACGCATTCGCACCAACATTTGTTTTGGGGAATCATCTCTAGAAAAGAAAATAAATCCGTCTCGAAACTTTACGGACAAAGGTTGTATTACAAATTCACTTCACGACCAGGATTCAGCACTCCTCTCGTTTCTTTCTATCACCCGCTTCTCAGATTCCCGGTACTTGGTGGCGAAATATAGAGGGAATTTTTCAACCCTTTCTTCCAAATAGTGGGAGAGTGTTAAAGTTGCAGCGTAGACAATGTGAGAGAGTAGATAGCCCACGCCGAGTATAGCTTAAACGCCCTCTGGCTCTCACTGTTGCCATATTGAATTTTTGCGTCCTTATACTAGGCGTGGGCTATGCAAGACCCCATAGTAGAGTTCTCCGAATAATTTTGTTTTCACCTTCGGTGATTTTATTACTTACAGGGAGTTTTTCTTTTCGCTTTTATGAGGTGTTTTTTTTACAGCGAGTTTCACCTTTATATATTTCGTGTATATCGAAAGGCGGCGGCTACGGCCGAGATGCTAACCCGCGGCCTTGCATTCAACAGCCGGCCACAAAAGCCACCATTGAGTCGCCGCGGCTATCTTTGCCCTCGTGAGCAAGCAGCTTTGTGGCCAAGGCTGCATTTCTCTTTTACTTTGAAAATGTTCAACTGAATGTCGCGCTATGTGTGCCATTATCAGAGAAATTTTTTAAATACAGGAAAATTGTAAGGCACTGTTACAGAAATATTGAAGGTCATGATCCGTTCTTCTGATGTGCAGCAAAATCTTTCCTTTGCAGTGTTTTAATCAGTCGCATGGAGCAGTTAAGACTGCCATGGAAAATAAATGAGGAACGCTTTTGACGACAGCAGAAACGCAAATAGAAAAAAAATGTGAGCCTGCCGACTTGACATCTGCAGATATAGTGGTTGTTATAGTGAAATCTTACAGTATATGAAGAAAAAATTGCTTTCATAAACTCTTTCGCGCTAAAAATGCTTTTGTCCGGAATTGTTTGGCACGAGCCACACCGCCAACACAACCCAATTACTGATGCTTCATCCCGCCGCGGTGGCTCAGTGCTTAAGCCGCTAGAATACTGAGCCGGAGTAAACGAGTAAACGGAGTAAACGAAGGCGAAACGCAAAAAGGCGCCCGTGTGCTGTGCGATGTCAGTGCACGTTCCCAGGTGGTCGAAATTATTCCGGAGCCCTAAACTACGGCACCCTTTTCTTCCTTTCTTCGTTCACTCCCTCCTTTATTCCTTCCCTTACGGCGCGGTTAAGGTGTCCACCAAGATAAGTGAGAGAGTTACTGCGTCATTTTCTTTCCTCAAATCCAATTTTTTTCTTTACCGCATTGGTAAGCAATGTGAAGCTTGTGTTTGACTTTGATAGTGCTTCGCCGGAAAAGTTGAGTTCAAGGATGAATCTTCCCGGGTTCGAACCCGACCGCGGCGGCTGCGTTTTTATGGAGGAAAAACGCTAAGGCGCCCGTGTGCTGTGGGATGTCAGTGCACGTTAAAGATCCCCAGGTGGTCGAAATTATGCCGGAGACCTCCACTACGGCACCTATTCTTCCTTTCTTCTTTAACTCCCTCCTTTATCCCTTCCCTTACGGCGCGGTTCAGGTGTCCAAAGATATATGAGACAGATACTGCGCCATTTCCTTTCCCCAAAAAACGAATTATTATTATTATTAAGGATGAATCTTCAGGGACACGCCCCTATTCACGCTTTTGCATCCCTCAGCAAAATAACAAAAAATCCAAATATAGAATTCATTAATTGGCTGAGGTCGCAAGATATCACTGAAGGAACGTCAATATCTGATAGAAGATTTTTGTTTTCCACATTTAAAGCCTCTATATCTGCTGTTGAATATATGTTTCGAAATTACTACCCACTGAAAATACTAAATTCATGTCCACATCACAGCATTGATATGAAGAATGAACGGTTGCAAGAGGTTCCTTCCATCTAGGTAAACGTGTATCCTAGCACTTTCTCCCCTGTCTTCTTGATGGGCCACTGGAAAGTTAGTGGCCAGAGTTCAGTGAGACAGTTATGGTAATGGTAATAGTGGCCACTTCGCTGCCTTCTCATATTCAATAAAGGCCACTATCACAAGAAGCAAGATTTTTTTTTGCCAATCAGAATAAACATTTACACAGATTTCACATCATTATAAGATGTGACTACTTAAATACGAACCATCAATTCGGTTCTTGCTCAAAAAAAAAAAGCTGACAAACGTTCAGGCTTCACATTGTGCTGTGCAATGCGAGGACCAACAATTGCTGCTGCGCAGTGCTACGTAACGCTGTAATACGATTTCTACACCATGCCACCAGTGCTGTGCCCCCTTGCGTCATGATATTGCGCTGTGTGTTCCTCTACCACTCTTCGTTCTATTTTAGGATACAAGTTAAGACAAAAACAGCAGTCGGTAACAATAAGCCATGGTCCACGGCGTCTCGCGTTACTCCGCTCGCTTGAAACCACAGAAAACGAAATCAACTTTTGAATGTCTGACTGCGTAAAACACGCCAGAGGCGTCAAAGTTCTAGAACCGATTATTATGTCTGGTGGTTACCGCTTTGTTTTGGCAATAAGAAACGTTTGGGCTACGGATTACTTTTTGTCATGGAGAAATTGCGTGCGGCGGTCCTGAATGTGGGCAGAGCTTCACTGCGGTCTTAGACTGTATCCGACTACAGCTACGCACCCTCACCGGTCACGTCCCCTTCTCTTCGCCACGTGGCTCCACCGCTGGCGCTTCCTCTTGCTGCGCAACACACTGAGGCTGTCATATTCCTAGCCCTCAGCGCTGCGCCCCTAAAGTCGTGTGCTTCCTTTCCCCCTCGACACCTGCGACACTCCGTATACAATGTTCTTTAGCACCTGCTATTTCCTTCCTCCTAACCCTTATTCAACCACTTACCTCGCTGCTTCTCTCCTAGTCCTTCTACATCTCCCACTCCTCCCCCCTGCCCCCCCCCCCCCCCCCCCCCCCGACGCCCCTCGCTCTGAGGGCTTCTACGCCTAGGTCGCATTTTCGGCGGATGCAGCCATCAAAAGCTTTCGTTGTAAAATCAAGTCTAGCGGCTGAGTCGATTTCCTTCATCTTGTGGCACCAATCCTGCCGAACCACATATCATGTGCGCCTTTTCTCTTTTGATTTTGCAGAGCGTAGTGGCGCACCTTGTGGGTAGGAGTACCTCGGTGAGCCGTTGTACTCGCCTCCGACCGGGTTGGTCCCGACGGCACTTGAAAATGAGCCGGAATGCCTAAACCATGACGCAGCCAGTAGACTATGGTCACATCACTGTTCGTGAAATCTTTTAAGGAGGCTCTAAAAGGGGCTCTAATAATGTCGTGGTATTACTGTGGCGTTAAGGAACGCCTGTTTACGAATATCCTCCAGCAAGAATTTTTTGATGCGTGTTGTAGGAGCTGAGTTATCTGTAGGTAAAAAATTGAATTTCATCGTCTTTTCGCGTTTTCCTCAGCTCTCGTCACTTTTTGCACTGTAGAAGGCCGGCGCTCCTCCGCTGGCCCCACCGTCGAGAGCGAAGCTGCCTGACCCGTCGGCGCAGCGGCACTTGTTGGCCGCGGCCATGGTGGCTGCCCGGCATCTGAAAGAATCTAACCAATAGCCACCTCTGAACTGTTACTCGCAGAAGTGGTGCGACGGTGGAGCGTTAGAGCATGCAAAAGTCGCCGGAAAGGGCTCGCCAACTTTCGGGCGTGATTGTCGGTTCTCTGCCGCGTGTAGAAGTGCATGAGATGCAGGGGCTACAAGGTTTTCCATTCCTCTTCTGGCATTGATTTTACCCAAACAACGTATTGTGCACGGTTTCTTCTACTTTCACTTCACGTGGACGTAGCTGTCGCATATTGCGGAAGGGAGGGAAAAGTGAGTTGTGATATTGCTTTAAAGGGAACAGCGCCAACACAGAACGAAAAGAGGAACGTACAACGCAGGCGCTGTGTTTGCGCTGTTCTCTTTTAAGCAATGTTAAACCAACTAGCCCGCAACAACACCTTCTTGAGTTGTGATATCCTGCCACTTGAGCGTTGCTCGCTGACACAGTTGAAAATAAGCCACAATTACTTACCCTTGATGCGCCAAGTACTGTTTAGTCACGGTTATACTTCTTATATCCTAAAGGCAAACTAGGAGTAACGACAGAACGAACTCTTTTGAAGACCACGGAATAATTAAATGAGGCCCAGAAATTGGAGGCGACACTTAAGCACCGTCTTAAGCTTATGGCGCAATAGCACTAACGGGTTGATGCCCATGTAGGCCGACCTGTTCATTCTCTGCTCTACATACACAGATCTTTTGCAGTCCTCATACCAATCCTAGCGCAATGGTTAAGCGATGCGCCACTGCCCTGCGATGGCAGGTACTAACAGAGGTGGGCCTTGCGCGGCCCAAGTTGCTCTTCCTGAGGGACCAATCATTGATTTATCGACACCTGCCATGGCAGGTAGCGAGGCCCATCTGCCTCCTAGGTTGCTCTCTAGGCACCATCTGTCAGAGTGATGCACGTGAGTTTTCGGTGACAACGTCGACAGCGCCGACGCCGGATTTTCGGGGCCACGGGGCCTTTAAGGCTGTCGCGTTAAAATGAAATATCGAGTGGATACAGGGGCTTGAATTCATCAATTCATCTACTGGTCATGATCGCCTATCGCCCTCTTTTTTTTCAACTTTCACCTCGCTTGGACGTAGTTGTCGCGCCTCGGCGATAGGAGTGAACAGGTTGAGTGTGATAATGAGCTTCATGTGTGTTGCTCACTAGACCTCCTCAAAACAAGACGAAGAGATTTAATTTTGACGCGGCAGCTAGCGTTCGCTCTTAATTATGCAAAAGATGTAAAAACAACCTAGCAATTACGGCAGGAGAACGTTTTTAGAGTCTAGATAATCAATAATTGAAGTAAAAAAATAATAACCAGTGGCAAGAAAGGTTTGAAATCGTATTCTGCCACTATTTCTACCCGATCGGCATATCGTGCATGCTTTTTCTACTTGCACATCACTTAGAAGTAGTCGTCTCACCTTGCTGATAGTAGAGGATAGATGGGTTATGATGACCTGCCGTTTGGGGGTAGCTTACTGCGCCACCTAAAAATAAGCCAAAATCAAGATCTTGACGCGGCAGCTGGAGTTCATTCGTAGTAATGCAGTATCCTATAAATAACCTGGCAGTATGGAAAGGCAATGATGCCTAAGATGCTATTAAATAAACAGTAAAAAAGATACAGTATGTAAGGAAGTTTTAATCCACAGATCATGCACAACGTACACGCTTTTTATTCTTTCATTTTACATATATGTAGTTTTCACCTGTCTGGTAGGAATGAGCAGATTGGAGGGGGTACCCTGCCCTTTCCGCATTGCTTTCCGCACCACCTAAGAATGAGCCAAACGACTTAACATTGATACTGCATCCACGGTTTAGTCACAGTAATGTTTCTAACATCTTATAAATAACCTAAAGGTAAGGCAGGACAATCTTTTAGAGCGATATGGAATCACTGAATGAGACGCAAAGAGACAATATAGTGGCTATGAGGGGTTGTATATATCTTCTGGCACCGATCCTACACTATCGCCACATTTCACATGCTTTCTGTACATTTATTTTAATCAGACGTAGTTTACCCACCTTGCTGGTAGGAGCTGACAGGCGGAAGGTGATACTCTGGGCCTTGTAGGTTTCTTATTGCACCACCTAAAAATATGACAAAGAAATAAACTTTCCGGCTGCAATTAGTGTTTAGTCACAGTAATGCCAGCGATATCGTATATATAACCTAGAAATTAAGGCAGAAAAATCTTTTTAATAGCGTAGTGAGTCATTGAATAATCAGAAATGAATATATATATATATATATATATATATATATATATATATATATATATATATATATATATATATATATATATATATATATATATATATATATATATATATATATATGAAGTGAACAGTCACTGAAACGAGGGTGCATAGGGGAATGTTTCTTTCGTAATTTGTAGTGCTCATTAGTGGGAGAATAATGCTTCGATTAATCTGTCGCTTGAAGAAATTTACTCAAAGCAGCAGAAAAAACAACCATGCCACCGGTGGGATTCGAACCCACGATCTCTGAATATCGGGTTCGGTGCTCTACGAACCGAACTACAGCGACGGCTGTCCTATCTCTGCTGCTTTCGTGGGTATTTATGTTTTGCGTGTATGCGAACTTTGCATACACGCACCCTTGCCCATAGGGCGAATATATATATATATATATATATATATATATATATATATATATATATATATATATATATATATATATATATATATATATATATATATATATATATATACACAGGAGCACACACGACACGACAACGAAACTCTGTACTGCATTTTCATATTGTGTATAGAAATGGATTGTGAATGCGCTATTAGGGTGTAACGAAGAGGAACTCCTAAGGATAAACTCACTGCACAGGTGGAAATAAAGCGAATTTTCTTAGAAACCATATTTATCTTTCGTTATGAACTGCAATTTATAGCTAAAGTTTTAAGCTGCTTGAACAAGAAAGTAAAATCATGGGCATGGGAATCGTAGTGTCAATCTTGAGGCCGCGGCGAGAGCATACTCGCACTATAATTTCTGATGCTTAAAAAATAATCTAGAGATCATAATTTTTAAAGTGCAGGGAAGTATAGAATGAAATGCAAAAATAAAAGCCATAGAGGCTTCAAGACTTCGAATTCATCTTCTGACATTGATTTTGCGCAATTGTGATGTTGTGGAACTTTTCTGCTTTCGTTGCACTCAGCCCCCGTTGTACCATGCGGGAACGATAGGCTGGTTTGGAGATGACCCCCCCCCCCCCCGCCCCCCCCCACCCCCCCCACCCAGCTTTTTTTTTAATGTTCCTCAATGCACCATCTGAAAATGAGGCAAAACGAAAACTTTGGAGCTGCGGGTGCAATTTAGTCCCCGTAGAATCTGTGACATCTAAAAATGAACTGAGACGTGGCGGAAAGATGGCAATTCAGGAAGTCCGGCGAAGCACTGAATGAAGTATCATAAGCGACCTAGCGGCTGAGAGGACTTGCAATGATCTTCTGGGGGCGATTCTAGGCAACGAACACATTTTCCACGGTTTTTCTACTTCCAATGAGACTGAAGTTGCTGACCTTCCGTGTAGTAGTAGCTCCTTTGCTTTTTCTAAAGCCATCATTTAGAAATTAGCACAAAAAGACAACCATGTGGATCAGAATAGAGTTTAGTCGCAGTAATATCTGTAGTGTCTGAAAAGTTAACGTAAATGTGAGGGAAAAATTACCTTTTTTGGAAGTTTAGAAAGGCGCTGATTACGATGCAAAAGAATTATGAGCCACATATATTTGGTTGCGTGACACGCTAATCTAAGCGAAAGATGTTGGTGTGCTGCAGTGTCTTACGAAATTGCCCTTGGCGTACATTAATGTCACAGTGAAGAAGAACAGTGTGACGGGAGCATGATCGCGGGGGCGTCGGCCGTAGCTGGCCGTTTTCAAGAGCTTGCAATCGCAACGTCGCCAGAGACGGATGTTATCGCCCCGACGTTCGAGTCCACGCGTGAGTGCATGCATTTTTTCTCCAAAATCACGATCGAGGAACTGACTGCGGAGCCGAAAAGAAACATTTAGTTGTATTGTTCACCAGGCACAAAGTTCACCAGTCCTGTTTCAAAGCGTTCAAGAGCAATCGCCTTCAGCCACTTCATTCGCCAGTGGCCGGTGAAACATGGTTACACTGCCTCTTTTAGCACACCTTAGTAAAGTCCAAGGCATGCAGGCTTTCTGGAACCTGGCATAAGGCAGTGGCTGCAACGGACGCATGGTCACGGTCTGCGCGTAGACTTGCAAAATCCGTCGGCGAGAGCTTCATAAAACAGCTTTCGTTGCACCAAAAAATGGATTGGCTGTAGAAGCTGTAATTCATATTTGGACACCGATTCTATCCAATCTACACATGTTTTACGCTTTTACGAGTTTCATTTAACTTAGGCCGTAGTTGTCACAACTTGTGGGTAGAAGGGGCTACGTGAGAAGTATTTTCCAGTTCTGTACCAGTTAGTCGCAACGTTAGTTAGAGTGAACAAAACCTACAACCTTTAGGAAGTGATTAGAGCTCAGTAGTAGTACTGTAAGTGGTTACATTGAAAAAGTAACCTTGAGGCGCTGGTCACAATCCTGTCGCAGCTGGTGACGTTAAAAAAGAACTGCCACACTCATTTTCTTCACCAGGCTTGAATAAATGACAGTGGTAGCACACAGGCCCGCCTCAACGCCCAATCTTTTTAAGAAATCAGAAGAAGGGGAGCAATAAATAAAGGGCAGTGATAGCTGTATTTCGGCCTTTGTGTAACATTGTTACCCTTTCCCCAGTATGTAATCTCATAAGCTGACAAACTTGCATAGTATCCACTTTGGCCGATACGTGAACACGGTGCTGTGGTTTACAACGTGCTACGCCAGTGCCGACCATGAAATCATTCCCCTTGAGAATATTTTCTTCGCACAGTTGTGGCAGTTAATAGCCCGAACACACGGCGCCTATGCTTGCTTTTCCTTTCTGCACCAATCTTTTTGCACTGACATGGCACTCGTAAGGATGGGCTTTGAGATTGCACTATAGCCTCCGTTACTTCATCGGTCCTCGGTTGGGCGAACGCCCGGAAATCTTTCTGCACTTCGCTCTTTACTTGCCAGTCTTGACCGGAACCACTTAAGCGCCTCATTTCAACTATATATGCCAGGACATCTTACCGGCAGTCACGCCCTCGTTCACGTAGAGCAGTGTAAGGCTGAGCAGGTAAGCGGTTCGCAACACGTGCTTCCGATGCATACGATCCAGAGGTGCTGGGGGAGGAGATAATCCTCCCGCGGAACGCACAAGAGCCTACGCAAGGGCACGCCGCATTCCCACACTGCAAATGCTCACACACAAACATGCGCGCTCGTCAGCTCTGGTGCGGAGAACCCTCCAGAGCTGCGCAGTTTGGAGCGAATAGAAGTGTCTTTTCCTCCCGCCCTATAATTTCCCTCTCCTCCCATCGGCTCCACTTCCGGCAAGCCGCAGTTTGCACGGATGTTTCGTGCGTAGCGAGGAACAGATAGGAGCGCCGGAGGAGACATCCCGGATGCGTCCGTCCCAAGTCAGTGTGCACGCGCTTGGTTTTTCACCGCAGCGAACAGCCCGTGGCTGCCGCGCCTACAAGAAAAAAGCGGCTCTATGCGCGACGGGGCATGGTTGGTGACTAGTCGAACACGGAGTTGTTGGAGCAGGGAACGGGCGAAAGAATGCGGAATGCTCTGCGAGGTTCATTTAGCAAAAGAACATATGGGCGTAAAGGAAAAGGAGGCATCCAAAGTGAACAGAATTCCAGAACCATGGTTACCAGTAGTCTGTGGGCGACACCCGCTCGAGGCACAAGACACTGCTCTGCGGTAGTCGAACAGAATGCCCGCCGCTCTCGGCAATGCTCAATTTGTAGCTTTCAACGAATTCTCCAGATGCAGCACGCAGAAGTAACCACAACAGTCCCGAACAAAGTAGGATCGATTGCACCACTCTGCGGTCATGCGAGATACACCTGGTCGCATCTTGCGTCACGGGAAAATTGATAAAGCCTGGCGCCAGCGGTATTGAGGATAAGCAAATAAACATTAAAGAAGCTTTTTGCAATATCGTAATATCAAAATGATACATTTTGCCGGAAGTGCTGAAGATTTTTCACAGGAGGAAGTGCACTAGCTCGTGAATCTTCGGCTGTTCTCGCGGAACGGTGCTGTGCGTAATTCTTCGGGCTTCGTCCTCGACGCACACGCAAGGCTGATTACCTACACGACAATATGATGACTGTTAACAGAATTTTCTGTGCTCTTCTATAACTTATGAAGAATTTGCTTGTCTGATTTTTTCTCTATAGTTTCAACCTTATGTGAATATTTTCTGTTCTGGTGCTCAATTCTTATTTTCTCTAATGTTCACTATTAGGATATGATCCTGTTGTGCACTCTTTGCCTGAATTTTTTAAAGCTATTTTTGTCCTGGCCCTCACGAGACATAACGACACTGTTTTGCTTCTAGTCGGATTTCTTACTGATCATTGTACTTTGCCCCATATACTTTCACGGCCTCAATTGGAGGCGAACAGCTGTAGCCTTTGTGAACGTTGCCGATTTATATGATGCTTTGACAACATAAAAACTACGAAGGAATATCTGTGTCTGCTTCTCTGCTGTGCCTCGTCCTTTGAGCAATTTTTGTTTGCCAATCGTTTCATATCAACTAGCCCCTCACCGTTCGCTCCTAAACTATGATGCATGCTAGTAAACTTAACTAGCCATTACTTTAAGCGGAATGGAATGTCGTCTACAAATGCGGCTACGCTGCGTTTTCACGAGCGTAACATTTTGGCAAATCTGTCGAAATATGAGGGCGTCGCGGCATGCTTGGACAATGCACATTTATGTTCATTGTTTATATCCCTGTTTAAAGAAAACGCACTGCGTCTGCGTGCTTCCGTGCAAACAAAAACGTTTCGCTTTTAGCTTCTGCGGTGGCCTAGTGTTATAGCATTCGCCTCATCTCTGAAGGCACAGTGGTCAAATATTGATAGAGCAGAGAATCACTTGGTTTTACGTTGAGGAATGAGCGATCGGGAGCCAGATGTTAAGCTTTCCCAAGGCAGGAAAGCTTGAAAAAAGGGCCCACCCGGTCTTTCATACGCAGAGCAGCAGAATTTTTGCCAATTGCGGCTGTCGAATGAAACAAATCACTGTGTTTTGCGCTTATAACTAGTTAGTTAATGAATAAGTAATAAATGTGCATTATTATGTCCCGATGAAGGTTTGTTTACAGATATTATTTAGCAAGGTAGCCTAAGACAAACGCTTTTTGGGGAACGTCGATGACGATGGAGCGTTGCTCTAAGTTCTGCTCCGCAATAACGTTATGCTTTTTCGCACAGAGTGCAATACCATCCAGAAAGCAAATTGTTCCATAGTGTGATGTAGTCCTACTTCTGAATTGCATGAACAACATGTATAATGTGTGATAGCGAGTGACGGTGACGATTGGCTGCATGCGAATGTGTTGCATGCGTCATCGAGACATACACTTTAAGCGAGTTAGCAGCTGGGCTAGTTGGTCGTCAGCCATTATAAAAGGATTCTAGCGCCAAGACTGCACGCAAGAAAGAAGACAACTCGATCGCTTGGCGCCCGTGTCTTGCCGCTAAAATCCTCTTGCAGTGTATCGGGACATATTCGAAGCCCAGAAATTGAGCGCAGTCAAGCACCACTGCTAGACGAAACAAGGAGGAATATACGAGCTTGCCCTTATGTGGTATGCCTCATCAATGGTTTAGAGCTCAGGAACCTAAATTTGAGCCTTTCGTTTCAAACCGAGGTTAGTTCTAGTGCGGAAAAAAAAAAAGAAAATTGAAATCGTGCGCCTGCTGAGCTCACACAGTTTAAAAGCATCGCTTCCGGGAACCTCATAACAACGCCTGTGTCCGTCTTTTTCACAAGAAGTAGTGACCTCTGGGGAGTAGGTGAAAATGGGTTGAAAACGTGAGAGATGCGGGGCTTGTTTCTGGTTCAGTGGGCAAAATAATCCGCATACTGACGCGTAGCGAAGCGTCTCGTCCTAAGCAAAACCAGTCCAGAAGCGGAAGTGGGCGGTTTTGTCGATCGCATGTCCAATAGGAGGTGGCAGTTTTCAACCAGTGGGCCTGAAGAATAAAAGGCGCGCATGCACAAAGTGGCCTTGTGAGAAAAAAAAGCGGATTTTGCCTAATCTCACAAAGCCATTCTATTGGTTGACGGGAAGGAGACGAGCGTCTGTCCGGGTGTGTGGCATGCGCTTTGCCACGCGCAACAAGCGGAGTAGGAAAGTCAATGAGAGGCACGAAACAATTACGGCACTTACGGGGCCTCCACGGGAGATCCATCAGCACTAATCTTCGCCACCTTTTGCAACAGTGCCGGCAGCAGGAAAATGGCTGAGAGCGGAAGTGTACTCTTTGAATAAGCACAAAGAAAACAGAACGGCAAATTCGGATTGCTGCTTTGAAGTGGAAAACATTAAATTCCTAGCCGTTTATATTGAGACTTGAGGATTATCACTGCCAAGTAAACGCTGATTACATGATTTATTTGACGTTGTGTTCGGTGATATTGAAGCAAAATGGCGCATACCCACAAGACGGATTTTCAGACACAGGCGATCTCTTACAGAATTTTTTGATAATTATTGAATGCCGAAATAATTTGATAGAAAAAAAGGGATCAAATTATGATCTGTAATAGATATGATTGGCTGTGGGATATGGGATTCATGGGTTTAAATTTTGGGAAAAAAGTTTTGTGTTAGGTTGGCAAGCTCATGAGGTTTCGACCTCATGAGGTCGACCTCAACCTCACGACGTGAGGTGAGGTTGACGACGGTCGGCGACGGCTCGAAAGTTTGTGCGTGAGGTCAGCAAATCAGACCTCAACCTCATGCGTGAGTTTGGGGTTGAGTGAGGTCGTCATTCAGTGAGGTCGAGACTTTTTGCAGTTGCCACGTCTTACTTCGACGAGTGCCGCTTCCGAAGGGGAGTTTCAGCGCATCACCGCAGTGTTCATGCAATGACGCTTCGTGTTCGGTTTCCCCTGTTTGGACAACAGGATGCCACAGTTCCATCTTAGCTGCCGGTGCTGTGCCGTAATGTCCGTTCAGTCCAAGCCTACAGGAATACGCACCCATCTGGTCTTCCCGGAAGGAGTCTTACAGTCACAGCATGCCACTCTCCCTCCCCCTTGCCCCGCTGGCGTAGCAACCGGCTGCCTGCCGGTCGGCTCAAACTCCCGGGAGTGCGCAAAGCACGTAACTCACGTTTACCAGCTGTAGCTTCGTTTGATGACGCAAACAAATAATTTCATTCCAACAAGCACGCAAAAATTCGTCGCAGCGCTGACGGCCCCAAGCAAGACTGCTTCGTGTTCATGCTCGTTGTTGGGGCTGAGGTCATGGCCGTTGCCTTACAGTCGAATAAAGGGGATCCTGCTTAACAGAAACTTAAGCCGACTTAACCGAAACTGGAGCTGTCGGCACAGGCGGGAGAATGTGACTAAAGTGGTTCCTAACAATGACACCTGCTGATTTGATTAAAAAAGCACAAAGGCAGAAAAATTGGTATAACACCGTCGAAGCTTTTGATCGATGGCTTCTCCTTTCGAATCTCGCACTAATTTTGTATACAAACTCCCGTTTCGTAATGCAAGCAGAGGCAAATATAATTTCACTTTTTATCCTTCCGAATAACCTCTCTTTTGGTCTCTGGTTCCTTGTTTCTTCTCGGAGATTCGTTATTATGCCGAAACACCGCAACACGAGGCGAACGCACCAGGATAGCGGTGTTGAAGCAGCGAAAAATAATGAATGTATGGTGAATAGTTATGTATGGTTATGTGGTACCTAATAATAAATCTATGGCTATGTGGTACCTATCCGTTTTTCTTTTTAAATGAAGATATGTGTCTCGAACTGATTACACGTTCGCGCTGTTCTGCTGAGTCGCTATTTATTTATTTATTTATTTATTGGAAATACCTGCAGCGCCCGAAGGCAGTATTGCAGGGGGGATGAGGATACATAACAGAAGAATAGGCCAGAAAAAAAGAGGAAGAAAAAAAAGCAATACAACAAGGCATGACACAGCAAGTACAAAATGAATGAAATATGAAACAACAAAAAGACATGACGAAAAAAAAAAGCCGACTGACCAAATGATGCTGGACCAACAAGAACGAAGACCGCGTGATTAAAAAAGCCAAAAGAAAGCCAACTGCGCACTCATACATCCGACAGTAACGCGCGGAACATAGACCCGGAACGGCACTCAACAATTTCATGGGGCAGGCGATTCCAGTCATGAATGCTAGATGGGAAAAATGCGTTTTGATAAGTGTTAGTTTTGCATTTGATTTCTCTAATCTTCCACCGATGGTCAAGTCTGTTTGACCTGAAATGCGGTGGAAGCAAATAATTTTCTTTATCTATTTTTATTTTTCGGTGAAAGATTCTGTACAGCATTTCTAACCGGGAGTTGGTACGGCGTTTCCGTAACAGCTCCCATCCCAGCGTTAGTTTAATGTTAGTAACACTGCTGTTAAAATCATAATTACTTGAGACAAACCGAGCGGCAAAGTTCTGAATACGCTCAAGCATGTCTGTTAAATTTAAAGTAGGGGGGTGCCAAACAACACAAGCATACTCGAATATTGGCCGAATATAGGTGAAATATAGAAGCTCTTTAACTTTTAGTGGTGCCATTTTAAAATTTCTTCTTAGAAAATTTAGCATGCCATAAGCTTTAGCAGAAACGTGCTCGACGTGCTCATTCCAGGTGAGATTAGACGAAAAGTAAACGCCGAGGTATTTATAGTGAGTGACTCTAGAAAGTCGGGTAGAATCTAGTTTTTATTCAGCCAAGAAAGGGTGATGCTTGCGCGTGAAAGAAATAAACTGACATTTTATTGGGTTCAGAAACATCTGCCACTTCAAACACCATTGCTGTATGCGGTCCAAGTTGCACTGCAAATGACAAGAATCTGAAGAACTGTTAATAACATGGTAGATAACACAATCGTCAGCATATAAACGTATTTTACAGGTCATATATTTAGAAATGTCATTAATATAAACTAGAAACAGCAGAGGTCCTAAAACAGACCCCTGCGGTACCCCCGAAGATACAGGAACATAATCAGAGTGGGACCCATTAATCAGTACACGTTGTTTGCGTCCGTGCAGGTAACATTGAAGCCAGTTTAGAAGGGAAGTTGGAATCTTGATCAAAGATAATTTATACACTAGCAAATCATGAGGTACCAAATCAGACGCTTTCTTGAAATCTAAAAAAATGCAATCCGTTTGTAGACCCTTGTCAAATGATGAAAAAATATCATGGCTAAATTCTAAGAGCTGCGTCGTACACGAGTAACCTGATCTGAAACCATGCTGAGCTTGAGTGAAAAATTCATTTTGTTCCAAATGCTTCATCAACGCGCTATATATTATGTGTTCAAGCGTTTTGCATCTAATACTTGTAAGCGAAATCGGCCTGTAATTAGCAACTATGTTTTTAGGACCACCCTTATGAATGGGCACCACGTTAGCGTTTTTCCATTGCTGGGGTATTATTCCTGTATCTAACGATTTCGAGTATAGAATAACTAAGTAATGAGCAATGATTTCAGCACAGACCTTCAAGACATTACCGGGAACATCTTCGGGCCCGCTTGCCGAAGACACCTTTATGTTATTCAGCAGGTTTAACACACCGTTGTATGTAATTGTTAGCTCAGGCATTGTCTCTTGCACATGGGCATCCATGACTGGCATTTCATGATGCGAGTTCGCTGCGAAAACAGACTTAAAATAATCATTGAAACAGCATGCCTTATCAAAATCATCAGTTATAGGTTCAGCGCCGTTATTCAGTGCCGGAATACCGACTGATTCACGGCCATTAACTTTAAAAAATTTCCACAGTTCTTTTGGATTACTCTGAATTTTAGCACCTAACTCCTTCATGTATCTTTTTTCGCAGCTTTATTTTTGACTTTTATGTCTGTTCCAAGAGCACGTACCTTTTCAAGAACTTTTGCGTCCCGGTATTTTTTGTACGTGTTTAGGAGACGACGCTTTTTCTTAATCAATAGTTTAGTTTCCTGAGTTACCCACGGCTTGTCCTTGCGCCGCTTAGCTGATATGTTTTTGAAAAGAACATATTTGTCAATGAGCACATCAAGCTTCTGCTTAAATATGTCCCACAGCGCAGTAGCATCGAGACGCTGGCTCATGGATATAAAGTCTTGTAAATAGTTGGCAAGCTCGCTAGATAGTGATGAGTAATCGCCTTTATCATAGAAAAAAATTTTCCTGGGGTGCCTGTGTGGCACTGAAGGCTGGGTCATTGGCACGTGTGCAACGACACAGTCGTGGTCGCTGATACCTGGGATAATATAACTATCGCGCACAAGTGAATCTCGGTTAGAAAAAAGCAAATCTAGAACAGACGAGGAATCATGGCACGACCTGGTTGGCTCCTTAACAAACTGATACAGGTCGTTTGCAATAATGAGGTCGCGGAAATCAACATACAGCTTTGACAGGTTGGTAAGGACTGGTTTATTGTCAGCCCATGTAACTTCAGGTATATTGAAATCACCTCCAATGATGTAATCGTTGTGCATCTTACTTATGAATTCAGAAAGGGATACAAATACATCTTGATTAGCCCGCATAGGAGAACGATAGAAACAGCCAAGCGTAAGCAGCTGCCCGTTCTCTAAATGTAGATTCCGCCAAACAGATTCTTCGCAGCCATTAAGTTCCGGCAGAGCAGAACAGCGAAGACTCGAGTGAATGAGCAGGAAAACGCCACCTCCACGTGAGTGTCGATTGCAACGGTAAGCTTCAAAATCTGCTGGAAAGACTTCGGAGCTGTGAATCGAATCGTCCAGCCAGGATTCAGTACCCATGACTACATGCGGTTGGACTGAGGAAATAAGCGTGGCAAAATCATCAGTTTTATTCTTTATGCTACGGCAGTTCACCACAAGTGTAGTAAGATCAGATATGGACTGAATCCTGGCAAGACCGCAGTGAATGAGGCGCTGGAACCCATTGCGCAGCTGCCTGGCCTTTTGGCAAGGTTTATGCCCAATAACCTGGTCTTGAAGTGGGTTATAAACGAACCACTTTTTGTTGATAAGCATTTTGTCATAACGAAGTTTGAAAGTAACTTTCTTGGCACGAGCATAGCTTACAAGCTTAGCTCGAGCCACCCGCACCGCCCGGGTGAAATCTTCGCGGATCGCGAAGTCTGTGTCTTTCAATTTATTTCCGCAAGACAAAATGCGATCCTTGTCTTTAAAGTTGCAGAACCGAATGACTATCGGGCGGTTTTTACCGTCTTGGAACTGGCCAATACGATGCGCACGTTCAATACTTTCTGAATGAACGGGCTCACCCAACTGGTTTAGACAGAAGGCACGAGCCTTCTCTTCAGATTCACTCCATGTCTCTGTAGCCGAGTCAGCCAAACCCAGAAGAACCAGGTTATTTCTTCTTGATCTGTTGTTCGCATCATCAAGCGATGTCTTAAGCTCGGCCAAATTCCGCGCTAGATCATCAACGGCTTGTGGTTGAGCAGATACGCAAGCAGCCTCATTACGTTTTATGACTTCCATATCATTTTCGAGAGCTGAAACTCTACCCAGAAGACCATCCAGAGATGTATTCATGGCATTTTGGTTCTCTCTTATTGCCTGCAGTTCTTGAAGGAAATTAGTTTGGCCCAGTTCTAAGCGCTTAACAACTGCAAAGATCCCAGCGATAGTGGCAGTATCGGTGGTTACACCCAGTGTACTCGATGTACTGTTTGCGGAATCAGGGCCAGGATTGCTTTCAACGTCCCCGGAGAGCATCAGTAAAAACTGACTCAATCCGAACAATACACAATCTGTAAAGGCATGGCACACTCGCACGAGACGAAACAGGTCGCTGGGGCACGACACCGCAATAACACAGCGATTCGAACTCCGGTAACAAGAGGCAGGGCACAAATAACTAACCTGGGCGAAAAAGACGTGTAAACGCATGGCCGCAACGATGTCGTGCCCCGGGAGCCTCGCACTGAGTGGCCGCTTAAGTAGCCGTTCCACAGAAGTACCGCCCATTGGTTGTTGCCAGATGAGCTGTTGCGTCGGAGTCAAGCCTGGATGCATACACGGATAAGCTTCAAAGCCACGATGCGGTCGCTCCAGAGCACTGCTGTCCGCCTTGTTGAATGACACAGAAGTAGATTCATTCATGCCTTGCGGCATTCCACGGTAGGTCAGGATCCTCTGATGTAGCACCCAGCTGTGACAGAGTCAGAACCTGGGCGAAAAAGACGTGTAAACGCATGGCCGCAACGATGTCGTGCCCCGGGAGCCTCGCACTGAGTGGCCGCTTAAGTAGCCGTTCCACAGATGTATAATGGGGCACAAGATATAAGATATATAAGGTAATAAATGTTATAAGATATTTAATGGGTCACAATGTTGTTCCCTTCTGTTTTAGTGTGCGATTTTTGCTTGCATGCTTATAATCTTTGTCTATTTTTCTTTTCTCCTATGGAATCAGTTAGATTGGCGGCCTGCCTTGAAAATGACCAGGCGCTACACGTTATCTTTCCTTTAACTATATGCTGAGACCCATGGTTCCCCTTAAACGGCTTCGCAGAATGCCCGCGCGGTGCTCGTGGGTAAACAACGTCGAGGATGCTGGCTTATCATTGAATAGTTTAACTCTGAAGAAAAAATAAGTGATTGACTTAAAGCAGCTTGTCTCAGACTGGTTGACCAAATGGTGCCCAGAATTATGTTGAGTCGTTTGAATACTTAGGTGTTTTTTTTCTTTTTTCCCCGGGCTGAGGGGGCTCGGGAAAAGATTTCGCTGCGGGGAAATTTGAGCGGAGAGCCATGGTGCTCATGACAAAGAGCGCGGTTCACGCTGCCCAATGTAGACCGGTTGTTGTGACACGTGTGTTTTTAATAGTTGGCACAGTTTTTGAAGACGTGATCTAGCCGTTTCTTTCAAAACGCCGCGGGTTCACCGAGTCATCGGAGAATTCCCAGGATTTCGAAACCATTACCATCGCCACCTGGAGGAAAGCGGCAGAAACGGGGGAGGGTCTTGACCTCCTCGGAACATCAACATCATTATCCTTAATTATTAGCTGCAGGGATTCCTATTTTCCCGCACATTAATTATGTTCAGTTGCTGGGTAATGTATAATATTTAATCAATATTCTGGCAACTTTTAATTTGGTAGCCGCATATCAGACTCCCACGGGCTCATAAGGATACATGGTTAGCATCATCATCATCGTTGTCATCTCGAGAGCCAAAGGCATGTGTAGTTGCACGATCTTTGTAGTACGTCATACATGAGAACTGGCGCGTTCACCTACTGTACAATTCGAATGTCATTAATGTGGACCGGGCTCTAGTCACTCTTTGTAATCCGTCATGCGCACATGTGTAGTAATGTGGGATCGATATGAATCTTGAAATGGGGGCGGAAAGCGGTGCATGGGGGCCTGGTGTGACGAGAAATTACATCGTTGTCACGTGAGTAGGTGTGATGTCATATTTGCAGCGTCGTCACGTGACTAAGTTTTATGGCACATTACATCGCTCTCAGGCGACCTGGCTTGGCGTCACACTCACAAGACGTCATCACTAATTATACTAATTAGTCTTAGCGCTACTTGATTATATTATTTAGCGTTCATTAATTATGCGACGTCATCATCTTCGTCGCGTGACTAGTCGGCTCCTGACGTCGCATATCGGCGTTTCTTGCGGACACTTTTTTGCGGACATGACCTTAGAAAATGAGGCATCTAATACTTTCGCATTAATAAATGAAGCCGCTCGCTTCTACACAGACATAAATACACCGTTCCTGTGTTGGTACTACAGTCGCAGTTTGTTAAGTGTTTTCGAAGGCAACATGCAGTGGACTGAAAAACTGAAAAGAGCAGTCTCTCTATGCCGGATACAGCTAGAAAATATAAATATACAGATATGCGTCTGCATAACTGTCGCATTGGAAGGTACATCGACGACCAGCTTTTTTATATTCTGAAACTATTCTCAAGCCTGAAAAGAGTATCGTGAATACCTCCCCCCTCCACCCAATTTTTGGTAGACGGTGTAGATGGGCTGTGTTTGCGAATTGCCGGTTCGTGCGTGAATGAGCGAGAGGCTCCCAATACGAACAAGCATACCCGAGGCAGGTTACCAAATATTGACACAAATAAAGTACTCACCGACGTGCTGGTGGATACGCGTAAGGGACACCCCTACCCGCAGGCCATATACTCGCTGAGGGTTCATCCCAGATTATAAGCTTCTCCTATTGCGTGCACATCAATGGTGTCTGTAGACACCTTAATAAATAATACCATCATTTTGGCTTTCCTGTCTCACAGGATTCTCCAAACAGTTTTTCTGTGAAAATCTTCTTAATCGCTTTTTGTCTTGTTTTTCGTTTGTTTTCTGAGGTCGAGCAGCCGACTTCCACCTCACGATGTGAGGGTGAGGTGAGGTTGAGTGAGCTCAGCAGTGGCCTCAGGAAAAGTCAGGTGAGGGCGTCTGTGGAGACCTCAACCTCAACTGATGGGTTGAGGTTGAGTGAGGTCGGCAAATTTTTTTTGTGGTTGAGGTGAGCTCCAGGTTTTTGGGGTGAAATGCCCACCTCTGGTGCGACTCACTGGTAGGTGCTTTGATTCGAGAAGAAAGTTTCGGATGACGGATCATAATTTTACGCTGCTGTGTCGGCAAGTGAAAAAAAGAACCACACAAGACAAGCACAAGCCTAAGCACAAGATAAGGTCAAGCCGAAGAGACGCAGAAAGGGATCTGTTGCAGAGGTGGACAACCTCATGAGGTTTCGACATCATGTGGTCAACCTGATCCTCAAAATGACCTCATCCTCACGTCGTGAGGTCGTGAGGTGAGGTTAAGGTGAGGTCGGCGACGGCTCGAAATTTTGTGAGTGAGGTCAGCAAATCAGACCTCAACCTCACGCGTGAATTTGAGGTTGAGTGAGGTCGTCATTCGGTGAGGGCGAAATGTTGAGGTCGAGACTTTTTGCAGTTGCCACGTCTTACTCCGTCGAGTACCGCTTCCGAAGCGGAGTTGCAGCGCATCACCGCAGTGTTCATGCAATGACGCTTGGTTTTCGGTTTCCCCTGTTTGGACAACCGGATGCCATAGTTCCCTCTTAGCTTTCGGTGCTGCGCTGTAATGTCCGTTCAGCCCGAGTCCAAAGGAAGACGCGCCCCTCTGCCCTTCCTGGAAGAAGTGTTACTGTCACAGCACGCCCTCTTCCTCTCCCTTGCCCCGCTGGCGTAGCGCCCGGATGCCTGCCGGTCGGATCAAACTCCCGGGAGCTCGCAAAGCATGTAACGCACGTTGACCCGCGGTAGCTTTCTTTGATGCCGCGAACAAAATAAGTTCAGTGGAAAAAATTGACTGGGGCTTAGCTAAGGTTAAGCCTGGATATCTCGAAGCGAAAAATTTCGGTGATGCTCATGGTTTAGCTTATGGTTATGCTTTATGATTTAGCCTATGGTTATGCTTACGGTTTAGCTTATAATTGCTTTATGATTAAGCCTATGGATATGCGATGCATATATGGAAATGCTGTTCAACTTCATTTTCACGCCGTTTAGTGAGACGTGCCTGTCGTACTTTTGGCGTTTCAGACTCGGCTTTGCTGCGTCGTTTAGCGAGACGTTCTTGTCGTTGTTCGCGTGTCTCGGACGCTCGTGGAGCTTTCAGCCTTTCATTATTCCGCTCCTTTTCAGCCAACTACCGTGGTAGCACTTCTGTATCAGTAGTATCAATCCCTTCTCCTTCCAGGATGAGGAATGCGCACGCCTATTCTCTGGCAAGCAGTTATATAGTCGGTATCCGCGATAAAAACGCGCTTGCGGCGAACGTTAAACGATGACGCATATCGCGCGGCAGTGGACACCTGCGCCACGCGTGACGTCACGCGCGGCAGCAGCGAAAGGTCAGGCGACGGAGTCGGCGGCGGCCACCTGCGCCGCGCATGACGTCACGCGCGGCAGCGGCGAAAGGTCAGGCGACGGAGTCGGCGGCGGCCACCTGCGCCGTACGTGACGTCACTCGTGCTCCGTTATACACAGGCACGCGTGACGCGCGGTGTTGACTAGCGTAGTGAAGCTTTTCGCTTCAAAAGCGCGCAATGAAGTCGCCGCAGCGCGGCAGGCCCCAAGCAGGACTACTTCGTGTTCATGCTCGTTGCCGGAGCTGACGTCACGGCTCTTGCCTTGCATTTGAATGAAGGGGATATTGCTGTATATTACAAGCCGACTTCTCTGAAACTGGAGCTGTCGGCACAGGCGGGAGAATGTGATTCGGGCGGTTACTAACAAGGACACCTGCTTTTTTGATTAAAAAAAGCATGAAGCCAGGAAAACCTGTATAACACTGTCGAAGCTTTTGACCGGTTACTTACCCTTTCGAATTTCACACTACGTCTGCATATTGCCGTCCAGTAATGCAAGCAGATTCAAAAATAATTTCACTTTTATACCCTTACGAATAACTTCTCTGTGGTCTCCGGTTGCTTAATAGTTTCTTCCCGTAAATTCACTGATGCCAAAACACTGCAACCCGAGGCGAACCTGCCAGCATAGCGGCGTTACAGCGGCGAAACGATGCAAATTTATAATGAATGTATGGTGGTGTGGTAGCTGATTCCTTTTCCTCTTTTTTCTTTAGTGAAGATGAGTGAATAGAACTGATTACGTGCTGGCGCTGTGCTGCTGAGTCGCTGATTTAAACCTTCTAATATTACGTTTAATGGGGCACCGTGTTGTTCGCTTCTGTTTGAGTGTGCGATATTTGTTTGCATGTTTCTAATCATTCTGTGCTTTTTTCTTTTCTCATATGGGATCACTTAGGCTGTCGGCCTGCCTTGCAGAAGACGAGGCACTGCACGTTTTCTGTACCCAGAATTCTGCTGAGGCGTATGAGTACTTAGGCGTTTTTTACCCCAGGTTGGGGGGGGAGGCTGAGGGGAGGGAGGTGCTCGGAAAAAGATTTCGGTGCGGGAAATGTGGGTGGAGAGCTATGGTGCTCTTTACAGAGAGAGCGGTTCACGCTGCCCACTCTAGGCCAGTTGTTTTGACCCATGTGATTTTAATAGTTGGCACATTGTTCGAAGACGCAATCTAGCACTTTCTTGCAACATGACGCAGGTTCACCGAGTCATCGGAGAATTCCCAGGTTTTCGAAACCATTACCTTCGCCAATTGGAGGGAAGTGCAAAATAAGGGAGGGTCTTGACCTCCCAGGATGATCAACGTCATCATCCTTAATATTTAGATGCAGGTATTCCTATTTTCCGGCACAATATTCGTCTTCGGTTGCTAGGTAGTGTACAATATTTAATCAATATTCAGGCAACATTTAATTTGGTAGCGGTAATCAGACTACCTCGGCCTCATAAGGATGCACTGTTAGCATCACCATCATCGCCATCGTCTAGAGAGTCAAAGGCATGTGTCATTGCATGGTCTTTGTAGTATGGCATACATGAGAACTGGCGCGTTAACCTACTGGACAATCCGTATGTCCTTAATGTGGACCGGGTTGTGGGCATTCTTTGTAATGCGTCATGCGCGCATGTGTAGTCATGCGGGATCCATATGGATGTTGAAATGGGGTTGGAAGGGGGGTGGATGGAGGCCTGGTATGACGCGAAATTACATCGTTGTCGCGTGAGTAGGTGTGATGTCTTATTACAGCGTCGTCACGTGACTAGGTTTGATGGCACGTTACATCGCTGTCTTGTGACTTGGTATGAAGTCGCACTCACATGATGTCATCACTAATTACGCTAATTAGTCCTGGCGTTGCCTAATTATAATATCAGCAATAATAAATTATGTGACGTCATCATATTCGTCGTGTGAATCGTCGGCTCGTGACGTCGCATGGCGGTGTTTCTTGCGGACACTTTTTTGCGGATATGACCATGAAAGTGAGCCATCTAATGCCTTCGCATTAATAAAAGAAGGGGCTCGCTTCTACACAGACGTAAATACAACGTGCCTCTGTTGGTACTACAGTCGCAACTTGTTAAGTGTTTTCGAAGGCAACATAGAGAGGACTGAAAAGAGCATTCTCGCTATGCCGAATAGAGCAAGAAAATATAAATATACAGATATGCGTCTGCATAACCGTCGCATTGGAAGGTACATCGACGACCAGCTTCTTTGTATTCGGTAACTATTCTCAAGCCTGAAAAGAGTATCGTGAATATCTCTCCCCTCCACCCAATTTTTGGTAGATGGTGTAGATGGGCGGTTTTTGCGCATTGACGGTTCCTGCGCCAATGAGCGAGAGGCTTCCAATGCGAACAAGTATACACGAAGCAGGTTTCCAAATATTGACACATATAAAGTACTCACCGACGTACTGGTGGTAACGCGTATGTTACACCCCTACCCGCAGGTGATATACTCGCTGAGGGTTCCTCCCAGATTATAAGCCTCTCCTATTGCGTGCACATCAATAGTGTCTGTAGACACCGTAATAAATAATACCATCATTTTGGCTTTCCTGTCTCACAGGATTCTCCAAACTGTTTTTCAGTGAAAATCTTCTTAATCGCTTTTTGTCTTGTTTTTCGTTTGTTTTCTGAGGTCGAGCAGCCGACTTCCACCTCACGATGTGAGGGTGAGGTGAGGTTGAGTGAGCTCAGCAGTGGCGTCAGGAAAAGTCAGGTGAGGGCGTCTGTGGAGACCTCAACCTCAAATGATGAGAATGAGGTTGAGTGAGGTCGGCAAATTCTTTTTGTGGTTGAGGTGAGCTCCAGGTTTTTTTTTTTCAAATTCCCACCTCTGGTGCGACTCACTGGTAGGCGCCTTTGATTCGAGAAGAAAGTTTTGAATCACGGATCATTAATTTTACGCTGCTGTGTCGCAAGTGAAAGAGAACCACACGAGACAAGTACAAGCATAAGCTTAAGACAAGGTCAAGCCGAAGAGGCGCAGAAAGTGATCTGTTGCAGAGGTGGGCAACCTCATGAGGTTTCGACCTCATGAGGTCAACCTCAACCTGAAAATGACCTCAACCTCAAGTCGTGAGGTCGTGAGGTGAAGTTAAGGTGAGGTCGGCGAGGGCTTGAAATTTTGTGAGTGAGGTCAGCAAATCAGACCTGAAGCTCACGCGTGAATTAGAGGTTGAGTGAGGTCGTGATTGGGTGAGGTCGAAATTTTGAGGTCGAGATTTTTGCAGTTGCCACGTCTTACTCCGACGAGTACCGCTTTCGAAGCGGAGTTGCAGCTCATCACAGGAGTGTTCATGGAATGACGCTTGGTGTTCGGTTTCCCCTGTTTGGACAACCGGATGCCACAGTTCCCTCTTAGCTTTCGGTGCTGCGCTGTAATGTCCGTTCAGCCCGAGTCTAAAGGAAGACGCACCCCTCTGATCTTCCTGGAAGGAGTGTTACTGTCACAGCACGCCCTCTTCCTCTCCCTTGCCCCGCTGGCGTAGCGCCCGGATGCCTGCCGGTCGGATCAAACTACCGGGAGCGCGCAAAGCACGTAACGCACGTTGACCCGCGGTAGCTTTTTTGGGTGCCGCGAACAAAATATGTTCGGTGCAAAAAATTGGCTGGGGCTTAGCTAAGGTTAAGCCTGGATATCTTAATGAAAAGATTCGGTGATTCTTATGGTTTAGCTTATGGTTATGCTTTATCATTTAGCCTATGGTTATGCTGACGGTTTAGCTTACGATTATGCTTTATGATTAAGCCTACGGATATGCGATGCATATATGGAAATGATGTACAGCTTCATTTTCACGCCGTTTAGCGAGACGTGCCTGTCGTAGTTCTGGCGTTTCAGACTCGACTTTGCTGCGTCGTTTAGCGGGATGTTCTTCTCGTTGTTCGGGTGTCTCGGACGGTCTTTGAGCTTTCAGCCTTTCATTAATCCGCTCCTTTTCAGCCACTCCCGTGGTAGCACTTCTGTATCAGTAGTATCAATCCCTTCCTCTTCCATGAGGAATGCGCACGCCTATTCTCTGGCAAGCAGTTATATAGTCGGTCTCCACGATAAACACGCGCTTGCGGCGAACGTCAAACGATGACGCATAGCGCGCGGCAGTGCACACCTGCGCCGCGCGTGACGTCACGCGCGGCAGCGGCGAAAGGTCAGGCGACGGAGTCGGCGGCGACCACCTGCGCCGTGCGTGACGTCACTCGTGCTCCAACATACACTGGCACGGGCGAAGCGCGGTGTTGACTAGCGTAGTGAAGCTTTTCGCTTCAAAAGCGCTCAATGAAGTCGCCGCAGCGCCGCAGGCCCCATGCAGGACTACTTCGTGTTCATGCTCGTTGCCGGAGCAGACGTCACGGCTCTTGCCTTGCAGTCGAATAAAGGGGGTATTGCTGTACATTACAAGCCGACTTATCTGAAACTGGAGCGGTCGGTACAGGCGGGAGAATGTGATTCGGGCGGTTCCTAACAAGGACACCTGCTTGTAGATTAAAAAAGCACGAAGCCAGGAAATCCTGTATAACACTGTCGAAGCTTTTGACCGGTTACTTACCCTTTCGAATCTCACACTACTTCTGTATAGTGCCGTTCAGTAATGCAAGCAGATTCAAAAATAATTTCACTTTTATACCGTTCCGAATAACCTCTCTGTGGTCTCCGGTTCCTTAATTGTTTCTTCCCGTAAATTCACTGATGCCAAAACACTGCAACCCGAGGCGAACGTGCCAGCATAGCGGCGTTACAGCGGCGAAACGATGCAAAATTATAATGAATGTATGGTGGTGTGGTAGTTGATTCCTTTTTCCTCTTTTTTTTTAGTGAAGATAAGTGAATAGAGCTGATTACGTGCTGGCGCTGTGCTGCTGAGTCGCTGATTTAAACCTTCTAATATTACGTTTAATGTTGCACAGTGTTGTTCGCTTCTGTTTGAGTGTGCGATATTTGTTTGCATGTTTCTAATCATTCTGTGCTTTTTTCTTTTCTCATATGGGATCAGTTAGGTTGTCGGCCTGCCTTGCAGACGATGAGGCACTACACGTTATCTGTACCCAGAATTCCGCTGAGGCGTATGGCTACTTAAGCGTTTTTTTTCCTCAGGTTGGGGGGGATGCTGACTGGAGGAAGGGGCTCGGAGAAAGATTTCGGTGCGGGAAATGTGAGCTGACAACTATGGTGCTCTTTACAGAGAGAGCGGTTCACGCTGCCCACTCTAGGCCAGTTGTTCTGACCCGTGTGATTTTAATAGTTGGCACATTGTTCGAAAACGCAATCTAGCCCTTTCTTGCAACATGACGCAGGTTCACCGAGTCATCGGAGAATTCCGAGGTTTTCGAAACCATTACCTTCGCCACTTGGAGGGAAGTGGCGAGAACAAGGGAGGGTCTTGACCTCCCAGGAATATCAACATCATCATCCCTAATTTTTAGATGCAGGTATTCCTATTTTCTGGCACAATATTGGCCTTCGGTTGCTGGGTAATGTACAATATTTAATCAATATTCAGGCAACTTTTAATTTGGGAGCGGTATATCAGACTTCCTCGGGCTCCTAAGGATACACTGTTGGCATCACCATCATCGCCATCGTCTCAAGAGTCAAAGGGATGTGTCGTTGCATGATCTTTGCAGTATGTCATACATGAGGAATGGCGCGTTTACCTACTGGGCAATCCGTATGTCATTAATGTTGACCGGGTTGTGGGCATTCTTTGTAATGCGTCATGCACGCATGTGTAGTCATGTGGGATCCATATGGATCTTGAAATAGGGATGGATGGGGGGTGGATGGGGGCTTGGTATGACCCGAAATTACATCGTTGTCACGTGAGTAGGTGTTATGTCTCATTACAGCGTCGTCACGTGACTTGGTTTGATGGCACTTTACATCGCTGTCTTGTGACGTGGTATGAAGTCACACTCACATGATGTCATCACTAATTATACTAATTATTCCTGGCGTTGCCTAATTACATTATTATAATTAATTATGTGACGTCATCATATTCGTCGCGTGAATCGTCGTCTCGTGACGTCGCATGGCGGCGTTTCTTGCGGACACAGAGGGAGAGTGGCATGCTGTGACAGTAATACTCCTTTCGGGAAGACCAGAGGGGTGCGTCTCCCTGTAGGCTCGGACTGAACGGACATAACGACGCAGCACCGGAAGCTAAGAGGGAACTGTGGCATCCGGTTGTCCAAACAGGGGAATCCGAACACCAAGCGTCATTGCGGTGATGCGCTGCTACTCCTCTTCGGAAGTTGCACTCGTCGGAGTAAGACATGGCAACTGCAAAAAGTCTCGACCTCAAAATTTCTACCTCACTGAATTACGACCTCACTCAATCAAAAACTCACGCGTGAGGTTGAGGTCTGATTTGCTGACCTCACCCAAAATTTCGAGCCGTCGCCGACCTCACCTCAACCTCACCTCGCAACGTGAGATTGACGTCATTTTGAGGTTGAGGTCGACCTCATGAGGTCGAAACGTCATGAGGTTGCCCACCTCTGGTCAGCGCTAATGTATACAGCCTACGAATTTGATGGTGGCTGCAGCCTGTGTGGATCGAAGTTCTCGGACGTTTTTCATACGGTCTGGGGCTGCCCTTCCAATTCCTCTAGGGAGGCCTGGGAGGCGGCGGTTCCCAGCTACCATGACCTACAGCCCCAACGGACCTTGGTCGCCAGGGAACGAGCGGCGCTAGACGCCCTGGGGCTCCGGAATAAGAGCTCCACCTAGATTTGTGAAGACCTGGGCCATAGGGCGTGGGCCCAAATATCCTCTTGTAAATCCTCAATAAGTGGTTACCACCACCACTACCACCACCACCACGTAACTCAAAGCGTGATTGAAGCGCCCACTGACCCAGGGAGCCAATTATTCGCCTTTCCTTTCCTAAGATTATCGGCGTCTAGAACGTTGTCAACACAAACGCCAATGAACACAATGAACGTCGACAGCTTTAGCTTTGTATATCCTGGATTATCTAAGTTAATTCGCATTCACTTTTTCCATTGACTCTCGCGCCGCTGGCCATAGTGCCCCCACTGACGATGAACCACGCCCTCGCTCTCGCGTGGGCATAGTATTTTTTAATATAGCTAGAGGGAAATGTGGCGGCGCTACAGTTCATACGCCATGGATATGGGGTGGTGCTGAAATTTTTTTATTGATATGAAGGCCTAAAATAAAGAATATTACGCGCGCTGACTTCAGGCTGCCGGTTGTGGCGTCCAGGCCGTGCTTAGTCGCGACGTCCTCTGCCCAGGTCACCAGCTGAAGTTGGAGTTCCGGTGCCGAGGAATGACGGGAAGACGAGGTTTCTTACTCGGCTTGCCTATTGTTAGACATAAAATGTGGATTCATATACAAATAGGGCTCTTCTCGAAGCAAAGCTCGAAGACTTGCTGTGAAATTTCGACAGAAGCCTAAGATCAAGCTTTCACTTGCGGTCAGTCTATTGAAGTGAACAACGCAGTGTTGAAATAACTCATTCTCAGCACAAAGAGCAGACCATCGCGGCGCAACTGCCCATTTTGAGGAACTATCGGCGTAAAATGGAATGATAACTGCGGAGCGCGTGCGAAACCTTCTCATGAGAGATAAACGCGGTCATCCGGTTTGTGATGTTTGTGTTGCTGTTTTCTTCGACGTTCAATCTCTCGCTTTGCCTCTGGAGCGCCACATTGACTTTTTCCACCAAGAAAACAGCTAGCGCAAGAATGGGGGCGAGGGAAGGACACACCATGAGCTCTCGTGGTGTGCCCTTCGCTCGTCCCGTTTCTTGAGCTAGCTGTGTTCATGGATTCACCGCTCCTTAACGAACTCTGTCCACCCATTTCGACTTGCTCAGGGCGGTTTCGCTGGCGGCGCAGGCTGTGGCCCGCGTGGTGAAGCGAGTGCTCTAAGCTCCCTGGCCTGCAGCAGTATGACTTTGCTTCCATCATCGCCGCGCTGTTATCAGCGTCTGACTGCGAAGCCAACAGTAAAAAAAAAACGACCGATTCGCGCGCGCCGCCTGATGCTACAGTTTATGAACCGCTTGCTTCTGGTAGTGAGCACTACCTTATCGCCACCAGAAAAGCTCATACCTTGGCATCGAATACACGCGTAAGCGTACGGCCAGAAAGGAGCGCGCGAATCATTTCTCTTTACCGTCACGGTGTGCAGCAACGCGTTAGTGCAAGCGGGACAGGTCGTTCAGTGTATAAAATTACGAGAATTGCCCGGGAATTCTGTGGTGTGGGACGGCTTGGCGACATGTCTCTTGGGCGCAGACAGCGGGTTACCGGCAAGGGCCAATACGTACGCTTGTGGCTACTGCAGCAGACGCACCCAGCATTAGGGCTAGTAAGGTAAACGACAGTTTTCTGTTTGCGAGCACGTCAACCAGCAAACGTCGCCTACAAGAGACAATACCAGTTGTTGGGCGAGTTGGTGCTGTGTGTTGTGTCTCCTCTTCTTTGTCCCGTCTGTCGCGCTGTTATGGATCATCGCCTACAAGAGGCTGTTCTGCGAAGCTGTATGTTGAACAAGTCGCCGAAGCCAGCGGTCTCAGAAGCAAATAGAAAAGCGAGACTCGTGTTTGCACAAGAAAAATGCATCATAGACTACGGAGAACTGGCGCTGAGGGACTTTCTCTAACAAGTCAACGTTTAGAACTAATTAGGAACAGCATCAGCGGTTTTGAGAGCCGACAACACCAGGTGTACCTTCTCTGCCACATGTGCATGTCGACGCCACCATATTTGAGGTAAGATTGTTTTAATGCAACGGCCATCGTATTGAGTATTGTGACGCGACGAGAGGCCTTCGTTAGTTTATTAATACGCAACCGGTCGACTTTCATTTATTCAAAATGCTACCAGACGCTGATAACATGCCAAGGATGAAAGTAAAATCAAAGCGCGACAGGCCAGGAAGCTAAGAGCGCTAGCTTCACGCGTACGCGGGCCACAGCCGTGGCCGCCAGAGATACCGCTCTGCGCAAGTTGCGATCGGTAGAAAAAATGTGCATGTAGCTTTGGTGGGAAAGCGAGAAAACGGAAGTCAAAGAAAACAGAATCAAAACTATTGCAGACCGGATGACCGGGCCTGTGTCTGATGACGGCAGGCAGACGGCGTGAAATGGAACTTTTGCCACGCGCTCCGCTGTTCGAATATAATATCAGGCCGGTAGCACAATCCACGCTTTCGACCTAACACGAGACAAGCCAAACACGAAACCTCGTCTTCCCCGTCTTCCCGGCATTCCCGCGGTTGGTGAAGTGCTCTTTATGAAACTCGCATAGACGGTGGCGCCAACTTTCGCTTTAGGTAATAGTTACTCTATGCGCGCGGGCGCTTTTCACGCTTGATAATTTCTAGTGCGGTGATTTCTTGCTCTGATGTTGACGGTCGTGACGAAGCGTAGCGTGCATCGCCGGTGGTCGATCGCATCGCGCTGTAGCAGAACGATCGGACGGCCTCAGGGCATCAAACCGGTGCTCTGAACGAAGGCCCGTTTAGTTTTTGTTGTTTATTTTTATTGCCTTATGTAAGCAATTTCTGCCTCTCGCTTGCGTCCGCGGCTGCCGTATGTTAGGCGACACGGCGAGTACCGGGCTCCCGCTGTTTCATAGACGCGGCGAGCTTTGCTGCGGGCGCTGCTTCTCTTACGATTTTGGCCTTTCGACAAATTGGCTCCGAAATGGGTTCGATATTCTGCTTAGCGAGTCCTCTGAATACTGCTTTAATTGGATGCTACGGTAGGACGTCTCCTATCAGTTTTTTTTACGAGGGTATGGCCAGGAAGAGATTAGAGTAAAATTATAGCAAGTCATAAAAGTTTATTGACGAAAGGAGATAAAAATCGCCTGTCCTTAATGCGCAGAAAAGTTGCTGTCGACAGCGATGGCTTGGCTTAATCGTCTTGGCATCGAATTGTAGAGCGCCGCCACTAGCTCCGCACGTCCGTGTCTTCCTTGACGGCGTGCCACACCTAATCCACCGCCAAGGCGCCGTGTGGAAAGCTCCTTTTTCATGAATCCCCGGATGTTCTCGAGGGGGTTAAAGTCAACCCCCAAGGCGGTCACGGCAGCTTGAGTTAACTCCCCCCACCTGCAATCCTACTCGGTCATCAGCTCTGGAGCTACCTAAAGTACCGTGAAGCACGAACCAGAGTCCCATCTACCGTTCGACGTGGTCCTCATACTATGACCCTGAAGTCATCGGCTTATCCGACGTTGGCACTCGGGCACGCCGATCAAACCTGGGTGGTCCATCACATCACTTCGACTGTGGCCGGGTGCGCCTCGGCGCGCGACAGGCCAGAGACGAACCTGATCCCCAGCCTCAGGCAAACTTAGTCCCTGAACAATCAAGCGGGGCGGCCTTGCACCTTCTCCTTTATCTCTTTTTAGCACACCCAATAGCCTCATACACTGCAGCAGAATAGATCTAAGTTACCTCATAAGGGCGTTTTACCTGAGGGACGCATTTTGTCGAAATTCATCTTTCTCCTCGTCCGTCTGCCGCCTGTTCCTCTTCACGTGTTCCCCAGCGCCTGATTCAGCTTAGCTCATCGTACTTTGCTTCCAAAATAACAATATTTCTATTCTAAACACGGCACCGTGTGTTGTGGGAGATCCCCAGGTGGTCGTAATTATGCCGGAGCCCTCCACTAAGACACTTTTTTCTGTTTCCTCTTTAAGTTATGCCTTCTTCCCATACCTCAAGGGGCCATTCAGGTGCCCACCGAGAAATGAGACAGTGACAGCGCCATATGCTTCTCTAAATTCGCGCGCAGTGAGACAGTTAAGCGCCTTTACTTTTGTCATGACTTCCTCCTCCGATCTAAAGCCTGGCATGCAGAGACTGAAAAACTTAGGTATAGGAAGCAAATTTTTGGCGTTTACTGCATTCGCGTTCACATGTAAGCATAATTGACTTACGCCTGTCGGAAATCAAAATTATATCAGCTTAGTCCATAACAAGAATAACGAAAAGATAAATTAACCTTCCAAGTCATTTGGCAGAATCTCGAGTTGTTACAGGAGGGCTCCTATAGTAATGGCAAGCTCTGACTCTGCTAGTCACAATGGTGGTAGCTTCCCAGTTTGAAGCGATGCGGTGTGTTTTGCTCCTTACGGTGATATTTCTCAGTAAGCTCTGAATTATGGTGCTTTTATCACGGGACTTCCGATCATGGAAAGCCCTCTGCGTTGGCACTGCCACCGTAAGGGCACTTGTCTTATGGCGTCTTTGGCTGAGACGCACTATCTCCGGCGCCCATATATGCAGGAAGTGACTTCAAACACGACTTGAGCTGCATGTCCCTTTGTACCTCAGTCGAACGTCGCTGTCGCTTTTTCTGCGCTCTATTCACTACAGCTTCCGAGACTTTCGCAGATCTCAGAGGCCATCCTTACGAGCGGCCAACGCCGACGTCCGCAGTGAGCAGTTGGTACAATTAGCGAGCTCACCAGTAACAGCGCGCGGGACGTTGCAACGCCATCTAGAAGAATCTTCGTGGCGTTGGCCCAGCACTTCGATAACCATACAGGAACACTGGCTATTCTGAAACAGAGCCGCATGTTATCTGGAAGCGTTCACGTCTTCGGAGAGGCCGCTCCAGCATCCTCTAAATGGCGGACTTGCAGTTTCTGTTGAACATGTCTGAACATTTATGGACGTGCGAGCACACCGCTTATATTAACTTACCTGTTGTTTGTATACAGATCATCACTGTTTTGTAATATGTATTTCCTTCTGTCTTCAGAACACATATTTTGTGTTCAGCAACGTATATTACAAGCAGGTGTTTGGTACGGCCATGGGTGCATCTGTGTCCGTAACCTGTGCCAACCTCGCGCTGGAGTGTATTGAAAGTTCAGCCCTACAATCGTTTCATACTCGTCCGAAACTGTTTTTACGATATGTGGACGATTGCTTCTGCGTAATTCAGCGCAAGGATGTCAAACCTTTTTTGGACCACCTCAACTCTTTTCAACCAACAGCTCAGTTCACAATGGAAGAAGAAGCCGCCGGAAGTATTGCTTTTCTCGATGTTCTCGTTCTCCGCACTCCCGATGGGCTCGCCACTACCGTATACCGAAAGCCCACACATACCGGCAAGTACCTCGATTTTAAATCTGCCCATCCCATAGGCCACAAACGCTCCGTCGTGTCCGCTCTGTTCAAGCGAGCTGGTCGTCTATGTTCTTGTCCTGGCCTTCTCTCTTCCGAGCAGCAGAAAGTTCGCGTCGACCTTGAAAATAATGGCTACCCCCATCAGATGCTCAACAATCAAGAACGGCGCTGTAAGGAACCTGCTCAGCCCCAGTTTGTTAAGCAACAGAAACGCGCGACTGTCCCGTATTCCCGGGGTACAAGTGAGGCTCTGGCGCGAATATTTGCCAAATACGGCGTTCGAATTGCGAACGTACCGTCCAGCAAGCTGAAACAGCAGCTGTGTCACGTGAAGGACCGCCTAGAGCGCACATGTTACCCCGGCGCTGTATACAAGATCCCCTGCAAGGATTGCGATGCATCATACATTGGCGAGTCAGGCGATTTTAAAAAAAGAATAAGGGAACACAAGAATGACGTCAAGAAAAGTCGCACTTCCTCCAACGCACTTGCAGAGCATGCCCAAATGATGCAGCACTCCATTGACTGGGAGAACGCCACAATCTTAGACACGGAGAAACCTTTATCTTCACGATTACTTCTCGAATCATTTTACATACAGACGACCAAGAATGCTATCAACAGGACGAGAGGGAATCCCCCCGATATCTACGCCCACTCACTGTGCAGTCAAGTCCGCTTATAAGTAGCCGCCCATTCCGCCCATCCTCATTGTGAACAAGGGACCCATACGGGTCTCGAAACGTCATGTGTTAAATATTTTTCTTTGGCGAGTGCATGTTTCTTGTGCTTCCAATGTATTTCCTTTCCAGCCACCTTTGAATAGGCACTTGCCTCCTCTCTTACCCTGATTTTTTGCTAGTATTAGCAAGGTTGCTGGGTTGTACTTTTCACTCAGTCTATATATATTTGTATCGTCTATGTATTTGTATCGCGAATCTATATATGTATCTATATTTGTATATGTATTACTATTACTTAATGCTTGAGCTGAAGTCTTCAAGTAATTAAGCCTCAAAATGACTCACTGTTTTCTTTCGGGGTGAGTATTTTAGGAAAACGGCGTGACGTGAAGAGTCCCAGATCTTTAAAATTCTGAAGGTAGTGTAGAACAGAACACGAAAAAAAATTGATGCCACCGTTTTCAGAGAGCTGTGGCGCCGTCCATTGAACGCGGAGAGACGCACAACTTTCGGGATGCCACGCGAGGCGACACTACACAAGGCGCATACGTGAGCAGAGGCCAAACGGCGCTTTGTAAACGCTGCACTGCGCCGTAATTAATGACATAGTTTGCAGCAATCGAGTTTATTATGCTGAGACTTTCAGCGAGGCCGTTGTCCACTGGCGATGGCTTTTTCTAGTTTCTTGTTCACCACCGAGGCAAATGCCTCCAGTGAGTGCTAGAACTTCGCATGCAATTTTCCTCAAACCACGTTTTGTTAAAAGTCCGCGAAAGGACGAAGCAGGTTTCGATAATGCAGCTAGCATTGCTACGGGCTCTTCATCTGCATGCCTACCATTTGCGCAGTAATGCAGGAAAACGAGTACAGATAGCAGGTCTGGTATGGTTTTGTCAAGCCACTATCTCAAACCTTCCGAGGCGGAAACCAGTTACGAACGTGCATAGCCGATACGTTACGAAATCTAAGGTATACGATATTTCTGGGAAAGCTGCGAAAATTGGCGTACTTATATAGTTGAGCACTCGAGGTGCATGTTCAAGCGAGGCGGTTCGTACCTCCGAAATGGACTTATGGCGGATTGCACCACCCGACAAAATTCAATGCCTTCTTTCAGTCGCACTGCTGGCCACCACGCTATTTCTGTGCAACCACATATATCGATGCCGCTAACGTGTAGACGGATAAAATCAATGCTGTAGCTGCGGGCTGCACTTCACCACACGTACAGTGGTGCACCGCTGCTGTGCACGCAACCTCCACGGGGAGGAGGGCGGCAGATCGGCTCACAGCAAGGAAACAGGCTTACATCGATACACGCACTCAGTCACACCGTCCCAAATGCTCTGAGCATACATGCGCGTTCCGATGCCACAGTCGATGAATGCTAAACGTATTGCGAAGGCCACACTGTTAGATCGACCGTCTCAAACACAGCATGGGCTCGTGATTTTGTATCTGCCTCGTGATTTGTTGTATGCACCCCAGAAATTTTTAATGGCTGATGGCAAACGAAGCAGCAGATGCGGGCTGATGACTGCGCAGCGGCAGAGCTATCGACAGACGTCGTGCACATCTCATACAGCGCTCCACAACCAAGCTGCTGCTTCTCCGGTTTCTCTTACTGCATCCGTAGACAGCGCAGTGGCGGCCAGATGACTTCTTGTATCTGTAGGTGGGTGACAGGGACATGTCTAAGCACTCTCTGAGGTTACAAAGCCCGTTCGTTGTGCACGGCGCGAAAGCCCGTCGTAGCGTTTTGGCAGCCCGTCGAAAGATGGCGACTGATGTCTGGGTTTGAGAGTATGCACGCACCGATCCCTCTGCGAGAGTATTAGATTGTGGTATATAAATTAAGAAAGCGAGGGGGGGGGGAGGCTCACAGACTATGAAGTGGGTTTCACATTTGCCTATTTAAAGCTTTTGTGTAGGTACTGAGAACAAAGTAGTTCCTTGTGTAATAAAACGATTATCCCCCTCTCTCGAATAAAAATGTTCTAGCTACTAAACGTACGTAAAATGGTCTCGGGCCAGTGCTTCTTCAATATCGTAGTATGTGAAGAATTTGAGCCGTGAAAAGGTGAATAATATGAAGAGGCACGCTATAATATTGGGGTTGTACAAGGTTTATCGGGGGATATTTTCTTCATGTGATACTTATTTGTGCCCGATTTTTTTTTCATTTCTTGTGATCTACTATGGCCTTGTATTGGCTGCATTTTATTTAAGGCTGAGGCATGACATCACCTGACAAAGAGATTGACGGTGGTACACATTCAACTTTTCAACGCGGCGGTGACCCTACAGCGAAATTGTTAAGCTCCCTGCTTGGCACCTAATTCAGTTGATTTCAACTACAGTACAACGCCGAGTTCATAATTATGTGTTAATTACTTGTTTACGCCACCACACAACACTAGATTGCTGCACACACTCAAAAGGTTGCCCCTCACTCGGCGCTACCACTCCAGGGTGATCGCGTCCACGAGGGAAAGATGAAGAGCTGCTTTTTAAATCACCGAAAAGGGCAGGCGTGAAAATAAGGCAGAACATACGGCAATGATGAAAATATATATCTGAAAACGATCCTATCTCTTTCTAGCGTGAAAAAAACTCAATACATCATCCATAACTCTGCGCTTCCCTCACCCCCTTCCCCCCACCTCCCGCCCCAAAAGGCCGCCAGAATGTACGCGATCACATAGTTCATGGTGCTTGAAAAATAAAACAACTAAGATCAAGCCAGCTAAACAGATGACTGTAAAGAGGACGACATTTGACGTCAAACAGCGCCCTTTAAACCAAAACCCAGGCATGTGCATTTTGCAAGAGAGCTTGGAGAACAGAGGTTTCATGTACAGGGTGTTCCGCGAAAGGCTTTGCACAATAATTAAAAATAAGATTTGTGAGTTCAGACAGCGCATACTTCAGCACACCGCTGTCAGCGGTGAAGAGCATCAGAATAAAACATGCACTTTCGAGAAGCTTGCAGCCAAAGAAACATCTCCAGTGCATGTAACTTGTCGAAATAGACAAAATTTTTTTATGCCGTAGTGGTGAGGGTCGCAGAGTTTTCGAAATTATAAAAACTTATGTGGATATTACTTACGTTGGGCTACACGCCAATCAATAATCAAGAAGCCTAACAGTAATAGTCGAAAAGTTCAGTATTCAATATTAGTTAATTTGATAGTTAGCATGTCTTGGCTGTAAACTGATGTACTACACCGCTGATAATGCTATGCCGAAAAACGCTCGGAAAAGTTGTAGGCAAGCTCATGCGTTGTGCTGCTTTTTTTCCCTGTCCGTCTTGCAAGATTGTTCTTGAAGATGTTCTGCGAGCAAACGAAAAGCTAAGTAACTGTCGCACTCTCGATGGGTACCTAAAGCGCTGAATGAAGAAGGGGAAGGGCGAAAAGAAGGAAGTGCATTGCTACAGAACAATTTTGACCAGCATTCGAATCCGGCCGACGCACCCAGGATCCAATGCCAATAACACTGCTGTATCAGATCGCAGGGACGGCTCTCGACAGCATGAAGGCCAGACAGCGTTCGCGATAGCGCGGCTTACGCACTGCGCATGTCGGGCACATAGTCATCGAGTTATCTCCATCTTCCAATTTTAGCACAAGATAATTGTTCAAGCTCATGGTAATCGACTGAAGGCAGCATCATAACGAAGACGTTGGGAAGGCTTCACGGTGCTAGTCAACCTCCTCAGAGTAATGGCAGTGTCGGGGTGCTCTGGAAGGGTAATTGAAGCCGGAGGCGTGGCACCATGGGCTGGGAGCTGCTGACACAGCCCAGGGGGCTGCTAGGATGTTGCCCTTGCAGTGGTAGAAGTCTGCGGTGTCGCACTCCCTGGGTGGTTCGTCGGATTTCGCTCAGCCGAAACTGCGCAGTCATCGTCGGTGTAATCGTCACTTGTTTCAGCGTACTGCTCACCGGAATGAAGCAGGTGTCGCCTGTTGCGTCTGGCGTCTGGCGGTGCTTCGAGCGTCTGGCGGGGCTTCTTGACCTCAGTAGTCTTGATACTGCCAAAATTAGGGAGCTTAGATCGACGGCGCTTGCCTTCAAGAAGCTCGCCCTGGGATTGACCATCGGCGTTGATGGGTAGGCCAGAAGTCCGAGCCAGAAGTCCCGTCGTGCATGTTGAGTTTTCTTCATTATCCGCTTGACAACTTGCACACATTTTTCTGCAAGATCATTAGACTGCGGGTAGTGCGGACTAGACGTGACGTGTGTGAAGTTGTACACTTTAGCGAAGGCTGCGAACTCTTGGCTTGGAAACGGGTCCATTATCGGTGCACAGTTCCACAGGAATGCCGTAACGAGCTAACATAGCGTTGAGACCCGCAACACTTATTGCACTTGTGTCTGGAAGCCTCTCGACATCTGGGAAGTTAGAAAGAGCGTCATATGCGACAACGTAAGAATTTTCCAGAAAACAAAAGATGTCCGCTCCGACTCTGACATGCACACTGCGGCACCGGGCTTATTAGCAAGGGTTATTTGGCTTTCTGGTATGCAAACTTTCGGTTGGTTGGTTGGTAACAACTTTATTTAAAAGTCCTGCAGAGCTTTCGCCGATGAAGCCGTAGGTCTCCCACGTGGGGACGTCGAGGTGTTGCCTCGCCGTCGCCTCGCGGGCCTGCTGGACGGCCCAGAGTTGGTCACCGAGGCTGGGGCTGCGCTAGGCAGCGGCCCACCGCGGAGGGAGGGTTCCGGGGTTAGCACCGCCAGGGTTTTTGCTACAGTCCCACAGCATGTGGGGTAAAGTTGCTATAGCAGTGTGGCAGATATTGCATATATTTGTCGGGTATGTTCCGGGGTAGAGTCTGGTATTGTGCCGGGTTGGGGTACGTGAGCGTCTGCAGTTGTCTGAGGGCCACCGCGTGCGCCCTGTCCAGCTTGTCGTTGGGCGGAGGGTAGGTTCGGCGTGCCAGGCAGAGGGCGTTGGTAATTTGTTGTAGCTGGTCAAACAGACTTTGGTGCTGTCCCGTGAACGATGGTCGCCGGCGCGGTTCGCGAGCTCGCGCGCCTTGGCGTGTGCAAACTTTCTGCATGTAGAACAATTCTCAAAGGGTACCGTGATGTCGTTGTGGAGGCCTGGCCAAAAAACGAGAAGTCTTTGCATTTGTTTAAACCAAGGCCCCATGACAGCAAGAAACAATTACAGAATTTCGCCGATTACTGACAGTTCAGATGAAAAAGGCTTTAGTTCACCTTGAATTTGTTTCCATGCTAAGTTGCTGACGACAGTTTGCAAATAGCAGTCACGAGCAGTTTCCTTCGGCAGTTTCTGCTGCGTCGTTTCCGTGACTAGGCAGTTCAGGAGCTCTATTGCGCGAATTTCGACGCCTCCCGAGACACCAGCGTTGTCGACGTCCCAGGGAGCAGTCTATCGTGACAGCATGTTCGCCAAGACCAGGTGCTTCCCTGGAAAGTACTGCAGAACATAGTCGTACCTGAGAACTTTGAAAAAAATCTCTGCAATCGTCGGTGCAAGTCACAAATTCCTGTAGAAGCGATCGACAGGAGTGGTTTGTGGTCGGTATCGATAATGATTGTCTGTCCATGCACAAACTAGTGAAACTTCTCGCTACCGAACAGAATGCCGAGCGCATCTTTCTCAATTTGTGAGTAACGCTATTCGGTAGGGTTAAAACTCGTGAAGCATATGGCACTGGTCACCAGTGACCACCGTGACACTGCAAAAGGGCCGCTCCGACGCTGTCTTTGGATGTATCGCATGTTCTTCTTGTTTCCTTTTTATGGGTCATAATATTAGTACGGGCGCTGTCGCGAGTGCCTGCGTGAGGCTTTTCTATTCTTTCGCGTGGTTTTCGGTCCACTCGAAGCTGATGACCACTCCTAACGTGCGCTGCACATTGGACTTTAGTTTTGGTGCTGACATTTGCTCGAGATAGCTCACAAGCTTCGGTTTCGGAGAAATTCCTCTTTGTCCGATAACGCCACCCAGAAAATGCACCTCAGTTACACCGAACCTGCACTTTCCGACGTTGGATTTTAAGCCTGCTTTTTCGGCAGCTTTCAGAACTACTACTAGCCGTTCATAAAGCCCTTGACTTGTAGTTCCCTGCACAAGAATGTATATATCAACGTGAGCTCCTGGCAGGCCGTCAAACATCCGACTCAGCATTTTGCGAAAGACTACCGGCGCCGATGAGACGCCAAACGGTAGGCGCAAGTAAGAGTATCGACCGATGGGGGGTGGGGGGGTGGGGGGGGGGAGGGGGGAGTGCATTTTTTCGATGTTCTGTCGTCGAGGGGTATCTGGTGAAATCCAAAGTTCGCATCTAGGGAAGTAAGGTATCAAGCGCCTGGGAAGTTGATTGTGCTGCCTCTTTATAAGCTCATTGATCCTTCTTGGGTCCATGCCAACACTAAGTCTGCCTTCCTTTTTGACCAAAACCGAAGGGCTTACCCAATCGGTAGGTTCGTCTTTTTTGATGATGCCAGCTCTCTCTCTCTCTTTCTCCATCCTCTGAAGCTCATCGCCAAGGGGTTGGCGCAACGACCGGGGCACCCGCCGCGCTGGCTGGACGACATGGACAGCAGGTAGATGAAGTACCATGCTATATGGTTGGTTCAGGCATCCTAAACACTCGGAAATGTGCCTAAAGTGCTTGATTACTTCATATTCAGTAGAAGTGTTGATAGCGTCCATTGTGCGCTGCGCAAGTCCTAAAGCTTCGCATGCGTGAAGGCCCAGTATTGCCCGACGTCTATTTTTCACCGCGTAGAATTTTAATGTAGTTGCGGCATTTACAACGGTTACTTTTTGGACTGTTGTTCCGAGGTTGGTGGTTATGTCTCCGTTGCAAGCTCGCAGCACGGAGCGGTATACTGGAAATGGTAAAACGCTTGCTTGTGTTCCGGTATACATCATGAACAATGCTTCACGACCCGAAGCTTGGTCTTTGACAGTCCAGTCGCCATTATTGCAACTTTCGATGCCGGCGTCAAGGATGTGAAACTCTGACGACTTCGCTGACGACCGCCCTGGCAGGACAATAAATCGCAAAGTGATGAAGGTTTCAGCAAGAGTTTCATCTTTTTCCAATAGGCAGGAGACAGCCTCTGCTCGTGCCGTTGGTTAAGTTTTTTTGTAGCGGTACGAATTACCGTCGACTGCACTAGTTTTTTGCAGCTCTACGCAGCGGTGGCATGATGCCCTACTGCGAGAGACTGAGTCAATGCCGTCATCTCGCCTGGCCGAGACCCGATTTCTTTGTGCCACTGATTCCGTTACCCTGCACATTTCTTAGGCATTTACCAACGTTATATAAGCCCTTCTCTCGCAGCATTTTTTCACGCAGTTTGGGATTATTCGTCTGAAAGACGATAGGAGCGCTGAACATTGAATCTTTCTGTCCTTCGAAGTTGCACTGCACTGCTTGCTTCTTGAGGTCTCGAATTAATCTTTCGAGCGGCTCTCCATCTTATTGTTTTCTAGAGCGAAAAATATACCACTCATGAACTTCATTGCTTACCTCAGTACAGTATGCTTTAAACTTCCTGACCAACGTGTGGTCGTAATCTTTCTGCTAGTCAAACTTGAACGTGCTGAAGACGTCAAGCTCTTCATCCCTGGCAACGCTCAACAGGAGTGCAGCTTATGCTGCTCCACTTCCCCGAAGATCCTTTGACGTGGTCTCCTCGATGAAGGGTTACAGTTTTTGCTTAAACCGCTTCCAATTCTGCGACAAGTTACCCGAGAGCTGCAAAAGTTCCGGGTCCTTCAGCAGGTGCATCGCGCTCCGAGCTACGTCCTGCCCAACTGGACACTTCAGACAACATGTATGAGATCGCAGTGACGGTACTCGACAGCATGAAAGCCAGAGCAAGAATAACGCATGTTTAATGCGGGGCACCGTATTTATAGCTTTCGCGATAGCGCCGGTTACACACTGTGCACGTCAGGCACATTGTCATCGAGTTATCACGCAAGCCCGATGCAACTGCTCAGCAGACAAAAACGATTACGACGGAGTCACAGCAGCGGTCTGTTTTGATCTACGGTGTGTTTTGTAGATGGGAGAAAACTTTACTGCAATCCTGTCATTGACTTATTGGTCGCAATTTAGTCAAACCGCGTGCGCAACGCCGTTAAGTTATACGATAATTGATGGTTTCTATTTTTATGCTGGCTGTAGATGTTTTTGTAGCTTTCCTGGAAACGTCTTTGAACATTGAATAATCCAATTGAAGAGAAGACTGCTTGCGCCAATGCACAAGTCAGAACTGCCTCCGCGGTGTCGCTTTCACATTCGTGTGCAGCACACTGTCAGATGTTTCTGTCCCACTGCTGTGATGCATTCGTGCGCACCCTACTCGTAACCAACACAAACAAAAGCTATATGCCAAGGCGCTTACAATGCAGCACCCAAGAAACATGGCCGAACAAGTCACAATAACAGAAAGGCTAAATCTAAAAACATCAGCTCTGTCTTAGTCGGACTGAAGCCCGGAAGATAACCAAATACGTGGCCAACAACAATGAGAGGGACATTTAAGCTCCGCCTTTAAGGGTATGATGCGACAGCGTTAATAGCTTCTTTAAGCGGTTCATCTACACGTAGTCACCGTCCTTTGTTCATATACACCCATTTATCACAATTTTCACAACACATTTCCCGCGTTTTTCTCTTTGAAGTCTTCCACAGTGCAGTTTGCACACATAATGTTGCTATGATTCATATTTCATTGATTAACATGTTTGAAGTTCACTCCTTTAATTACAGCATTAATGAGCTTGAAATCAAGCCAATTCCACCCACGCATCAAGGGTAGCGTGTTGGAGGATGGCCAAGAGTGGTGGGTTCTACGCTGTCTAAAATTTATGCCAATTTTTTTTTACGTACATCCAATTACTTTACAATGTCGAGTCGTTTGAGACCTTAGCGGAATATTAGTTCAAAATGGAAGAGCTCTTTTGAATTATTTTCATCCCAGCGATCCATGCGTAAAGTCACTCGTGACGCAGGTTTCTTGACACAGAAATGCCGCAGGGACGACGCCGGGTTTTCAACTCTATGGCGTCCTCAACGCTGTCAGTTGAAAAATCAGACTTTGAATTGAATCTGCTCCCGTAGCACTTACGTTGTATTTCATTCTATTTTCAAACAGTGGAGGTAAACTTTTATGTATTCGGCGCGAGGTGTATGCCCTTTGAAAATAACGGAGATAAAAATAAAAACTGGTCATGCCCGGTTTATGGAAAATGAAAGTATAGAATGTTAACGCCTGCCATGCTGAAGACTGTTCTTTAAATCTCAAAACAGAAAAGAAAGGAAAGGCACATTGATGGTCTCGCTTGGAAAGGCCAGCAGGAAAGACACTGACCTCGCTTTTACACATGATATTCACAGATGATTTGAAAACAGCGCGGAATTAGTCAAAGTTCAAACATATTTAAAACGCGGCAGCCTTTACGCTTTACCACGCCGCTATGATTGAGAACCAATGATTGTAGATAAAAGCTGTACGAAATGTATTCGTACCACGAAGTAAATGAAAACGAAATAAAGATTAGCATGAAGATTATTTATAGGCTTTAATATATAGCCGATATTTCTCCATTACGCCTGGGTAATATTAGGCGCAGATGTTTCCTTCCACGACAGTAGGAAATTATTCGACGGTAAGAGGAGCGATTGGGTCGGTTTTCGGTTCGCGACTGCGTTAGGCACTGTTCTACACTGAAGAGCTGCTAATCACAAACTTTGGTAATGTTGAATGGTAAACGCTTGAAGGAAACAAATGCGCTATTGCAGGTCCGGCCTAATGTAGGAAAGGTCAGCAGCGTCTTATAAAAACAAGCACTGCTGCAAAATTTTGCCTAGAAATGTCTTATTCTCTCTTGTGCCTCATCGGAATATGGCCGCTGAGGATGGCCTGTTGCATAAATCACGAGACCAGTTGCGGCAGAAATTTGCGTTGAAGGAAATACGTACGTGACAGAACATTTCCGCCCATGCCGGGCTCTGAGGATAACGCAACCTGTAAGGTTTCATTGTTCTTCTAATATTCATACACTGCGAATTTTTTCCCCGTCCTGTTGCCAGAAATTATTTTAATGCATGAGCATTAAAACGCCTGTTATTGAGCAAAGTGTCCAATGTTGCCCTGCGTGTGAGGCGTCAGTGAAGGGGCGAAATGCACACGGAGGGAAATACCCCTGCCCATTTCCAGGGGAGGGGAAGCAGCAAAACAGAGAGAGGATGCGAAGCAATGGGTGGCGAGAGTGAAATCACGGTCACCAATCAGAGTCTAGGGATTGGAATAGTGGAAAGGGGGCTTACGTTGTCATAGGGTAGTTGATGAACTGGATCACGCCACTTTCTCGCACGATGTGACACGCCAGCTGCAGCAGCTGCTGCATCCGGGAAGAACAAAATAGGAGGCGGCACTTAAGCTTCGCCTCACCGGTATGACAGCATACCGCAATTCCCATATATGCAGAAGGTCATTCTCTACTTTACATTCATAAATAAAGGCTACTGAGGTTACCCGGCCCTCTTTAAAGCTTTTGCTTGTAGCCATTTATAAATTTGTGTATGTGTTCACTGGGTAATACTAATGTTTGAGGGCCTCTAGAGCAGGGATGATTTTTACATTTCTATAATATTCAACAAAAGACTTTTCCTATACCTTGTTCTTGGCGCATGATGGCCTCAGTTGCCTATGTGCCATAAAACACAACACAACACACAACACAACATTCACAAATCCTAGGAATCCCTGATACCTCTCGTGCCGTAGTGGTGCAGTGGTTTTAAGCGATATTTCTTTGTTTTCTGCTTTCTCTTACATGTGTAACTGTATCTTTTTTATGTCCGGTGTGCCAATTGTACATTGCCATTCTCTTGCTGTTAATAGGAATTATTGTGTGGCAGTACTTCTGCCTTCATCTCATCACATGCCTCACGACCCCTGGATTTCATTGTCTGGGGTTCTTTAACGTGCACTGACATCGCACAGTCTACGGGCCTCTAAAATTTCGCCCCCATCGAAATTCGACCATATATATATATATATATATATGTATATATATATATATATATGGGGGCCGCCGTGGTGGCTGAGTGGTTATGTCGCTCGGCTGCTGGCCCGAAAGACGCGGGTTCGATCCCGGCCGCGGCGGCCGAATTCGCTGGTGAACACTCTCACGGTTCGCTTACACGCAAAACTTAAATACCCACGAAAGCAGCAGACTGGACAGCCGTAGCTCAGTTGGTAGAGCACCGGACGCGATATTCGGAGGTCGTGGGTCCGGATCCCACCGGCGGCATGGTTGTTTTTTCGGCATCTTTATAAGTAATTTTCTTTAGACCAATTGATTGGCATTACAAATTTAAAAAAAAATTACAAACATTCCCTATGCACCTTGGCTTCGGTGACTGTTGGCTTCCGTAAGTAATATGTTTGTCAAATGAGCCCCTCATTTCATTCGCCTTGCCTGCCACACACACACACACACACACATATATATATATATATATATATATATATATATATATATATATATATATATATATATATATATATATATAGTTCTTGCACGCCCGCTCATTTTGAGGGATATATTATGCAGCAATAGAAAGCGAAATGCGTTGTTGTTTCATGAAACAATGTACCAGAATACGCAAGTCTGCTGGCTCGTTCCCGTAAGCTCTTTACAGGCTGCTTTTCTTTAACCGTGTACAGATTTTTAAATAGGAGGCGCTGATAGTATCGGGACTTCTGCCTTCACGGAATGTATATTCGGCTCGGCGGACACAAGATAAGGACATAGCGGTCAAATTTATTTAATTACCAAATTTCGTTAATTAACTTTTCAACCGTTCACTTTACGCTGCTTAGTGCAGTCGCTTGCAGTATCGAAAACTGTAAAGATTCAAAGCTAATAAAATTTGCAGCATGTCCCAAAGTGCAACAGATACTGAGATATTCGCGATTGAATTTTCACCCTTTTCGGATCTAATTCAGGAACTGAACGCTCGGAATGCGCCGGAAATCCCGCCCACGATACTACGTAAGAGATTGACGACATCCAGACGACAACCGACGGTGCCAGCGCTGTAGCAATGTTTTTAGATAAGGACAGTTGGAAAACTTGCCCCCGGGATGCGGCCCCACTGCCGTTGCCGCTTTCATCTCAAAGAGACGCGAGCGCCATCTCTAGGGTTTTGGCAGTACCACGTTAGGTTTCTCACGGCCGGTCTTGACGAGCGCTTTCGCTCTCTCCACTCGAGACCGGCCGTGGCTTTCTCTTCGCAGCCTCGCATTGTCTGCGCCGTGCGCGGCTGCTTCAAGCCGCGCTCGTCTACGCTTTGCAAAGTTCGCGTGCGCTCTACGCCTGCTGTACGAGAGGCCAGGATGCTCAGGGTTGAGTTTTTGGCTGTGAATCTCGGCCGAAACTTAAAGTCCTTTCCGCGGTTCCACGCAGCAAAATCAGAGAAACAGAACGTGCCGCTTGCCCACTTGTAGTTTGGGTTCCTCGCGTGTGTAATATGCGGTTGTGCAAAGTAGACTGTAAACTTTCCTCTGTTGATTAGATCACTAAATGTTGAGTGTCCTTAAATAAAACCTGACAAAACCTTAAAAAGACACTAAATGCTTCTTTGTTTTCGTGTGCCATACGCACTTTTAATTTTTTACTCAGCCACTTTCTCAGTTTCAATGCGTCGAGATGAAAATATAATCGTCCTGGTGGTTGAGGCATTTTGGATAAGTAAAGTGATGGATACTGGGAGCACGGTAGCTTTACTTCTTGAATGCGTATCTAGTATGCATGTGATAAGCTGTTCGCCAACGCGTCTTCAACGTGCCCGGCTGAGGTTATGGTTATAAATGCTAGTAAACCGTCTTGTTTCATTTCTAGAAAAGAGATGAAAGCCGAACATACGTTTGTATTCATTATAAATACGTTTTTGTACGCGCGCGAATCTGTCTGCTGAGGCTCCTCAAGCTGGAAGTAGCAGACGACGCTCCCATCCCAAAGCGACCGCAGCGCCACCGCATTGGCGGCAACCGTTTTGGGTCCGCTCTGTTCCCTGGTGCGTCGCTGCTGTTTTCCAACTGCCCTTATCTACAAACGTTGGCTATAGCTGCGACTGCGGCAGGCTGGCGCTCGAAAAGAGCGCGCATAGTCACTGCTTCCGTGAGCAGCACGAGCTCTTTTTTCGTCATTGGCATTGAACCTGGAGGCGCGTTTCCTGCCATCAACGGCTTCGAAAAAGCAGCACGTTGATAACGCAAAAAATTCTCCTTTCCGCTTTGGCTCGGCCATGAAAGGAACGGTGTGCAAGTTGTTTGCTTGTGCTTTATTATTTTTCGTCCAAAGTAATTTCAAAAGACGTGAACTGATGACTGTTGCCCCGTCGTATCTCGGTGGCTACGTTTTAGGCATCAGTAATTATCAATGTGCTTGCCTTCAACCGCCACGCATACCACGAATCTCTCCTTCATGGACTGCAGCACTCGTTTCACAACATGCGGGGGTATATTCGCACACGCCTTAATGATTCTTTGAGGTCTGCCACGTCGTCGGGTTCAGTCACGTAGATTTCGTTCTTGACGTAACCCCGAAGAAAGGAATCTAATGGAGTTCGCTTGGGTGATCTAGGTGGCCAGAACACGATTGCATCGCGCCCTGTCCACTGACCTGGGAAGTTGCTGTCGAGCCAATTCCTTTCCCTCGACGTGAAGTGCACAGGTGCCCCGTGTTGGTGAAACCATGAGCCGTGGACCTAACGGGATCTCGGGCATGAAATCGCTGTCAGCACCACTTAGAATGCTCGCTGTGTATGACTTTGCTGTTAGATTTTCTTCCAGAAAGTACGGTATCATTACTCGATTTCAGTAAATGCCACACCAGACATTAACTGACCACCGGACTTGGTGGTAGTGTTCCCAGAGCCAGTGGGGGTTCTGATCAGACCAGTGTGGGCGTTGTGTACATTGACTTCCCGATTAAGGCAAAAGTGGGCCTCGTCCGCCCACACAACTTTCCTAAAGATGTCTGTGTCTTCTTCACATTTGATCAACGCCCAGGTGCTGAATTCATTCCGCTTTATATAACAGTCTTCACTGAGATCCTGATGCAGCGATATCTGGTAAGAGAAAAACTATGCTTCTCGAGCACTCTCCAGGCTGAATAGCGAGAGGATCCAACGGCCTCGACGATTTGACAGATGCTGGGTTCGGGGTATACACGAACGTAGGCAAGACCATTTGTCTCGAATTCTTCACTCAGGATAACTACTCCCTTTGCCTTCCTTGAACGAAGCACAGATCCTGTGGTCCGGAACAGTTTGCACATTTTAGCGAAAGTTGTATGAGACGGAACAGGGCAGCCAGGATTCTCGTAGGCGTAGAATCTTGAGGCGAGCGTTGCCATCCGTTTTCACACAGGCAACAACCATCTGCACCATCGCGGTCAACGAGTATCGCGGTTGCAGCTGCCATGCCATTTCAACGCACATTCATGGTTCATATGTATAGTATTGCAGAAGTCTTGTTCGTGCTGTTAACAGAATCGACAGCCGTCAGCGGACCAGTGGAGATTCCGTTGAAAAATAATAAATCACAAGCCGATTAGCAACCGGTCCTTTCTTGTCCGAGCCAGAGAGGAAAGCACGTGTACATTGACTTCCCGATTAAGGCAAAAGTGGGCCTCGTCCGCCCACACAACTTTCCTAAAGATGTCTGTGTCTTCTTCACATTTGATCAACGCCCAGGTGCTGAATTCATTCCGCTTTATATAACCGTCTCCACTGAGATCCTGATGCAGCGATATCTGGTAAGATAAAAACTATGCTTCCCGAGCACACTCCAGGCTGAATAGCGAGAGGATCCAACGGCGTCGACGATTTGACGGATGCTGGGTTCGGGGTATACACGAACGTAGGCAAGACCATTTGACGTTATCATCGTGCTGCTTTTTCGAAGCCGCTGACGGCAGCGAACATGCCTCTTAAGTTCAATGCCAATGACGAAAAAGAGCGCGTGCTGCTCACGGCGGCAATGACTATGCGCTCTAGCGCCTGACTGCCGCAGTCGGAGCCAGCCTTGGTGCCATCGGTTGTCGTCATCATTTCGTTAATCTCTTACATAGTATCATGGGCGGAATTTCCGGCGCACTCTGAGCGTTCGGTTCCCGAATCAGATCCGAAAAGGCAAATTCAATCAAGAATATCTCAATATCTGTTTCACTTAGGTACATGCTGCAAATCGTATTAGCTCTGAATCTTTAGTCTTTCAATATTTCAATTGCAATAAAGGTTAAGAAGGTAATTAACGACATTTGCTAATTAATAAACAATTCTGACCGCAATGTCCTTATCTTGTGCCCTCCGAGTCGAATATACATTCCGTGAAGGCGGCATTCACGATACTATCAGCGCCTTTTTTTTTTAAATCTGCAAATGGTTACCAGAAAACACCCTGTATATCCGTGCTTTTTTTGTCTCACTAAATGTAAATCTAACTTTGTAAAGGAACTAAAAATTGAAAGATATTTTGGAAATTCTGAAGTGTGTTCGGCGAAAGCATGTGGGCCGCTTGAGAGCCATCCGACTCACTCGACTGCAACGAGACGTCTGACGAAGGAGCGTCGCCGCGCCTGCCGCTGACGCGCGCACTGGTTCAATATCTGGTGCGCGAGTGACGTCACTGTTGCTATGCGCAGCTGCGCCGCTACCTGTTTTGCTGAGGGAGAGGAGGATGTGCGCCTATGCGTGAGGGAGAGGCCACAGCTGGCACCGTTCCAGGACAGGAACGGACCAACGCCGCGAGTATGAGCCATTAAAGGCTTTCGCCTTAAAACAAAGCCCTAACTGCTTTCAGCCAGATCTCCGGCAATTTAGCCTTCTCGGTGGATAAGTGGTTATGACGCTCGGCTGCTGACCCGAAAGACGCGGGTTCGATCCCGTCCTCAACGGTCGCATTCGGATGGAGGCGAAATTCTAGAGGCCCATGCACAGTTCGATGTCAGTGCACGTTAAGAAACCCAGGTGGTCGAAATTTCCGGAGCCCTTCACTACGGCGTCCCTCATAGCTTGAGTCGCTTTGGGACGTTAAACCCCCATAAACTAATCTAGATCTCAGTGAAGCGCTTTCACTTTCTTAAAAAAGGTGTGTTTTTAATTTGAGAAAATGTGAGTTATAAAAATGTACACAATAAAATATGTCGACTTTAAAACTTTTTCTTTGTATGTGACCGTTAGTTATTCACCGCTTTTGACGTCATATGTTATTTTATGGCAGTTTGTCAGTTGGTTTTTAATAAAGGATGAGACAAGATATGGCGGGAGAAGAAGCTTCGTAGGGGCGAGCAATTAAATTTTCAACATGACAGGGACCTCACATCGATAATCTTTATTTATATTCTTATCAGTTCACTCAGTCACATTGAAGTAAGTCAGAACAAATATTTGTCAGATATTGCTGTTCTGAGAGATAATTGTTTAACTGTTGCCACCACCGTGCTATGCTACTGTACCCACTGAAGATGTTCCCGCACACTACGCGGTACACTTCAGAAAGATCTAAACCAAGATATCACAGGATACCTGTAGGCTCTTACATAGCTGGACAAAGCACTATGGAAAATGGGGACGAATACACAGTAATAAAAAGGGTGTCTTCAAAGTGTGATCACTTATTTTTACCACTGACGTGAAAACGGCACACAAAATTTAAAACATTATTGCAAACATTGCAAAGACACCATAAGGAAGAGGCTCTGTTGATTAAACTCTGTGACTCCGTTTACTTAGGATCGCAAGAGTGTTGAGATCAGGAAAGGAGACAATCGCCTTCGCAGCCACATCTGACGTCAAACGTGCCATTTAGAGCAAGTTATTTTTTTGTGCAACCGCCCTTAGATGGGTAATAACAATATGCTGGGGGTGGACTGCGACTATCAAGGCTGCTTGCACAGAAAATGTTCGCGTTTATTTAATAAAAGGCTGCGTGAAGAAACGAGGTGTCAGCGAAGGGAGATGTGCGTTCGTTTGCAAGACCACCACCTGGTCTTTGGAGAGGGGCCATTAGGGTAAAGAGAGGAGTCAGAAATCAGTGTTATTGCTATTACCATTACTATGCAATGGATGATGAGCACAGAGCCTGGGAGTTGTTGCAATTACCAGGCATGACTCGGATAAAGTTGTTTCTTCCCATAAAAGTGCGACGAATCACTTCGAGGAAAAGCCGGAGAAAGGACGCTGATTTTTTAGTGACAGTTCTGCAGTCTAGGATTGATTATCGCCAATTATATTTATCCTGAACTCAAAGTGCTACGTTAACATAGGTGCCTACTTGCAGCTACAGCCTAACGCAAAATTTTCCGCGTGTGCGTCAGCAGATGTTAGACCCGTAGTGAAAAATGTCGCGAAGGATAAGGTCACTCAAACGTAAAGGTCGTCACTATTGTCTAAAAATTCCTCGTGTGTTTGAAGCATAGTACTTAAGCTCACCTCGCTCCGCACAAGGGCTAAAAAGGCACTGGAAACATGTGCTGTTCAAAATGAGTCGAAATACTGCTCGTTTCACTTTGGTGCTGCTTGCTGCTTCTTCTCTGGTATCTGGAACAATCCAAAACGAAGAGTGCCAACCGCCGCCATACGAAGAAGATGAATGTAACTTCGCCCATCAGAATGCCTCAGAGGTAAGGAAACGCAAGTTCTGACCTTGATCTATTGAAAACGACATACTACGCTCTTGCCACTTTTCGTCAAATGTATCAAACGAGCCCAGTTTATTGTATACTGCCACCTCAGTACTGCCTGCACTCTATACGCGATTCTGCGGTGAAAGAATCTCACATGAAACAAACACCATATGAAGACATGATAGAAGAATACTTAGCACTAAAGTAAAAATGCAAGGAATACTCGGAATTTTATAGAGACGACTTAAAATCAGCTGAATACTCTGGAAGCGCAGTAATTCAAACCAAATGCGAGAAAACAGTAAGGCTTTCACAGTGTCGATCCATTTTCACGGCTGAGTAGTATGCGGTGTCTGTGGCTGTAGAAAAAATAAGTGAAGACATTGTGCGAACAGCATAATTTACACCGATTTGTTTAGCATACTCACTGCACTTCACCCTAGAAATGCAGTTATGCCATTAACCGCTGGTATCATACAGAACGTAGCAAGAGCCGCAACACAGGGACGAGGCAAAATATTGCTTGGTCTCGAGCCACGTCAGAATCAGTAGAAATGAGAAAGGAAATATATGTGCTGCACTTAGTAAAACCCATCATACGAGAGTGAAAGTCATGCTCACACTAAGAACATTTCACTGAAGCCATTTTCTGTCGCCTTCGTATTGAACACACTCATTTTACACGGAGTTTTATTCCTGCGCAATAAAGTCAGCAAGTGAGCTATGCGCACAAGTGATCACCATAACCCACATTATATATTCATGTACAGAGCTCGAGAATCAAAGAAAAACATTTCTACAATATTTAATGAACACACCTCATTCCATCCTACATTACTCTTATGGCATAATTAATTCATTCGCCGAAATTTTATGCGTTGTATAATTTTAATGTATGAAATTTTTTAACACTCTCTACAAGCAAACGTATTAAACCTTGTGTTTGGCGCATGATAGCATTTGTTGCCTATGTGTCATTTAACCCCATAAAGCAAGAAGTTTCCTGAATATCGAACAGGACGTGTCGCGCAGTTGCAGATATGGCGAGTACTAATGTTTTCTTTTCTTGAATTTCTTAATGCAGGCTGTAAAGATCGATGGGAAGATATATGTCATAAGCCAGAACTTTAACTCAACCTTGCCACCGCTTTGCGACAGTGCAGAGCGCGTAGCATCATTCAATGACACGTACTTCAATTTTACTTTGGCCGCCGTGCTTCCCTTCAACATGACCTATGTGTAAGTGCTTATGAATATTGTTGACAAGCATTTTCTTAAATTTATGACTGTCTCTCTTGAAACTGCACATTCCCATTGTGAAATGTTTCCATGCAAGCTGCATTTCAAAACTTCTAGGACCATGAGGTCCGTGTTCACACTTTTCCGCATGGATAGGGCATGTCATTTCAAAAGTATTTCTACCACGTAAAGGATATGACCACAGCCTTACTCTCCGCGGCTGGGCTGCTTGAGAATACTTTCATTCAGTGTAAAAATAATTACGGTTGATAAGCTAACAACTTCTCAAAGAGCGCTTGGTGGTCGTAAATGACTACACGGTAAATGCTTGTGCAGGACTTCAAGGGGACTGATGATTTGTGCCGATTACGCGGTGTTCAAGTCATTAAGAAGCCACTCGAGCTAAATAACTTTAATGCGTGAGTAATCATCCTGGATTCACGTTAGCAAGCGGTAGACTTTTGCGCGTATGTGAAATCTCGGTCACCATATAATCGTTTTCAACAGATAAGCCGGTTCCTTTCCGTGACAGCCACGCAGGACTGACGGCAGGATTACGGCTGTATAACACGATATTATGAGATAGCTGACTCACAGAAGGATTGTAGCGAGGTCGGCAGCCAGAAACGCCGCGTAGAGCGTAAAATCGCAAGCTCGATGGAATTCTATGATGTCACTGCGCAACCTAAGACGACCAGTCTTAATGCCACTGGATCCAAAGTGTTTCTTCGTAAAATTTGTGAAACGCCTTCGTGGCTCTTTCTGCATTCGCCTGTTTCCAAAACTTTGAAAATTGAAAAATTGGTTCCTGGGAAAAGGAAATGGCGCAGTATCTGTCTCATATCTCGGCGGACACCTGAACAGCTCCGCAGCGGAAGAAATAAAGGATGGACTGAGAGAAAAAAGGAAAAAAAGGGGTGCCGTAGTGGAGGGCACCGGATTAATTTCGACCCCTTGGGGATCTCTACCGTGCACTGGCATCACACAGCATACGGGCGCCTTAGCGTTTCACTCCATCGAAACGTAGCCGCCGTGGCAGGGTTCGAACCCGGGTACTGCGGATCAGTAGCTGAGCGCCCTAACTACTGAAGCACCGCGGCAGGTTTTTCTGCTTCGGATTGTGCTGCACGCAGTGTGTGTTCTAGAACGTGAAGCCTTTCTGCCATAGCCTCAACAACCCGCACTGCAAGGTTTTCACGTCACATCCTCTTTGCTGCTTCGCCGGCACGCACTACGGAGTCTTAACGTCGCCGCGTAAATTGCTTTGCATTCAGCGTTGTACAGAGTGAGCTATTTTGACGGGCTCGCCGCTTTCTCTCCCTGTCTTGAACACGCAGAACTTGAAGAGAAGTAGGGTCTGCTATCGCCGGTGACCACCGGGTGCCGGCAATACCAGTCCCTACTGCCACTGTTTTTTTAAACTTCCTCTGAGTATTTTTTCTCCTCACTTTCAAATTGTAGTGTCAAGTTTAACACGTCGTTTGTGCTTTCGAAGACTGGAAACCACACTGATTACAACGCTATGACATACAAGTACGAAACAAGTAAGTAGAAGAGGAATTCGCTACGCACCCACTGACTGCTTATTATTGTATCATTACAGTAGAAGCAACCACCTCCTTGCCCTTGGCACAGCCACAAAAGGGTGTACTTATTTATTACGATGTCTACAGTACCTGCACAGTTATCAGAGTCGTCCATAAAGTGAGCAACAACATTCTTATAAGGAAAGGCGTCAGGCAGGGAGACACGACCTCACTGAGTAAAGCAGAGATTTGGGCGAGTTGGTAAGAATTCATGGTGGGTGAACAGCGCAACCAGCGCTTGTCTTGCCTTTGTCCCGCCTTTGTTGCGCGGTTCACCCACCATGAAGACATGATCTCGCCAATGATATTCACTGCCTGTTTACAGGAGGTATTCTGAGGCCTGATTTCGGAACAGTTGGTGATAAGAGTTAATAGAAAATACCTAAATAATCTGCGATTCGCTGATACAATGCCTTGCTGAGTCACTCAGGAGGTGAACTGCAAAGCATGATCAATGATTTAGGCAGAGCAGAGCGGTGGGTCTAAAATTAAAATGCAGAAAACGAAATTAGTGTTTAACAGTCTAGCAAGGGAAGAACAGTTAACAATTGGCAGCGAGGTGCTGAAAGTGATAAAGGTCTACTTAGGGCAGGTAGTGACAGCTGAGGCGGAATCGTCTTTTCTTGGGCTAGTTGGTTTTTCATGCTGTAGGTGTTTGCAGCGCACACGAAACACGGACGGACAGAAAAGGGAACGAAACACAGCGCTGACATTCAACTGAGCTTTATTGGAAAAATAAGCGACTTTTATACAAAACTTTTTAACATGTGACTCAGAAGATGTCAAAACGTCCTACTACATGTGCCATCTAAAATCACTGATACTCTAGATAAAAACCCTGAAAAAACATCAATGGAAAACACTGAAAGACACGTGCCGCCTAAACCACCTAAAGGATGTCATGATCAACAACGGTGAAGGAACATTCGAAAAAACTACCAAAAAACAATGATACCAAAATGCAAAAGCAGGGTGAAGCTGTATATGGGCTCCCGTTGTCACAAAAAATTAAAAGAAAAAAGAAAATACAGTGACAAAAAACAGGGCTGAAACGGTATAAAAACACATTAACTAAAACAGCATAAGACCCATTATTTAAAGAGTGTTGAAATTTACAGGTGCGCACCTGCGGCCTGCAAGAATCCAAGTTCTTTATCCAGGAGTACTAAGGACACAGCGCTGACGCACATGTCCCCTTTCTGTTGGATGGCTTTTGCCTCGATAATCTCCCTCGTGGTCTGATCGCTGCTTCTACCTAAAATCGTAGTGTCCTGGAACCGTGGTATGCACTTATTGCATTCGCTGCAGTGTACAGCGAGATTTCCTTCTCGTATGTTTCTCTTGCGCAGATTGTCATAATTATTGTTGTGTTCTCGGAGTCGGTCGTTAAGGCATCGGCCCGATTGTCCTATATAGACTTTCCCGCAGCTTAACGGAATCTGATACACCACACCCTTGGTACAAGGTACAAACGGAGACCGGTGTTTTTTGGAGCACTGCACACGTGGTGTACCACACGTCTGAGTAAGCTTGCAAAGCTTTGACAGATTTCCGGGGCTGAAAACAATACTCTCAACTTCACTTTTTTGCCTATTCGTTTCAAATTGTGGGAGATGCTGTGCAAATAGGGTACTACAACCAGGTTTCGTTTTTGTTGACTCTCAGCCGAAGCTTTCATACTTCCCTTGCTTTTACTCTTTGAAGGTTGAAAGAAAGTGGTTATCCGGAGCAGATCATCATCGCGGTGGCTGAAAGAATCTACAGGGAAGTGAAGAGTAAAAGCAAGGGAAGTATGAAAGCTTCGGCTGAGAGTCAACAAAAACGAAACCTGGTTGTAGTACCCTATTTGCACAGCATCTCCCACAATTTGAAACGAATAGGCAAAAAAGTGAAGTTGAGAGTATTGTTTTCAGCCCCGGAAATCTGTCAAAGCTTTGCAAGCTTACTCAGACGTGTGGTACACCACGTGTGCAGTGCTCCAAAAAACACCGGTCTCCGTTTGTACCTTGTACCAAGGGTGTGGTGTATCAGATTCCGTTAAGCTGCGGGAAAGTCTATATAGGACAATCGGGCCGATGCCTTAACGACCGACTCCGAGAACACAACAATAATTATGACAATCTGCGCAAGAGAAACATACGAGAAGGAAATCTCGCTGTACACTGCAGCGAATGCAATAAGTGCATACCACGGTTCCAGGACACTACGATTTTAGGTAGAAGCAGCGATCAGACCACGAGGGAGATTATCGAGGCAAAAGCCATCCAACAGAAAGGGGACATGTGCGTCAGCGCTGTGTCCTTAGTACTCCTGGATAAAGAACTTGGATTCTTGCAGGCCGCAGGCGCGCACCAGTAAATTTCAACACTCTTTAAATAATGGGTCTTATGCTGTTTTAGTTAATGTGTTTTTATACCGTTTCAGCCCTGTTTTTTGTCACTGTATTTTCTTTTTTCTTTTAATTTTTTGTGACAACGGGAGCCCATATACAGCTTCACCCTGCTTTTGCATTTTGGTATCATTGTTTTTTGGTAGTTTTTTCGAATGTTGTTCCTTCACCGTTGTTGATCATGACATCCTTTAGGTGGTTTAGGCGGCACGTGTCTTTCAGTGTTTTCCATTGATGTTTTTTCAGGGTTTTTATCTAGAGTATCAGTGATTTTAGATGGCACATGTAGTAGGACGTTTTGACATCTTCTGAGTCACATGTTAAAAATTTTTGTATAAAAGTCGCTTATTTTTCCAATAAAGCTCAGTTGAAAGTCAGCGCTGTGTTTCGTTCCCTTTTCTGTCCGTCCGTGTTTCGTGTGCGCTGCAAACACCTACAGCTGATGCGGATCATGAGAGGGAAATAACTAGAAGGATAGGAATCGGGTGGAGCGCATACGGCAGGTTCTCTCAGATAATGAATGCAAGCTTACCAACATCCCTCAGGAGAAAAGTATACAACAGCTGCATCTTACCGGTGCTCACCTAGCGAGCAGAAACGTGGAGGCTAACGAAAAGGGTTCACCTCAAGTTAAGGACAACGCAGCGAGCTATGGAAAGAAAAGTGACAGGTGTAACGTTGAGACCAGAAGCGGGCAGAGTGGGTGAGGGAACAAACGCGTGTTAATGACATCCTAGTCGAAATCAAGAGCAAGAAATGGGCTTGGGCAGGACATGTACTGTGAAGGCAAGAGAACCACTGGTCCTTAAGGGTAACGAAGTGAATTCCAAGAGAATGCAAGCATAGCAGGGGGCAGCAGGAAGCTAGATGGTAAAGGACAGGGTGGAGAGACATTGGAGAGGCATTTTGCCTGCAGTGGGCATAGTCAGGCTGACGATGATGGTGCTATTACAGAAATTAGTACGAAGGGCTTTTGACGAAGATTTACAACAGAAAAGGATGTTTATAGTGGAGGACATATGCTAACAAAATGAATTTTTTTAATTAGCTAGATTGGTCCATAGGTGCTGAATAAGCAGATCCTAAAGATTCCTGGGTGCCCTTTGGTCTGCAGAGGCTCTTTAATGGGAAAGCATTTCTCTTACTGCTGCCGATTATATGTTGCTGCGTGTTCGTTTCTTTATGTCTTTGTCGTTTCTAAGTTGTGTTCTCGCTCTGATTTCTGTTTTACCACATCCGTAGACTTGGGTCTTGTTGTTATAGCGTCTAGTAAGCATACCAAAGTATTAATCAATTAATCAAATTATTTTGTTTATCAAATAGCTAATTCAGTAGCTAAGTAATTCATGATATCAATTAAGTAACAGTTGAATGCGTAAACTAATTCACTAACTGAACAAATATTAATTTGGAAAAAGAAAAATTACGAAGTCATTCATTTTGGCTACTTAATTGTTGCAATTGAATTTTTATTTAAATAGTTTAGGAATGAACTAACTCACATTTTGATTAAATATGCGATTAAGTTGTGAACGTCTTGACTAACTGAACTGATTATTTCGTCCAATTAATTACCGTTCGATTGATCAATTTCGTGATTTAAGTATTCATTCGTAGTAATTACTTAATTACTTAACCAACTATCTCATTGCTGTATAACGGATGATTGACAGTTCGTGCAGACACGATCTGCCGACACGCTCTGTTAACAGGTCCTGTTCACGCCACTCATGACACAAATGCTCTCGCATCAAAATGATGCTGGTTGCCAGAAGATGCCCGATAGGAGATTACAAAACCTCGCTACGAGACGTATATGAATGACGAAACTGTTTCTAGAACGGAAATTGAAATCGCGTATTGCGTTAGAGGAACATTATTCCTTGAAATGAGTTGAGGCCAGATTCACTGGCGATATGCGACGTAAGCTAGTCCAGTCTGCTCTGACGTTGTAATGAATTATCGCGCTAGAAAAAGATGGCGGAGCATGTCTTATATTTTGGTTTGGTTTATGAGGGTTTAACGTCCCAAAGCGACTCAGGCTATGAGGGACGCCGTAGCGAAGGGCTCCGGAAATTTCGACCACCTGGTGTTCTTTAACATGCTCTGACATCACACAGTACACGGGCCTCTAGAATTTTGCCTCCATCGAAATGCGCCGCGGCCGGGATCGAACCCGCGTCTTTCGGGCCAGCAGCCGAGCGCCATAACCACTCTGCCACCGTGGCCGCCTCTTATATTTTATAATATCGATTACTAAGATTACAAAACACAACACGTGCGCATTGATTAGAGGTAAAGAAACTATGCATGATGACAAGAAAAAAAACAGGAACCAGAAAGTAAAAGGGGTATTTAAACTTAGGGCAAAATGCACGCCTGGTCTTTACACTGTGAGGTTCTCCAGTATGCCTTTTAAGAAAACTTTTAGCAATCATTCTTTACAAACTGTCGAACATCCTCTAGACAAATCAGCGTAGTTTACACCGAAAATGAGGTGGATTTACGTCGGAACGAACATCATTCATGTGTTGGAAAAGAAATTCCCGAGCGCCGCGGAATAAATTCAAAACCACATTGGTGCGAACCTAGTAGCTTGTTCGACTAACGCCTCGGAACATTCCGCCATCGTCGCGACGTTGACAGCGCTGCTTATGAGAACTATTTTGATTTATAAACTGCACTTGCTATATATCAGGTCCCCAGACTGACTGGCGTTGCATATACCACCCTGTTAGAAATATGTAAATCATCGAAATGATAGTATGTAGTATGTTGCGGTGCTTGAAGGAGTCTGGCAGTGAAGTTGTGAAAGCACAAATGTCGTTGCCTCACAGAATTCCTCAAAGAGCTTCGAAGAGAATAATTTGCTATGATCGTAATCGCTCAAACTTCATGGCTGCTACGATCATCATGCGCATTCACAAGCTCGGCGGCAGGAGGACTACACCGGGTAACGGGACCTTATGATTCGAAACCGGACAGAGGACGGTCCTGTATATACTTTAGAATTCCGGCGCGGCGCACTTGCCGGAAGTGCCGTCCCTTACCGGAACTTGTGTCTCGCGCTACCTACCGCTTGCAGCGCGAGGTACAAGCGACCGCCACCGCGAGCGAGCCACGTACATAACGCATAGTTCGAGTATTCTTTATTGCAACCGATTCGCGTACGAATTTACTAATTTTCTACAGACACCTCCATGCATCTTGGCAGGAACGGGCACCGGCACTGGTGGTGTTCATCCCGTCGCTTGGCCCCGTAATTTTGTGTGGTCATTTTTGTCAAAAGCAGGTCGGCTTACACGCGGTAATAAGCGTGGTTTGGTCTAACGTATTCAAAATTCCAACCATTCCAGCTGCCAGTGCAAAAACGCTTAATCGGCGTATTGGCATGTCCTCCATTTTGTTTATGTTTTGCATGCAATTGCAACGTGCAGGCCGGTTTGAGATTCTATTGTTGTGTGTAAGCGAGCGGGCTATAATGGGACAAGTGCACTATACATTGAACTTTAATTAACGTAGCACCTTTCAAGCATTGCTTTCAAGCATTTTAAAGCTGCTAGGGGCAGCTGAAAAGTAACGGTGAGACATCAAAACCTGTATTTATTTCTTCTCATTTTTTTGCCAGCGCAACCTCCAAAGCTTCGGAAATTAATGTACATGGACGAGAAAAAAAGTTGCATGATATTCATTGATGACCGCAACTCCACAGCGGAACCAGCACGTGAGTGCAGTTTTATCAAAACTTTTTTGTTGAATGTAAAGTATGCAAGTACAAATAACATAAATCTCATAAGCTTCTTGCTCAGACGTGTCACTCACTCTTTAGTACATGTTTCACATGGCAATTGCGGTGTAACAGGAGGTTCTTACGATCGCCGCTATGGTCGGCAGTGGAGCTGACGAACTCTCTTAAGGTTAGGGTAAATGCGACATAAATAACCTCGAAAGCAAATGGCTGGACAGCGTCCGTTGTACCGAAGTTGGTACAGCCCCGCACGCGGCATACGAAGGTCGCGGGCTGGGATTCCACCGGCGGGCATGTGGTTGTTTTAGAGCGAAAGCACTACTTCACAAGGTCAAACCGAGGCACCGAGTTTGTGTGAAGCTTGACCTTCAGGGTGAGCTTTGCCAAGTCACAAAAATAAAATAAATACTGTCACGCCTGGGGTTCGAAACCGCTGACGCGTGAACAGATCAGCTTCGCTGGCTACTGCACAAGAACACTATGCTATCGCCGCAGACGATAACGTCTCTTATTAAACTGCAACAGACTCTCGCGCTCTGCATAGCACATCGTAATTTTCATCAAATAATGCTGCTTTTGAACTAACATACAGGCACTAGCACTGTGGATTGCACATCATAGTCTGCATCAACTAATACTACTATCGAACTAGTATCGTCGTCAGACGTGCCGGCAACCAAGCAAGGCAAAACCATGAGCCGACCGTTGTAAACACATGATTTCGCACGTCTACTTATGTTTAACTAGGTTAAAACCTAACTACCTCTTTTTTTGTAGCTTCTAATCATTTATCTTTCAGGTAAAGAAGGTTAAGAATTTCTATTGATCAACGCAACAAACTAAAAATGAAAAAGAAAAATATTCCCGCATGCCTTCCTCGGTTTCATTGATTGTTCGCGTTCTTTTGTGCGCCGCGCCACGCTACTGTGACCTTCATAGGTCGGGAAATTTTCGAAAACTCAGGCAAAATACCACACATGCTTGAACCGATATATGCACATGAACGGAAGGTGTCCTAGAAACTTAAGAATACCACACACGCTGGAACCGATATATGCACATGGACTGAAGGTGTCCTAGAAATTAAAGATTAGCCACTGGCCTGAAACAACTTCAGTGCCGGCAGACTAGTCCGACACGTAACTCGTACGGGTGTAAGAAAAAATGCAAACAGCTTTTGAGAGCTTTAGACAAGCAACGGCCCAACAGTCAGGTTCCTAAAAAGTGTACACGATATAACAATACGGGCGATCAACCATGCTGGAATGCTCGGACAGAATTGAACCGTATTTACGAAAGAATTCAGAATACGTCGCACACCAAAAACACGTGGAATCTTTTCCGCGCCTGCTCGGCAAGAGGTGTTAGGTGATCCCCGCCATAGAGAAACGTGCCAGCACACAAGGTGTAAATGAATAATTGTCGCTTAAGTTCCCTGAAGAATGGAATGCAGCAACTGTTGAAGCAACATTGGTGCTTCAGTTTTCTGTGTCTGTGTCCTTTCTTTCACCACATACACAATGTGGTCACTGTCATTATGTCTTTATTGGAACACGCAGAATCTTGCACGGAGTATATCTTCAGTCAGTTCCTCTTCATGCGATTCTTCTAAATGTTCGTTCATGACGGTACCTCAGACAACGTCGGCACTTTTCAGGCAACCAGTTCCCACCTTCTTTTCTTGTCCTTTCTCGGTTGAGCACGAAAACGTCAGACCAAAGTCGTGGTCACATGCCCTTGTGACGTCATCGACCTCACTACCAATTCAGAGACATTTGCGACTAACCCAGGACGCGAAATTGCATGATGTGAAACGCCACGGTGGGCATGTGGCAATTGAGTTGAATATAACTGCTACTTGCCATGGTAGGCAGGTTCTGGTGACGTCACAAGATCACTTTAACTTGTAACATCATCGCCATTTTGACGAATAAGGAATTCATAGTGCTGTGGCACCACAGGAACACGGGAAATTCCTACACACGCCCAATTCTCAACCCTTTTCAATAAGGAATTTTTGTTGTTAACAGACGCGAGATCACATTACGTAAAGTATAATTTTCTCGCATTAAAACTTAGAGGGTGAGCGGACCCTGTACATACCAAAACATGTGAGTTACTGTACACAGACTACACGCGCCTCCTCAAAGAAAACAATAGCGACTTCAGCATTGCCGAAGTAAACATGAAATTAGTCCAAAAGAATGGAACGACGGCGTGTGCCTTTATGGTATCATATTTTCTTCAGGGCAATTTTATCGAAGCAGAAAAAAAAAACTGCAGTCTCACATCCACGGACATTATAATCCGGAATCCCGCTGACAAGAATGGAGAACATCACACGTTAGCATGATTTTAATACGAGGGAAGGCAGCCATGCTTAACAGCCTTAGACGAATAACCTTAAGCCATGTGCGACAAAATAATGAAACGGCTACCACTAAACTGGAAGAACACCTGGGGAACACGACACATTTTCTTTCTGAGCTGACAGAATACCGCATCAATATGTCCACAGAAGGACTCTTGCTGAGGGGATGTTTCTTCAAGCACTACATAGGTGCCGATAAATCTACGGCACCTCGTCACCAGGATAGAAAGATTCAGTGCGACTAGGTCGCGTCGTAGCGACTCTTAAGGTCTTACTGACTGGCTTCAGTGGTGAGGCGAGCAACCGACGTTCAGAGAGCTCTCGGGAGACGAATTAGTCTCGTAGAGACGCGGAGGAGCTCACAGGCGCAGAGGATGAGGCACCGAGAAGGATAGCGGGAGAACGCTCCGTATCCTTCACTGCAATGCGGTATTTTAATCACACGGGAGAAAATGAACTGCGCCCTAATTGCTGTGGTCCCGTTTGACCTACGTTGAAAGTGTATACCTTAAAGGGTGCGGTGGAATCGTTCTGTTAAACCGTTAGTCTCAAGGTGATAGCAAGAGTTTGTCTTGCGAATGATGGAAGGCACTGATAATATCGGCAGCCCACGATAATGTCCCAGGGGACGCAGGTATTCTGTGAATAAAATAAATAGACCATTGTCAAGAGGAGTGCTTGGCTACTGTGAATAAGCAGGAGATGAAGGCGCAACAGCGCAGCACGATGGCTTCTAGAAAGATGGTAGCAACTTCAGATGCTGAGCCAACAAGAAACGGGGTGATCTGTTCTTAACGGTTCAGATGGCCGACTGCGCTGTGTGTCCAAAGATTTCAGCCCATAGTGAGAGGAAGGGGACTTTATAAGTAGATGTCGATAACTGGGAACGGTGTGGCTGAGCAGGAAAAGGAGTGAAACTACAAAGGAATGAAGCAATAATTCCAACGTTGTACGCTTGCAGACTTTATCTAATTAGTAATTGAGGGGTTTACAGTGGTGTATTAAAAGCGTCACAACTTTCTTCTGTGGCTCTTTCAGGGTGCCAGCTTCTGCAACCGGCTAAATATGCTGATCAAAATGTGACGGCTGAATGCCAACAAGTTTATGACGACCACTGTCCCGGTCCAAGAAGAACGGTGTATTTTTCGTGGTGTCAAAATCTTACTGAGGTGTCCATAGAGGATTTCATGAGAATTCAGAGGACTACACCTGCACCTCAGGCGTGTTGAGTAAAAATAACAAGTGTTAAACTTGCGTGTTTTAGTTTCATATCAAAATAAAACCACTTTGCGCGGCTTCACCACACGCTCTTTGAGTGAATACTAATATTAATTCATCAAAATCTTTCGTGAGTAAGCTACCTCTCACGGAAGAGCTTATACAGGGGGGGACACGCGAAAAGAGCTGCACGCAGATTAGTTTTGAACTAAATTTTAAAAATTAAGCATTTCCAATGACGACCTTAGAACAAATCTGGTAGACAAGTTTTTCGCGGCCCTACACAGACTTCTGAGTGTGCGTCCTTGCCCCACCATCACCACATGGCTATATTTGGAGGATGTTATGCACCCTATCAAAAGCTCCTGGCACTGAGCTATGGTGAGAAAAGTCAATTAATTTTAATGTAGGTATCATTGCTTGACATGTATTGATGGCATATGCGATTTGCACAATCAGGCTGCATATTCCATTTCAGGCTGACCTAAGAATACGGTGATGAGGTTACAATTTTTTGCTAATATTGCGAATACAGTATTCTTGCGACTGCAGTTCCAATTCACTAGTTTCCCCAAAAAAGTGTTCATAAAGCTTTCGTAAACTCCAGTGGCATATTAAAGACTGTGTATGGTCGAGCTAGTTGGTGTAGATTTGAGAGCACGATTTGAGAACTGTGCACTGGCACTGCAAAAAGCCGTGTCTGGGGTCTGCCAAGAATTTACGAACTGCTACTGCTTGAAAATGAGGTGCATTATGCGTGGTGTAAAAAATTTTGCAAACATCTCCGCAGAGCTCTTCTTAGCAAGTGTGATACCTGAAGCCGTACCTACGATTCGATGTGGGAGAATAATAAAAATTCATTTGCACTTAAGTCTCCTTATGAGAGGAAATGCGGACGCCTTTCCCTGTACTCGCTTTCTCACTCATTTCTCTTTATATTTACTTCATTTTGTTTATTTTGTTCTTGTATCTTTATTTGTTTATTTTTATATTATACCTACATTATTATTATATTTTTATTATTATTTATTTTTGTTTTCTGTGCCTTCTCATTACAGTAAATAAATTTAAATTTTTATTTTGTTTCATAATTCTCTTTATTTTTAATTCATTATCTTTATTCTTCTCTTTTTCGTTTGATTGACAGGTGGAGGGGACACTTCTTGTAAAGGTTTCCTGCGGAAAGGTCTTGCGCGCACTCATGAGCCAATCAAGGCCGTAACAATGAATACTGATGCCTTAATAATGAGTTCATAGAGGGTGCACTTTTTACGTTCTGTGTCAACGCGCTTTTCTCTGATCCACAACATTTTTCCTACTTCGCTGCCGTATTTTCAGAACTATTACGACCTCCAGTTGCAGCCGGTTGTTGTTTACGCACGAAGTATCTCACGTATCGGTTTGGTGAAGCATGTTTATTTTGCTGGAGTGAAGAGCCCTTTCCAATGTCGCAAGAACATATTGTTCTTCATCTCACCATAGTCTGTTATCCACAGGCAAAAAGGGTAGTATAATACCGATATCAGTGTTCTATTGTATGTTATAGTCGGAAACGCAAGCGGCGTCTTCCCGTAGCGTGTTTTTTCCTTAGCGCCGAGTGATGTGATGAAAGTTAGTGTGACAAGTGCTACACTTCTGGCATTATCACCATCCGATCTGCTTCAATACCAGAGTGGACAAGCGTGTACTGTGCGATGTCAGTGCACGTTAAAGAAGCCCAGGTGGTCGAAATTTTCGGGGCCCTTCCGCGTCTGCTAGGGCATAACCCAGAGGCTCATCGCCAAGATGCGTACAGCACTCCCTGTTCTTTCGATGTAGGCGCTGAGGAGCATAACCACGAAAGCGACCAGAAGCCAACGTTCAAGAGCGACGCGCTCGTCGCGAACTGGCGCATGGTCGTCCAAGGCCTTTTCGGTGACATGACGTCTTTCCGTCTGTCAGCGGCCATCATGGACCGGCACCAGTATTTGCTCCGCTTGAGCGGAGAAGGTTCTCCCGACCTGGCCCTGATGCCGTACGCCTTCACATTCCCCTACTTCGACCAGGAAGCCGCGCGAGCCTTCAACTATGCCGGAGTGGCGGAGGGCCTCAGCAGGCTCTTTGTCGACGCCTATATCGGCGCAAGACGTGTCGGGAAAGTCGTCAGTGAGTTCTTCGCCTGCATGGAAAAGAGCATTCCCAACAAGGCGAGTGTTTGTTTTCAGGAAAGGAGCCGCCGCGGTGGCCGAGTGGTTATATGGCGCTTGGCTGCTGACCCGAAAGACGCGGTCTCGATCCCGGCCACGGTGGTCGAATTTCAATGACGGCGAAATTCTAAACGCCCGTGACTGTGCGATATTAGTGCACGTTAAAGAACCCTAGGTGGTCGAAATTTCCGGAGCCCTTCACTATGGCGTCTCCCATAGCCTGAGTCGCTTTGGGACGTTAAACCCCCATAAACCTAAACCTAAAAAAAAACACTTTCTACACATCTTTCAAAAATTCCCAGTCATGAGTACTTATAATCATACATACAGTTGCGAGCAAAATATGTTTTTTTTTAATTTTAACTTTCTTGCACGCAATAAACCTTGCGCTTGCTGAGCCTGCGCGGTGGCTGAATGGTTATGGCGCTCGGCTGGTAACTCGAAAGACGCGGGCTCGATCCCGGCCGCGGTGGTCGAATTTAGATGGAGGTTAAATTATAGAGGCCCGTGTGCAGCGCGATATCAGTGCACGTTAAAGAACCACAGGTGGTCTAAATTTCCGGAGCCTTTCGCTACGGCGTCCCTCACAGCCAGAGTCGCTTTGCGACGTTAAACACCCATAAATCTTGCGCTTGCACTTCACTGGAAGGCAATGTTAGACTTTTTACTCTGTACCACTCAAATCTGTCATCATATTTTGCCTCAGTTTGCTCCCACAGCAAATTTATCGAAGAAATCCTATCTTCATACTCATACTCCCATGCATATATATCCCTTCTTCCCAATGTATTTCGCAATAACTTTGATGTAATCACAGTGCGGTGTCAAGTAACGCTCCAAACTTCTTAACGCCCATTCTTACGGGTCCTTACATTTTCCTTCCTTCCCGTTCTAGGTATACTGCCGTCATTATTTTTTAAAAGCGATCTGCAACAGAATAACGTTTAATAACGCAACGCGCTTATCCTACAGATATCGCATTTAGTGCATAAATCACAGTGAGGTAATAAATAGACCATGAATAGGAACATTTGGCACGCAACGTAGCGCAGAGCTTTCTTTATCAAGAAATGTAATATTAACCAATTTATATCACGAGTCATACTTACGCTACAATGGCTACAATAATAAAGAACCTTCGGCATTAAAAGCTGTATATTATCAATTAGACACAAGGATTCTCGTATAGAATAGCCTAAAATGTTTCAAAGCGTTTTTTCAACAAGCACCTCGCATGTAATTTGTGTTTGCTTGATTTTAGAAGCGACCTCGGGCGAACGTCCGTAACAGGCTGTTTGCTTTTCATATTTCTTTAGCACTGAATAGCTGGCACTCCTTCACCGCCGCATGGGAATACTCGATCGAGTTCTGCGCAGCAGACGACAAAAGTGGCGGCTTGATTTAGGTAGGCTTACGAAATTAGCACAGCATTCAGCAGACATGAAATTATGAAAAAAAACGCGCTGAGAATGCGGCATGGTTTCCAAAGATAAGGTTTTATCCATACCGCTTCAAGGAAGCAAAACTTGCCGCATAGTGACAGTCATCCGACCTTTTTTAAGACGCAATCTAACAGCGGATTTACTTCAGTACCACATTAGGTTTACTTTGTTCCAGCAAATTTTTGCGGTGAAATATTGTCTGCTTTATTGCGGAATGTGCAGCCACATGCATCGCGAAAGGGTTGAAGCTAAACGATGGAGAAAAAAGGAACTGCTCAAACCCATGCGTGCAGTACTCCTGCAGTCGGGGAAACCTTACCGTCTTTTGGTAAGTTCGACGTTCTAAACTTGCGCACTACTACACTCGTAGTTAGGCGTTTATATTTATATGCAGCTGTATAGTTAGGCGTTTACATAGCATTTGTTCACGCAGTCAAGAATAATTTTCTTTAATTAGGCTAGTTATTGTACTCCGTGAATGACATGGCGTTACAAAACTTTGCTGATTTGGTCATAGGAAAGAAAAATATCATCACGTGGGACTATACGATGGCATTGCGCCCCCATGCGACTGTTACTCCACTGTCAATGTACGACGCCATACACAGATCTTGGCAAGTCCACACACGCCCGAGCGCAGGTGTCAAGTGCCGACCAGGGTGGATTCGACTGTCGCTGGCGCCAACGCGAGCTTTTTTCATCGCCAGCTGTGCGCCCATCAACACGTCACTTGGCCTTTGACGTCATACACCGCGCAAGGCAGTCGCATTTTTCCGGGCGGTCGACGCCAGCTTTTTGCTCTGATTAGGCCTCTATGCTATTACATAAAAGCATTGATGCAAAACAAGGTTACACCTCTGTCATGCACGTGCTCTAGTTCACACTATTTTTTTTTTTGCCAGCAGATAATGCTTGTGTTCTTGAAAGGAGCAGCACAGTAGACAGAGCTCGCACTGTAGAGGACTTTGTGCGCTAGGGCGAACTCTCGCAGATTTCGCCGCTTATTGTCGTTCTAAGTCGTTAACATTCTTCGCAGTCTACATGTGCGCAGTATAAAAATCTGGAAACCTGTACCTGCTTTCTGCGAATGAACACTTGGCCAAAACTTGCGTCCTCTATTATGTGGAGGCATCGCCCGCACACTAACGCAACGTTTACCAAATTTGCCAAAGCCTATTACCGGCAAATTTAAAGCGAGTTTCTGACTTCAGCTACCATAGTCAAAAGATGCTAGAAATCTTTGCTGGTGGGCGAAAACTTGAAATTGAAATCCTTGAAATAAATCAACATTTCTACAGAAAGACAGCCTTGAACAGAAAGGATGCTGCCGGTCAGAGTGTATTATTCTTCCTGTCCACATATTTTTCATCTTGTAGGTGCCGCCGCACGAAAAATGAGGGAAAAAACGCAAGCCTTATCCAGAGTGTTCCTCGAAGTGAAGAGTTTGAGAAGACAGCACTGTAGCAATCGAATAGTTGTATGAATTTTCTCTCACGTTCCAGCGACCAAAGTCGAGAATTAAAGGTCGCCTATGTTTTCTGCTAGTGACGGCCATCTATGTTCGCTTCCTTTTCTTGTAACACCTGGTTATATCCCATGAGGTACCACTATGTTCCATTATGTGTCTGAAGTGCGGAGCCAGAAAAAGCTCGCTACAAGGTGCACGAGATTTCATTACTGCTTCCTCCGCCGACAGAGGAGGCTGCAGGAACAACTTGTGCCATTCGCCTTGGTAAAGCGCAAGTTCTTCTGCACAGCAGAGAGAACTTAGTTCATAATGATCGGAAGCAGTGGAGTTGGAAAAGGCAGCAGTAAAGAAAACACCTGTGAAAAAAAAGCACGAGGAAAACACCATCTTGTCCATTGTTTTATGTGTGCCGTCTTTCGCGTTGTTAAACCAAAAAGAATGGCTGGCTGTTTAAAACTGCTAAGCATGAAAAATTGTGCGAAAGCACAGTTTTTTGCAGGTGGGCACCACCGGCACGTACCCGAAAGCGTGATTGAGGTGTCCGCTGACCCAGGGTGCCAGTAATGCGCATCTTCAACTTTGTCATCGACAGTGCCAATTTACGCGAAGTGCGCCGGCGGCCAATGCTCCAGTGCCGCGTTTCTGCAGCAATGTTGCCAACGCCAACGCGTATTCACAAGTGCTGTGTTTCTGCCACAGTGCGATCTACGCCAACGCGTGTAGCGCACATCTTTCTGTCACTACTGCCACATAGCTTAGAACGCATGCAATGCACAGCGCGAGAGTCTGTTGCAGTTAAACACTAGGCGTGATCGGCTGCGGCGAACGCCTAGTACTATCGCGCAGCGGTCAGCGACGCTGATCTGTTCGCACTGCCGCTGATTCGAATCCCAGTCGCGGATATTTATTCGATATATTTTTATTCATTTATTTCCCTTGGCACAAACTCACAAACGCCGCAAGCACGCAAACATGGTAAGATCGTGCTCAAGCTTTACTCATTGGAACAGGGCTTTCGCACACAAAAAGGACTCAAAATGTTTTACTGTCCAGAAATAGAATCCTGGTATAAGAACTTATCTGGGCATTTCGCTCTAAATGGTGTGAAGATGGAATCAGCACCGCAAGTGGCCACAACAAACGAGAGAGCTCTTCACGATACTAGCACGGGACTGTCATGTCTGAATCAAATCCCCGCGCAGGGCTACTACGGGAAAACATATTGGATCTCCGATTATTTCGACAACAATCTCACAGTTCAGCTGGCGAGCGGGCCACTTTTGAAGCGACAGTTGTTAGTATTACCCTAAAAACTGCAGTGATATAACTCGAGGAACGGATGTCCTCGTTCTGCCGAAGCCACAGAGTGTGCGCGTGTGTGTAGGGCTTATGTGTAGTTAGAAGGAATGACGTTGTAGCAGACTTACCTAGGTGGACGCCTGGACAGTACCGTCAAGGAAAGAGACAGAGCCATAACTATTTATCATAACGAGCAAAGTTTGCACTAGCTATTACTGAATTCCATAATTTCCGCAAGAGGTGTTAGCGTTGTCAACTTTTTTAGAGCGCCCGCTTCCAGGTCAGTATGGCCTACACTCTAAACACGAATGCGTCCACATGAGAGTAAAATGTGAGTAAGCTGCCCTCTAGCACACTCCCATTTCAAAAAGGTGAGTGCGCTAGAGGACGGCTTACTTCCTTTTTATTCCTTTCTGTTCAGAGTGTAGGTAAGCCGGTTCAGCACGGCGAAGCGAGGCACAGTCTCGTTCGCACTCATTCCCTGCCTGGCCCACCGGGATTAGGTGATGATTAGAGTGCAGGTGAAAGCTGGAGTTTTCAATTGCGACATACAAAGGAGGCGGCGGACACTGCGTAGAAAATTTCACGGACAACAGTAATTAGTCACAGGTACTGCACCAGAGGGATCCACGAGGCACGTTCTAACAGTTTTAAGTATGATGCATTGCACTGTAGTGAACTACATTTTTTGCGCTAACGGTCTATTTAAAGCTTCCCAGTCATGTGGCTCTCCTGTCTCATTCGATTTGGTGTTGCGGCACGTAGAAGGCCGTAAGGTGTAACGGGTGAAATGTTTTAGTCATTTTGCAGACCATGAACATCGCCCTACTGGTATGAAATGCTTTTAGCGCCCATTCTGACAGATTACCAGCATGGTTTTCGCAAAGGGTTTTCCACAGTAACTCAACTACTTTCAGTTATCCATTCATTTGCGGCATCACTTGACAATAACAGCCAGATTGACGCGATCTTTCTAGATTTCAGTAAAGCGTTTGACAAAGTTCCACACCACAGCCTTATTCTAAAACTAAAAACTATTGGTCTTCCGCCTATATTTATTTCCTGGATAAATGATTATTTAACTAACCGGAGTCAACATGTTTCAATCGGTCGTCACCAGTCTGGCTGTCTCCCAGTCACATCAGGTGTGCCACAGGGAAGCGTACTGGGGCCACTACTCTTTCTAATATACATTAACGACATCATCAGTGAAGTTTGTACTGGCGTACATATTCGATTATATGCTGATGACTGTGTTTTATTTCGCGATGTTAGCAATGAAAACGATCAGAGTGACCTACAAAATACGCTTACTAATATTGTACAGTGGTGCAAGCGCTGGGACATGACACTGAACGCAGATAAAAGTGTTTCTCTTCGCATAACTAACAAGATAAACGCTCTACAATATGCATATAAATTAGAATCATCACCATTGCAACAAGTAGCGTCCGTAAAGTACTTGGGTGTAACACTTACTAATAACCTTTCCTGGAACTCTCACATAGATAACATCTGTTCACTCGCATTCCGTAAGCTCTGTTATATAAGGCATAAACTTCGAAACGCCCCCGTTAACGTTAAGCTCTTCGGTTACAATACTCTAATTAGACCCAAGCTTGAATATGCTTGCATAATTTGGGACCCGTATACTAAGTCTAACATAAGAAAGCTCGAGAACGTTCAAAGAAAAGCAATTAGATTCATATATTCAAAATATCTACCCACTGACTCCCCCTCAGACTTGATGCATGCTAACGGTATTGAAGAACTACAGGTAAGAAGACGAAATTTTCGTTTAGATTTTCTTTCATTACTTCTTAATAATAAACTCAGACTTGACCCTTCTGCTTATCTTTTCCCAATGCCAACACGGAATACACGACACTATCACAAAGCTCTTTTAAAACCATATTTTGCCCGGACTAACTCGTTCAAGTTTTCCTTTTTCCCACGCACCATATCTGACTGGAACTCATTAACCGAACCAAATGAACCCTGAAAAACAGACGCGTTCCTCAGCCATCTTTGATATTGCGTATTATGTATTTTTTCTGCTTTGTCTTGCATTGCTGTATTGTTGTTTTACTACATTATCTTTGCTGTATTGTTGTATTTTTGTTGGTATAGTTTTGCTTTTTGTGCACCTGCCCTTCCTGCTTGGACCTAACCATGGTCTGCAGTATGCACATAAATAAATAAATAAATAAATAAATAAATAAATAAATAAATAAATAAATAAATAAACCCATGCAAACATTGCAGACCACAGCGAGTCGTAGGCCGAACATCTCGGAAGCACTACCTCTACCCAATATTCTGTCCGAATGGTATCCAACCAAAACAAAAAAACTTCGCGTACCATAGCCCCGCGACATTTTTTCTTTCTTTATATTGCCTCCTTGGGCTTCAGCGTGAATAACAACAAACCGTATATTGCTTATACTGTCCTCTATAGGACAGAAAAACACCAAGCCTCTCATATTCATCAATTTTTCCAGTGTTCTAATAACTGCATAACCACATTTGTTAATTATGTAAACATCTCGGACTTTAGTAACACCCTCTTTAAAGTAAAAATGCACCGATATTTCATCAAAATAGCTGTCTGTGCACCACGACACTTCGGCGTACGCCACGTGGACCGATCAAACCTAATGCCTTACTGTATCAAGGGTAAGCGCTTTTAAGCCTCTTTGAAGCACGTACCGAAAGAAAACCGCGTTACTAGAATCCTGGAAGACTGGTTCTGTAGTTTCATTTTTTTTTACTAATGTGGCAAGCTATGTTCTATGGCACGAATATACGTATATACCATTTTCTTTTAGGAATGTTGTAACGGCTAGCGTTTGCGTACGAAATTTGCAAATGAACTTGGTTCCTGTAGGCAATAAGGATTTTTTTTAACATGCTTCAGGACGTATCGATCTCCTCCTAGTCATCACAAGGATCTGTACATGTGAACAAGAAGAATCGTTTGCATCATCTCTTTCATAAAGCACTTGCTAGCGGCAGTTTTTAGGCACTCCGAAAGAAAATGAAAACTAAAACTAGTAAAACGACCCAACTTCATGATGAAACATAAAATTGCTGTGGTTTCGCTCTAATTGAACCTGGAGTGACGCGATAGCTACAGCTGGCCGAGTGGAACTCGCTCAGCCGAATTGCAAAGTCAGCCTTTGCCGCTGCGTTTCGCTGGGCGTTCCTTCATCTTCGCCCCTGGACGCGGAATCACTCTCTCCCCTTTTTCCGTTCCTCCCCACTCGGTTTCGCCGGCGCGCTGCGCCGCCGGCAGCTGACACGGTGGCCACGGCACCGCCACGCTGAAGGCTTGAAATGCTAGCGTAATGTAGGGGCGCGGTGCGCACACCTGCTGAGTGCTCTGACGTCTCTCCACGCACGCGCACAACTGACGAGGCGAGCGGCGTCTGCTCCGCCGTCGGTGCAGCCGCGAGGAGCGCGGCGCGCACACAAGCTGCGAGCTATGACGTCACTCCGCGCATGCGCACAGCTGGTGGAGCGGTGGTGCCACGGCTCAGAGCGTAGGCACGCTGACCTCGCCAAGTGGCTGGCGTAGTGTAGCTATCACTACAAAACGCGCCACTTTGTAGTAGGTTCTGTACGCTCAGGAAGCACCCGATCAGTCGGTCATTTCGGCTTGGGTGTCTAAACCATCGATCGCTCTTACTCACAAGGAGCTATTGTACCTGCGTTATCACATGAATATTTCGCCTGCTGCGCATATCGGCCATGCTCTTCCTAGACCCAGTGCTTTTTACAAGGTCGTAAATTTTTACAAAGAGTATTTTTGAGGTAATGAGAAGCTTTTTGCGCCATAGTCATACCAGTGTTGGCGGACTTGAAAAAAGAGAGAATCGTGAACTGGTAAGTGATTAATTGAATTCTAATATTTAACTTTTTGTCTATTACCGATAGGCAATTGGAGATTAGTAGCCGGTCCTGAGTACCAGCGGTATCAGTCTTTTTTTAATTTGGAAACGCAATTACCTTCGCCGCTATGGCTTGACAAAAGTTGGCAATTCCGACTAGTTACTTTCACTGGAGAGGTTGCTTTTCCTGCATCTTCAAGTAACAGCGAGAAAAAACATAGACGGGACACAAAGAGCAAGGACACACAACGAGCGCTATCTTTCAAAAAGTTTATTTCGAGGCATGCATTGCTTTATGCACTGTTGCGAACCGCACGAGACAAAGTGACGTGACTTCTGCCACACGTATCGTCACTTCCACGAGAATCATCATGCATCTAACAGCCCCAGTTCTTTTTTTGTCAAAAGTGTAGATGGTTTGCTGATACAATCATATCCAAGCTCGTTGTGTGTTCTTGGTCTATGTGTCCCGTCTATATTTTTTGCGCTGTTACTTAAAGATGAATAACCAACAAGCCCAAGGTGCTGTTTTCACTGCATGGTTTTCAAAAGTGGATGTATTCCGGCACGATGTAGCCAAAATTATTTCAGCCGTAGCGACGAGGGTAATACCATTTTCTAAATTATAAACTCATATGAATAAGGGCCAGCTTCAAATCTCTAATTGCAATCTAGTTCCTATAGCAATACTTATAAAGTTAACTATTACAAGTTAGTTAATCGTTTTATGAGGTAGTATGATTCGCCTGTTTTTTTCACGTCTGCGAACACTGATATTACGATGCCACAAAAAGCTTCTATTTACCTAAAAAACTCGATTTTAATAAATTTTGGAGCTTTTAAAAAATAAACCTGGTACATTCCGTCCCAAGGTACTTAATGAGCTGTTGTTAATCAGCGCTTCAGTTTCCCAAGAGTCTTCTTATCTTTTGTCTCGTCCCTCGGTGCGCTGTGCTCTTCCGTCATGACACACCAGCCAGCCAAAGCTGCCGTGTTAGTAGTAGCTAGGGTGATCATTTAGGGTCCATAGATCTGAGCGGGACCAGGAGGCGGCACCCGTTACCTCGCAAGGCCAGATCGCACTGGGCGCGCTGGCCATCCGACACTTAGACCGTGCCTTGCTCTGACCTTCCAAAAAAAAAAGCAACGAAATCATCACACAGTCCTCTGTGGGAAATGCAACCATTGCAAAAGACCAAGGAGGACCAGCTAAAGGTGATCATCCGCAATACTACGCCTGTGATCGGCAGCGCTCGTCCTGTGCTCCTCCCCTTTCGCCCCCTTCTTTGCAATCCGAATAATTTATTGATTTTAGTGTAGTAGCACTACTAGGCGCATTTTCGCATTTCACGCATACATACAGCTTTTGCTAAAGGTAACAAGGCTGCATGGTTTGCTTCTCATTCAAATCATCATCATCATCAGCAGCAGCAACACTACACCTACTGCAAGGAAAAGGCCCCTCCCATGTCTGTCCAATTAACCCTCTCCTTTGCCAGCTGCTTCCACCCTTTGCCTGCAAACTTCCTAATTTCATCCGCCCACCTAAACTTCTGGCGCCCCCTGCTACGCTTACCTTCTCTTGGAATCCACTCCGTTACCATTAAGGACAAGCGGTTATCTTGCCTTCGCATTACATGCTCTACCCAAGCCCATTTCTTCCTCTTGATTTCGACTAGGATGCCATTAACCCGTGTTTCTTCTCACGCCCACTCTGCCCTCTTCCGGTCTCTTAACGTTACACCCATCATTTTTCTTTCCATAGCTCGCTGCATTGTCCTTAACTTAAGCTGAGCCCTTTTCGTTAGCCTCCACGTTTATGACCCGTAGGTGAGTACCGGTAAGATACAGCTGTTGTATACTTTTCTCTTGAGGGATATTGGTAAACTGCCATTCATGATCTAAGAGAACCTGTCATATGCGCTCCACCCCATTCTTATCCTTCTAGTTATTTCCCTCGTATGATCAGGAACAGCTGTCGCTACCAGCCCTAACACTTTACCACTTCCAGCACCTCGCTGCCAATTGTGAACTGCCGTTCCCTTGCTAGACTGTTGAACATTACTTTGGTTTTCTGGATGTTAATTTTTAGACCCAGCGATCTGCTCTGCCTAACTCATTGATCATGATTTGCAGTCCACCTCCTGAGTGACTCAGCAAGGCAATGTCATCGGCGAATCGCAGATTATCTAGGTATACTCCATTTACTCTTATTCCCAACTGTTCCCAATTCAGGCCTCGGAGTACTTCCTGTAAACCGGCGGTGAATAGCATTAGGGACATTGTGTCGCCTTGCCTGCCGCCCTTCCTTATTGGAATTTTATTGCTGACTTTATGGAGGACTATGGTAGCTGTGCAGTTGCTGTATATATCTTCCAGCATTTTTACATAAGGCTCTTCTACACCCTGATTACGCAATGCCTGTATGACTACTGAGGTTTCCACTGAGTCAAATGCTTTCTCGTAATCAATGAAGGCTATATATAGATGTTGGTTCTAATCTGCGCATTTCTCTATCACCTGATTGATAGTGTGAATGTGATCTATTGTGGAATATCCTTTACGAAAGCCTGCCTGATCATTTGGTTTATTAAAGTTGGTTTGGTTGATTAGGGAAGCACTTGCGGCTTCCCTAGAGATCAGAAAGTTCTCGGAAGGTGAGGACAAGAGTTCTCCTTACCATACAGAGATTTAGAGCTTGAGGGCTGGCATAGAACCTTCAATGTGCGACTGAGAAGCAAACCGTCTAGCCTGGTTACATTTGGCAAAGACTTTACGTACGTGTCTGAAGCCTGCTTTGTGCCGCGCGGCCTACAGCGAGGTATTTCGAGGTACAGTGCTGTGAACTACAGCTGTGAGCAGTGAGGTACAGTGGCCTTGCTGGAGAGGGGCCACTGTACCTCGCAGCTTTCTTTTTTCGCGGCCCTCTAGCTCTCCTGGCCTCATCGGTGTTTGGTGTACGCGCAATAATGCAGCCGCTCGGCTTGGAGCTAAGAAATACTTGACTAGTCAGATTTATGAACGGAAGGTGAAAAAAGACAAAAAGACATGAAGTTCTATAGCGCACAAGTCCCGTATTGTGTTCGGCGCGTGAGTGCAGTTGACCCTTGTTAATTTCCACCCGCCGCTGTGGCTCAGTGGTAGGGGTGCTCAGGTACTGAACCGTAGTACCAGGGTTCGAATCTGAAGGCGGTTGCCGCGTTTCGACGAGGGAACGTAAGAGGCACCGTTGTCAGTAGTCGTTAAAGATCCCCAGGTGGTCCACATTATACCGATGCCCTCTGCAACACCATCTTTCTCTTTTTTCTGTTACTCCCACCTTCCTCCTTTCCCTCACGACGCGCTTGAGGCGTCCACCAAGAAGCGAGACTGTTAGTGCGCCATTTCATTTCCTAAAAAAAAAGGCACTAGTTAAGTGTGCATCTCAGCTCTTACTCGTCCGTGGAACGCGTGCATGCAGGAGACTACGATTTTGACTTCGTTTGTACCACGGCATGTTGCTATCGTCCAAATGGCTCGGAATGGGTCAATGCACCGCAATGACTCAACCGTCACGGCATTCGGCTGCTGAGTCTGAGGACACGGATTCGATCTCAGCCCCGTCTCAACGGAGGCGAAACGCAAAAGGCGGCGGAATGCAGCGTGATATCAGTGCGGGCTGAAGATGCCCAGGCAACCGAAATTATTTCAGGGCCCTCCGCTATGGCACCACGTCTTTCTCTTTTTCTTCTTTCAGTCCCACATTGATCGCTTCTCTCCATGCGTGGCACGGGTGTATACCGAGAAATGACAGTTACTGCGCCCTCTCCTTTCGTGAAAATAAATTTTCCTTTCATTCCTTTTGAGAGGATTGCTTTCTCTCGAGCTGCTTTACGTAGTTATTTTTTTGAGTGAAATATTTAAACTGCGCTCTGTAGTGGCAAAAACTTTTTCAATGAAAGCGAATTGTACCAAATGCTGCAAGCAATATTCATCATACAATAATAATTAGTAATAAATACTGAAGCAATATACGGCAATCGTGGCCGTCAAAAGTTTTCTATCTTGCCACTGGTGTATGTCTAGTGCATATATCAGGCGCTTCAGAGAAGACTTAAAGAGTAAAATATGGCTCTTTGAACGTAGTATTACCAGTGTTGGCGGTCAACAGAAATCTGGCCATACGTTTTAAGCAGTAAGCTGGTGAAGTAATTTATAATAATTACCTTTTTAACTATGACAGTTAGGCGCCTAGTTGTAATTGAAGATTTGTACCAGGTCATTAGTAATTGCCATATCAGTTTATAGAATTTAGAAAACGTGATTACCCTCAGCTCTTTGGCTCGGCAAATGTTGGCTTTTTTTACTTGTTAATTGCACTAGAAAGATTGCTTTGCCTACATGCTTTTCGAAAGCGCATATACTTTGGCACGAGGTAGCCAAATTTTGTCAAGCCACAGCGCCAAGGATAATCGCGTTTCGAAGTTATAAAAACTGATATGGCTATTACTAACGATTGGCTACAAATTTCTAATTACAACCGGTTGTGTAGCTGTGATTGTTAAAAATTTAGTTATCGAACATAATTCAACCAGCTTACTAATTAAGGCAATTCACCGGTTTTCCGGTCTTTCTGGTGTTCGCCAACACTGGTTAATTTATTGAACAACCAACGAACTCGAAATCTTACGCTGTGACACGCCGTGCCGCTGAGTCGCCCAGTTTGCTCGTTTGGGTCCATGTGAAACAGCCTTAAAAGTGGACTACCCTGCGCGTGTGTGGGGTGTACATCACTGATCGATTTTTGCCTTCACAAGAGAGAACTACAGCTATCTCAGCGGAGGCTTTGCCTCAGCTTCGTGCTGAGCGCGAAAAGGAAAGAGGGTCAATGTCGGGGGACCGTTGTACTTTGTGGGCTTATCATAAGTGACAAGGCACAGATATTAGTAAGCAGAGCCGCTTTGAGGAAAGAAATTACTTAAGATTCCTGTGCTAGCCGTTCATCGTAGCCGTGCGATTTGGTTACGATGTTTAACATTTAAGCATGGCGAGCCTGCAGTGGCGTGAGCTGTCTTCCGGCAAAATGCTCAGCAATGTGTTGGCTGGCGGTGCGAAATCGTATCAAAGATATGGAAAGGTAACTGCTATGGTTTCGCTTGTTTCTGCCATGCCATTCATCTTAGCGCGCACGGCTGAGATACATTTTGGACCTCTCTCTTCCCCCTCATACACGCTTCAGAGTATCGGAACCCCTCAAGGCTCCGTCCTCTCCTCCTTCCTCTTTAACATCACCCTCATCCCCCTCGCCCAAAAATTGGCAACTATCCCCCACCTTAAGCACACTCTTTATGCCGACATCACACTGTGGACCACCCACGGCAGTGACGGCGACATAGAGAACACCTTACAGGAAGCAGCCACCCTCACCCAAACTTATGCACAGAACATCGGACTGTCTTGTTCCCCAGAGAAGTCCAAACTGCTCCTCATCCGGCCAAAGAACCAACGCTCCCCCCGCTCCCTTATTGCCATCGAACTGAATGGGGACCCGGTACCGGAGGTTGACACCCTCCGCGTATTGGGCCTGCATATCCAGAACTATGGCAAAAACACCACCACTCTCAAGAAACTCAAGCAGGTTGCAGGCGTGATATCGTATCTCATCCGCAGAGTTTCGGGCCATCATAGAGGCATGAAGGAGCGCGACCTCTGTCGCCTCATTCATGCCTTTGTCCTCAGCCGTGTGCTCTACACTACAACATACCTAGAACTATCCAAACACGACATAAATACTTTGGATGCCTTGATCCGCAAGGCATTCAAAGTCGCACTTCATCTTCCCCTCAACACCCCCACAGACAGATTACTAGGCCTGGGCCTCCACAATACGATCGGGGAACTCGTGGAGACCCATCGACAGGCCCAATACATAAGGCTTACACAAACCTCCACAGGCCGGTATATCCTGGACTCCCTCGGAATCAGAATACCAGCCAACGACCCAACCCTCCTCCCCTTCCTCGATCCCTTCACCGACAGCTGGTCATCAAGCCACTGCCAAAAAATATGCACCCCTCCCACCATGAGCAGCGCCGCAGAGCCCGCGCGAAGGCACTCCACCGAGTGTACGGCTCCGAGCCGGACGCCGTATGGGTGGACGCCGCCTGCACGGGTGACGAAGCAACCGCAGCCGTGGTGGACTGCTCTTCATCCGCCTTCCTCACACTACCTCTCCCCCCTGACACCACCCCAGAGGCTGCAGAGGAAGCCGCCGTCGCAATTGCCATCACCCGCACGGCAGCCCAGTACATTTTAACTGACTCTAAAACTGCAATTCTAAATTTAGCTTGAGGCCGAGTCCACGTCCCTGCTTTTGGCATACTGGGCTCGCCCGATGCACCCCCACCCCGCCATGTAGAGCTTATATGGGTGCCTGCGCACTGTGGTAATCCCGGAAACGAGGCCGCCAATCTTTTAGCCCGAGGTTCTTTAAACCGGGTTCAGGTGGCCTCGGATCGGGGATTCGCGAGGGAGCGAATGCACTCGTTCAGCGAGATGACGCAGGCCTACAGAGCCTCGCACCAGCTCTTCCCCCCGCCCCACCCCTCCCTAGATAACAAACACGCAACATTCTGGCGCAAACTACAGACACACACACACTCCCCTCACCCCTGACCCTAGCCCACTATCACCCCTCCTTCCCCACTCCTGCCTGCACCTTGTGCCCAGACCCATTCGCCTCTTCCCTCCACATCCTCTCCCTCTGCCCGGCGGACCCTCCCCCGCGCGGCCTAGAGGACCTCAAGACCTGGGAGGACTGGGACACCCTGCTGCGCTCGGAGGACCCGGCCGTGCAGACAATCGCCACCGGCCGGGCTGCCAGTGTTATGGACCTTAGGGACATAAACACTTGAGTGCAGTGGGGTCGTGCGGAGACCCAGGGGCGTGCCCCGACTTCCTCTCCAACAATAATGTTTTTCTCTCTCTCTCTCATCTTAGCGATCATGCGGTGGATTCAGAGAGAAAAGTTGCCAGATTTGTGAATATGAAAGAGATACAAGCCTAAGCAGCCTGCAGCTGTCAATTCAAGCTGCGTGCACTTTCCTCAAAACACCGTAATGGATGCGCACTGGACGTGGCTGAAAAATATGCGAACGGATGCGCTCAAATCATAGCACACATTTTGTACCGAATAGGATGCTGCGGCGGCTTGCTTAGGCTTATATTCTCATAGCGGTACGGAGCTCGAGCTGTGATCGAGCCGCCTTGGAAAGCGACAAAGCAGACCCGCAAGGAAGCTGCGGGTACCAGTCTACCTGCCTAACGATAAATATTTTCTTGAGACAGACTGGAAAGGATCGACAATAATACTGTCTCGGCCTGAGCCTCTGATGCATACCAGGCTGAATTCAATTGGGATATGAACGCAGATGCTCAACTGATTATTGTCTATGCGTTTAAAGACAGGCACTTTTTTAATATGAATATCAGCACCTACACAAGCAGTAGCTGGAACAGGCTCAGGTAACATACTAAGAAATATTACATCCTGCAGTTTCTTTATTTATAAAGTGTTTTTCTTGAGGTACTGGCGCTTCAACGTAGGCGCGCACTCCGCCTCCAGCACTCCTACCCAGGGCACCAAAACACACGGACGAGTAGAACTGCTCACGAATGCTGACCACATCCTCAGAAAAAGGATAGACAGAAAAAAAATACGCGCCACTGGCTGAAGAACTTGACAAAGAACAGAAAATACCGCTGAGAAGAATGCAAATAAGCCTATACTCAAGCCAAAAAAGACCACGCAATATACCCAGAGACAATAAGCCCTAATGCACGCACTGTGGCAAAAAGGCGGACCTATGATATGGGCCTTCCAAAACAACACGGTAATAAAAACAATAAAAGAACCGATGATTGAGCGATGGGAGAAAATGCGGTCCAGCTCCGACCCGAAAGTTCAGCAAGAGTGGCTGCAAGGTCAAATTGACTGCCTGAATAGGGGGACCAACCACTAGTACTGGTACCAATTGAAATGCCTTTATCATCAGCATGTGGTCGGTGAAGCATCTTTCGGCAAACTCAGACTGGCCGAAAAGGAAATATGCAACGCAATAAAAACGCATGGACGACAGAAGAAAGACAAACACAAGCGCCGACACAAACCAAAGCTACACAAAACTCGCATGTCACAAATGTATAAAGCGAAAGGAGCGAAAGAAATGTTCGAGGCTTTCATCATCGACAAAAGGGGAGAGATTTGCGTCAGCGCACCATCGATCGCGCTCCTCAAGAAGGAATTCTGTCATATCGGAAATCTTGAGTTCTGGTTCCGATATTAGTGTCCGGCTTTTTTTGGTTTCCTTTTTGTTTTACATCCTGCTCAATCCACTTGGTGTTTTATCGCTCCTTCCTTCGAAGGTATTTATTGCACGTGCAAATAAAACCTTTTTCAGTTGCTAGTGTCAGCGCTTGTGTCTGTCTTTCGTCGTCCATACGTTTTTTTTTCGCTACATATTTCCTGTTCTTTCATAATCGTAATTGTGTAGTAATGCTTTTTTGGAGCATAAGTACAGGAGACGTGCAACAGGAACATTAAGAGACGAGCTGAGCTAAAAATTTGCCACTAAGGGGCAAGATTATTTCTAAGTTGTATTAGGGGAGAGGCAGAAATAGCTAGTACTGGCATACACCATTTCGATGTCTCTGCTTCTGACGATCGTTGCAAACACTGCAAAGAAAAATGGAGGGAAACTGTGGTGATCGGGTTTTTTTTGCTCAGAAATAAATATTAGAGTACCTGCGAAAACCGAACGAGGAACCACAGAAACATAAGCATAAAACTTCTCGTTACTGTCTGTTTCAACCAGTTAATGCGGTTACTTCCGTGAAGTGCAAACGCCTCATGAGGAGCTGCAGCCTTGCAGGAGCGACAGGCTCAACAGCAGAAGGGGGGTTCAATGGGTAACTTCGTCCATTTAACAGAAAGACCGCCTTTATAGGCTGTCGACTGGAATGACGAACAGCACAGTCGGGGAACAATGAAACACTGGTTTATTGCAGCCCGTATTTTTACTGGGGGGGGGGGGGGGGGGCACAGAATGTAAGTGGTTAATAAGAGATTAGGAAATGTGGCACGTTACGCATAAGCAGCTGACGATAACAGGCACGCACTGGCACTGATATGATACCTCAACTGTCAGAAATTTGTTGAAAGTTCATGTCGTGGCCTAAACGAATGGGTGGGTCTCGCGGACCGCCCAGGCAGAGGAGGCTGCGCCGTCGCACCAGTGGTTGCAGGATCTTGAGGCGACTTGTTGGGCTCCAGTCGATCGGTCATCAGTGAAATCGCTGCCGACTGATGTGAAGGAAGTGAACCGCTCCCTCGTTGCGAGCAAATACTGACAGTTGCGCCGCAATAGGTGCTTGTCCGCTTGAATGAAGTATAGGTGCATCGCCCGGCAGGCGTGATAGCTTATTTTCCCATGGTGAGGCTTTTATGCGCACGACATCACCTTCAAGGGCTGGCAGGTTCCGGCTGCTGGGCATGGGCCGCTTGTTCTTGCTGACCTGGATGCTCGGGTACGGGGTGCAAGGGCGTGCGAAGACTCCATTCTTGAAGCCGCTCGCCGGGCGACCGGCCGTCTTCCAGAGGACTCGTTCTGTAATTCAGTACGTGAAGCCAAAAATCCTGCCATTAAAATTACGTAGTGGATAAGGCAGGTGAAAGCAGGCATGATTTATTACTCCTTCAGTCCTTCGGTGACTTTTCCAAAAAACCTATCTCCATCAGAAAATTGAATATAAGAGAAGAAAAGCAGTTCGGAACGTCCATGCGATATACGTGTGGAGCTCACTGGAAACTGTGGTCCCTGTGTCTCCTACGCTTCCTGCGGCAACGAAATCGACGCATGTTTGCTGTGGAGTAGGTTCTTCGCCACTTTAGAATGAAATAACACGCACTTATCTTTATCTGTTCTTCTGAAACTCACCGCTGATCCTATCTCGCTTGCACTTTCTTGAGAACACGGAAGGCCCAGCATCAAGTTTCAGGCGCTGTCGTTTAATTCGTATCCAGAGGGTTCGCACCAGTGCGAGACTTGTCTTGCAGCCGCTGTCGACGCAATAGTTCGAGCAGAGAAAATCATTAAAACAAAGTGTCCATGTTAATCGTGATGGCTTTGCCTCACGAACCCATGTCCTCCGCAGATTGGTATCTTTTGGACAGGCTAGCACAGCTCGTCAGAGGCACAGCCGGCGTGTCACAGGGAATCACACGGTGAAGGCACAGACTAACACACTAAAGCAATGCTTAGAGCCGACAGTGTCCTGCTTCGCCGGTCACAAGACTGCAAGCGACAGGTTCGAGCGAAGCAGATTTAAGCCACGAGGGATCGTGTAGAGCAAGCAACGATGCTATCCGCGCTTCCACTACTGAAACGAAGCGCCGACGCAGCTCTAGTAGGGGCATGCTGTAGCTGGCACCGGCATAATTTGGTGCAGTAAAAGCGTGCGACGTCACTACCACCAACATGGTGCTGTTTTACACCCCCGGAACGAACTTGTGCAGGTCCCGACTGTGCTGCAGCGTGTCGTTCGGTGAATGGAAGTGGAGGACATGTTGTCCACGCAGCTCCATGAGAAGCTTTGGTCAACAGAGCTCACCGTTCCCGAGGACAGGCACACGGTGAGCACATCACTCATTTTAATGCACGGGAGAATGCCGCAGATTAAACTAAACGGTCTGTAGCAGCAGCATCAGCGTGGACAGCTGGGCGAGTACCAGCAGGACTGCGGAAAGCGATATTTTTTTGGATGCCTAATGCATGTGCACTCCCCATAATGTGGCAGTTGTGTCTTAGCCATGACGGTCATGAACTATCAATTGTAAATCATTTTTTTGTACTAGCGGCAAATCAATGTGATCTCCAAACTGGATTTCTACAATGACTTAACTGTGTTTAAGATTAAGGCGATCAATATTGGAACTCGCAGCAGCACGATGCAGTTAGATGCGGAAGGAAATAATGAAACAGAGGAAGCCTTCATGGTGGTTCAGTGGATGTGGAGCTCGGGTGCTGACCCGAAGTACACAGGATTGATCCTGGCTTTGGGACGTGAAACTTCATAAAAACAAAACCAACCTAAAACGGAAGCCAAGCTTCTATTTCGAGGGTTAGCTTTCCTGAGAAATTAGTTTTTCAAGACAGAGTGACCCTCATAATTAGAGTAAAAGAAAAAAGAACATAGTTTTTGTTTTGACTACTGGTGATATTCCCAGACTTCGAAATTGACCCACAGCTCTATGGGGCGAAAGGTATTTCGGAAAGGTATATGGAACGACATGGCATACCAACTGGCCCACCGTTCAGCATTGCTATAAATAAGACCGCCCACTATGCTAGTGTACTTTCTCAAAGGGCATTTAAAAAGCTTAGTTTCTCAGATGTAAAGGCCGCGAGGTCGCCATTTAAGCTGCTTGTTTTATTCTCTGCAATTGGTAGCTATACTGTTGGACCCTGTGCTCTACATTTCGTTCCCGAGCAGCGATTTGTTGGTAGACATCGACGAATCCAAGCACACGTTCTTCCCAGTAATCGTGCTCGTCTTAACGTTCTCCGGCGGTTTCCGCGGAGAAAGAACGTCTTGCTGATGGAAGCTTACAGCAGGGTTAACAGCTGGCCGACTAGAACTTGGTCACGTGACCAACCACGTGACAGCGTGGCGGCGCAGCCAGAGGGCGGCAGCGCAGCCACAGGGTGGTGGCGCCGCCACGCTGAAGACTCGAAATGCTACCGTAATGCAGCTATCGCCACAAAATACTGCATTTCGTAGCTACTCACAGCGTGTAGGAACACAATTTAGTAAGCTATTGCGAAGGAACATTTCATGTGCATGCCATTATCTTTGTGGCGCTAGCATGTGTATGTTCCCTTTCGTGCTCACTCTTATGAGGACAGCTGGGCTGATGGGTGGTGACTTCCACATTGTACCCTGAAAGCTGATAAGAAATCTGGCTATTAGGGTCCGATGGTGGCCATTAGGGTGGGGCTTGGCTACTGATTTTGAAGTGGCTTTTCCTATACACCAGCTGTTTCGCCTAAGGTGTTCAGTTTTTGAAAAAAGGTTGTTTTTTCCAATTAGGAGAGGGCATTTTGTGGCATATCACTGTGTGCGGTGTAGCGCATTGGGCTGCACCTCAGGTGTTCTGACTAATAGGCTGTTAACAAATACTAATTAGTTATTTTTTAAATGCGACTTTTAGACTCCTTATTTATTATGAAGCGTGCAGCACGCCGTAAGTAATATCTGTATCAGGTTGAGACCTACGAAAACACTGGTAACCTCGGCGCTACGACCGATCGAGTTTCGACTATTTTGACGAGTTACGTGTCCTGGAATGGCTGCTTTGCATGCTAGCTTCTCGAATACGGGGGTATTTCGACGCGCGATATAGGCGAATTTTTTAGGGAACAGTGCCGAGGTTATAACTGCGTTATAGAAATTTCAAGAACCGGTATACTGATACTACTTACACAGCTAAGTGGGATACACACATCTCTCTCAACAAATAAGGAGCCTAAGTAACTGCTAAAAAGATAACTTGTCAATTTCAGTATAGGAATGTATTTAACGGCTAAACTTTGAACTGCTATTGTCGATCATGATTCCATCCACCGAGGCTACAGGATATCCATAGGCGCCCTAGGGAGGTTCAGAGGAGTTTCAAAAATTTTTGTGTGTAGTTGTTGAATGTGTTAATTCAAATATCGTCAAGTGAAACAATACAAACTGCGAACGGTTTTTTTTAATTTACCATCGTAAGGTGGGGTTTATTCAGAAAAGCTTCTTAACGGGAGCAGGGCCAACAGCAGTCCGACGTCCGCTAGTCCAGCCATTAGCTTGCACCAGGCGATGTCCATGCGGCTCGCGCGTATGCTCGTTGTCTTCCTTACAATGGCCACCGAACAGAAGAGGAGCCACCCTGGCGACCTAAGGGGCGGGCAAGACAGCGGGGCCGTAGTATCTCTTGAGGCGCTGGATATGGAAAGTCTCACGGCCGTGGCGTCTGAGATCGGGGGACGGCGTGAGGGGCTCAACAATATAGTTGTCTGGAGATGTTTTCTCCAAGATGCGATATGACCCTTGATATTTAGTAGTGATACTCAGCCTTGGTAAGTGTGCGGCTGGCATAGGCAACGACAAATTCGTCGTATCCGTATTTGTGCTGCGCGAGCACTGCACCGAAACCAATACCACTGGCATCCGTGGAAACTTCAGTCGGCGCCGCCCGATCGAAATGGCGCAAGATGGGTGGTGCCGTGAGGAGACGACGCAAGGTGCTGTAGGCGTCATCGCATGCGGGTGACCTAACCGAAAAATCGACATTGGCGCCGAGCCCAAAAAAAGAGGAGAGCCCTAGTTCCTTAGTGGTGGAAGGTTTGGGAAATTCAGTCACGGCACGAAGTTTCGCGGGGTCAGGGCGTACACCGTCTTTCGACACAACGTGACCTAAAATTGTCATTTCACGGGTTGCAAAGGTGCAAAGGCGACATAGATGCGTTTGAAAGTCCGGTGAAAAGATAACGGTATCGTCCAGGTAGCACAAGCACGTCTTCCACTTGAGGCCACGTAAAACGGTATCCATCATTCGCTCGAATGTAGCAGGAACGTTACACAAGCCGAAAGGCATGACGGTAAACTCGTAGAGGACGTCAGGGGTCACAAACGCGATTTTGGCACGATCTGCAGCTGCCATTGGGACCTGCCAATAGCCAGAGTGCAAGTCAAGGGAAGAAAAGAGCTCCGCGCCTTGTAGACACTCCAGAGCGTCATCAATACGGGGCAGAGGGTGATCTTATTAATGCGGCGGTAATCGACGCAAAATCGGACGGAGCCATCCTTCTTCTTGACGAGGACAACCGGGGAGGTCCACGGGCTGGTGGAAGGCTGAATAACGCCGCTCTGAAGCATGGTGTCTACCTGTTCTTCAATAACTCGTCGTTTCAGTGGCGGAAACATGATACGGGCGCTGTCGCAGACACACGAAGCTTGTCACGCACACGAAGCCTGAGAACGAGTACCAGCTGGCTGTCGAGCTCGGCCTCACTCCCGAAGACCTGCTGCGATGCGTAAGGGTGCAGTGCCTCAGCATTTCTCGCTCACAATTATCATCACTTTACTAATTATACTGTAATTACTAGTGCTATTGCTGCTAATAATAAAGCTCTTAGGCAATCCTCAGTAGACCGTCCGAGTGCGTTAGCAGCCAAACGTTCGTTATATCCGAGGCTGACGAAATAAATGCGAAGTTGCACATTTCGGTCCTTTATATCCGAGGTTAACTCACGATATTTCATTATATGCGAGGTGATATAGGTTAGGTAGTTAATTATCTAGTTAAATGCCTAGTTACTTATCTAGTTAGTTTCTTATTAGGTTATCAAGTTAAGTGACAGGCTCTGTCCTGTAAGTTCGTACATAATAAAGCGGGCAGTTTACCACCTGCCACTCGCTATTGACAGAGGGCGGTCGCCATTCCCGATTGCAGAGCATTTTAATGTTAACGCATAATATACTAATAATAATCATGTCACGCAAACACAAGCGCCAAAGAGGAGTGTGGGTATCTCACCAGTGCTCACTGCGGCTGCATAGTGAAATGATGAACTCGACTTTATAGGTATATAGAGAACATATACATACAGTATGCCCGAAGTGTAAGAAATGCATTTTGCTATTTACTCGCAGTCTAGTCTTCATTCACGGACCATTTTCTAGCTATTTTGTGTATCCTGCCTCATTAACGTCTGCCTTGCGTTTTGCTCAACACTTTGAGGAACACAGGGATTGCAAAGTGTGCTCAGGAATAAAAGATGTCTATGAAGAAAGCAGCTTTTTAGCATCATTGAGGTTTTAAACCGTCCAGTACTGCTGCCAGGCATCAAACTCTCACCTCAGTCCAAAGTTTAAAAGCGATGCCGTCATCGAGGCAGCGTAGCAGCGTTCAACTTGCGGCGAGAGTCAGAGTCCGAACGCGAGCGTGAAAAGTTCGGGGAGTAGCCGAAGAATACATTTCTGCATTCACATCTCGTGGTATAGTTGCTTTTTTATTTAAAGGTACGGTGCTTGCGCTTATGCGCCTTGTGTTTTCACGGGACTGTAGCGCTGACGCGCAATCACTCTGCCTTAAAGTCCTACTGGTCTGGCTGGATGTCGCTTTGTTAGTTCCCTCTGAGCACTGCTAACGCTCTTCTACAGAGATGAAAACAAGCTTCCAAAGCCAAGCCATCACACAACGCACTTTTATGCAGACGCTCTAAGCCGAGGGACATGTAATGCGATATGTCATTGCAGGGAAGTCTCTGCCTTCTCAGTATAGGAATCTGGTAGCTCGCGCAAAGATTAACTTCGTAGCAAAGGACGGTGTTCCCGCACATTTGTTGGCACTTTTCAAAAGTCAACAGGGGTAAGACACGCTTACACCGAGATAAACACGGTGCTGCCGCCTGCGAGTAAAACGAGTTTACACTGTTGGTCTCCAGCCCTCATTCATTTCTTGTCATACTAACCTTTTTTGTCAGCAATGACTTCTGTTGTATTTCTCTTTCGCACAGAATCGCTCGTCCATATCAGCCTCCTTCTTTCCTGATGACGAAAAATGGGAACTGCTGCGCAAATACGACATCCTCACCAGTGCGGAGACGGCGACTGCGTAGGGAAGAAGACGTTTCTTCGAACTCCCCCCGGATGAATTTACAGACCTGGAAAGATGTGTTGACGATTTGCGTCACAGGGATTGAACTCGAGAGGACTTCATTTTCTGAATGTAGTCGAATAATGGGTCCCGTCATCATTATTTTCCCGCTTAATATACATAAAAGCGGACTTTTTTTTTTTAGCCGAGTAACTCGCAGTAAAACGAAAAAAAATCGTGTTTTGATTGGTGTGTGACATCCAGTGTGATTATCACAAATCCACAGGTCATGACTGGACATTCTGACGGGGCATTGAAGGGCCATAAAAATACTTTATACGCTAAATGGATAGACTACTCCTCTGGAACATCGCCACCGTTTTTCGTTTAGAAGCCCCATAGGGCCAAAATGCGTCATCGGCCATACATAGAATTCTCCCATTGTTTGTAGGGAAGTGACTTCACCAGACCTGAGCATTCCCACTGGCTGCAGGGAAGTCACCAGACGGGAGCATACACATTAGGGCCATTTTTTTGACCTACAGTACGCTAGTGTAGCCAGTGTAGCATGGTTCCATTTTTTTTACCAGTGCAAAAAAAGTGTAGCTCTGCCTACCTACACGAACGTATTTGTTTTACACGCAGTGTAGCACGGTAACTACACTTTCTACACTGCTTTCTTTGGAGGTGTAGGCGAGCAGACGAAAAAAGAAGGCGCGCGTTTCAAACGCACAACGCCGTTTTGAGACCGTAAATGTCGCGAACGGATGCAGCGCTGCCTCGCAAGTCTGTGAAGTTCGTACGCCTGGACGATGGCAGCGTTATGGCGGTGCACCCACGAGACGGCCAGTGGCAACCTTACCTTCTACAAAGATAAAAGCTGCTTACTCGTCTAAATGCGCGTATTTTAGTCTGCCGAACGCTACTTCGCGTTTAGGTAAGCCGCGTTCGTTCCGTTGGTATCAGCGCTGAGCGACCCACGTGAAAAAATGTATTTTGCGTACATGGTCATCTACGTGTCGGTGTATGTTAGTGCGAAGCTCCCTACGCTTAGAGTATCGTCTTTCACGTCTGTGTATTAATACGGCGGCGCCTCAAAGCGGTCGGTCAGGCCGATGGCTAAGAGCCCAGGAACAGCCATCGAAAGTCGCAGCCCATATGCCGCGGAACGCCGGTTTCAGCGCGTCGCAGAACGCTGTTCCCCTAGTAACGACAGAAGCATGGATGCTTTGTATTTCGCACGAGGAACCCGTCGTCGGCCATTCATCCGACGATGAAATTACTGTGCAAGAAATTTAGCGACAGTTGCGTGATACGCTCCATGCATCCGCAAAGCAGACGATACACATTTGAGTGTCGCGCTCCATTTGAGGGGATACAAAAATGTCCTTTGCATTTCTCTACCGTAATAAACGCCACGCCAAAAACGTTTTGCATTACATATTTCTTTGCTTTATCTTATAATAAATTACGATGACTCAAAAATTCTGAGGTTGTCGTCTGCTCCCAAGGACGCCGGCGCTCCGTATCACGCTATTGGCTGACGCTCGTCCACACGAGTGCAGCGCCTCAAGTCATCTTTAGCCCCGTCCTCCGCCCGCCCACGCGAGCTTGCACGAAGTGTAGCTCCGTAAACGTTAAAAAAATAGCCCTATTAACTGGGCGGAAGTGACGTCGCCGTACCTGAAGAGACGTAACTAAAAGGAATAAAAAAAATGATATCGCATTGTCAATGTGTAATGGAATTAGGCGTCCCTGAAAATTTCCTAGCGCGCCAGCACTAAAAATTTGAGATTTGTCCAATCTCAGAAAAAACGACTAAGGCAAATTCAGATACATTCAGAAAGACGTTATTATTCCAACATCAAAAAAAAGGATTGCTGGGTCATTTGGTTCATGATTACTGCCGAAGACAGCGCAAAACACGGGACAGAGAAAAGAAACAACACACACAAAGCGCTCCAACGTGTTGGAACACGGCACTCAGTTGAACAGAGGCACGCAGGTCTATGCCAAATACATGGTTTGAATCCGTAAGATTACAGGTTAAGACTTCATTACTCACAAGGATACTATGAATACATTTATGACCGCGAAATGCCTTCATGGTGCGAAGATGTATTCCATATTGGAGAACCATGACTATGTTCTCATTAATTATAAATCCAAGCTGATTATCAAGATAAAGGAAATAAAATCTTGATGCAAACAAACAAAAATCTTGATGCAGGCGCTTGCTTGATTATATACTTGGTGATGAATGTCTTGAAGGATGACGTCTTCAATGCAGGCGATGTGGGGCGGAAGGGGGTCAGGTCTGATTGGGTTAATGTTTTTTTGAAAGGGTGCAGTACGTTCTGCCTCTTTACTTAATGCCGTCAGAAAGGATGAAGACTGACTGCCTTTAATAGAAAGTCGACGAAATTCCTTGCCAGCTGTGCTTCATGTGGTCGGTGGCGAGGGTTTGGGGGCCACCTGCCTCTTACGCTGGAGCCAGAAAAGGTGCAGTGGATGCGGGGGCGACGTGGAAAGCCGCGAGCGCCACTTTGCCAGTCTCGAACCTTCGGTCGCGTATTCGGCAAAGTCGGTGTAGGCGCCACCCGTGGTGTTGAGGTCATCAGGTGACTTGGCGTACCGCAGCACGGTTACGTCGTCACTGTCCAGGGTCACCTGTTTGGCCTGCGACAAATGCTGAACAGTGACCGCGCTCACTTGTCGGCGCTGAACTCACTTTAAGCGCAGCACACATTCGTCGAAACCAAGCTGGCGCATGCAGCCACAATGCGACACAAACGCGATGTACACGTCCGGTTACTTAGTAAAACAAGCTGGGGGGCTATTTGGTGCGTGATTGCACACAGAAAAAAAAAACTCACATGACAGTTACGATTATGTAACGCGAGATTCAGCGTCTTTCGTTCGTTTCATCATCATCATCGTTAGCCTGACTACGCCCACTGCAGGGCAGTGTCTCTCCAATTAACTCTGTCTTTTGCCAGCTGCACCCACCGTATGCCCGCAAACTTCTTAATCTCATCTGCCCAGCTCGCTTTCTGCTGCCCTCTGCTACGCTTGCCTTCTCTTGGAATCCACTCCGTTACCCTTAAGGCTGAGCAGTTATCTAGCCTTCGCATTACAGGACCTACCCAGGCCCATTTCTTCTCTTTGATTTCGACTAGGATTTCATTAAGCCGCCTTTGTTCCCTCACCCACTCTGCCCGCTTCCGGTCTCTTAATGTTACATCACATTTTTTCTGCGTGTTCTTCCGTTGAAATGATGCGCAAGACACTAGGGGGAATTTGTCTGCTCCCGGTAAGTAACTTACAATTGTTTTTTTCCCTCCCGTCAAGACTTGTTTTGTCTGGAGATGACGAATGGTGGCTATGACGTCACAAATGAGGTTCAAGCCATACAAGGCATAAATGAGGGATAATCGCTACTTGAACGCTATAATTTACCCGAGCCCGCAAGCCGGCCTTTCTTAGGGGTTGGAATAGCTTCAAGTGAGCAAACGCGTATTAGATATCACAATTTACGGACGCCTCGCATGGCCTCAAAGCTGCTCGTGACGTCAAAGTCGCCATCCGGCTGCTGAAATCGAAACTATAACGGAGAAAAAAATGTTTAATATCTGCCGAGTGCAGGCGAATCCCACACAAATTTTGGTGTCATTTAACAGCAGAAAGGCGTGTAGATGACTAGTACACATGTAGTGTATGCTTTCCAAATTTTATCCTCGTATTTATAAGCATAAAATATTAAAGGTGCTACAAGAATTAGTCAGTTGGGGGCGATCCTCACTTCCGCAACAATTTAGCCCACGAAGGGCAACCACCACTACACAAACTCTCTCAGTGTAACGAATCAGCCGCCACAATTAGTCTTTTTACCTTGTAGCTCTTAGTCATGAGGACTACGTGGTGCAGTTATACCCCTTTTACTCACATTGCACTTAGAGGGTACGAACCGCGCTCCGATTTTTGAGAGCTCGCAGAAGTTCCACCGTCAACGGGCCGGCCACGTTGACGTAGACGTGGAAGTGGAGAGCCCCGAGCTCCGTGTAGTAGACCACGAACTCGACCAGGTCGCGTATACGCGTCGCTGTCCTCGGGCCACGGCGGCAGGCAGACGCCCAGCGACCCGCGTCGCTTCTTGACAACCCTGTGCAGGTGGCCCGGAACGAACCAGTAGGCAGTCTCCTCTCGCCGGTACACCAGCGACACGATGCGCGCGCCTGCGGAGGCGCGGGTGGCACCAGCAACGCGCCTTAATAACAAAAAACATAGTAGAGCTGGCCTCAGCGCATTAATCAGCGAAAGCTGCTGTAGCATTGGTTTAGCCAGCTCTGCATTATGCCCTAAAACCACCCTCATATCGGACATTCCTATGCCCTCGACGTAACCTCCTCCTTCCACGGCAGCCCAACCCTCTGGGGGGCTTCCGTGCCAGCCACGTTCCAGTTGTACATTCCTCCACTCTCGCCATAATCTCCAAAGCCACAAGGCCATTCGTCGCCTCCCACCACGCTTCTCTCTCTCTCGCTTCCCCCTCACGCACTTCCCTCTCCTTCCTGTCCCCTAAAAGTGCAAAGGAGGATTTCCCTCTCACCGCCTTGCCACCTAGAGGCCATAGTTGGGCTGGCAGGTAGCAATTGAATAGAAAGAAACTAAACTAAATTGTAATAATTAGGCTAAACCGCATCAATCCATTAATCAATTTAAGGTCTCATGGCAGACGCTGTAGGTTGACCGGAAGAATGCAGATTTGTATGGCCAACGCAAAGCGCTAACAGCTTTCACTGTAAAAATAAACGTGAACTTCTTTGCCGCGAACCGGCCTCATCCTCCATTAGTGCACGGACCAATTCCCTCACCCGTTTGGACCACTTGAACCACGTGATAAGAGAGAGAAGGTAGAGAAGAAATTAAAAGGGTCGCAAATATTTCTCTTGGCGGGAACCTCTACCCGCCGCGGTGGCTCATTGGTTGCGGCTCGGCAGGCGGCTGTTCAAACAGTGCCACCCGTAGGTTTATGCGCCTAGGTTGACCGGTGCAATCGGTGGGTGAGCTACGCCGACGAGAAAGCCAGGGGCGGGCGCCTATCCGCTATCGCTGTAAGAAGAAAATGATGATTGCTTTTGACCCTTGAGTAAAGGAGAGGTACAGTAAATGTCTCAAGGAACGACGGAATGAAGGAGGGAGAGAAAGAAAGAGCAGAGAAAGAGGTGCTCCTGACTGATTTCTACCACCTGGGCGTCTTTACTTGCACTGACACCGCACAGAGCACGGACATCTTTGGCATTTCGACTCCATCAAAATGAAAAAAAAAATGACGCAAGAAAGGTTGACGCTGCAGCCGGTCTATAAGTTTCAGCCGTCAATATTCTTTCTATAGCGAACAGCTGTAGTCAACTAATCTCAGGTCAAGCTTTTTCGGCCCTCATAAATGAGTCCTACTGTGATAAGTCGCTTTCATCCAGCCATGCTTATTGAGGGATGCCAGAAAACTGCCGTTCACAGCTCGGCACCCTGCAGGTAGAGGTACGAAAAGAAAGTCGGGCTACTTGCTTGCTTCTTCGGGCACCACGCAGTTGACGAAGACGGGCTCGTGGCGGCCGCAGATCAGCCCCCCAGCCACGCAGCTCGTACCTGCGATGGCCACCACTTCGCCGCTCCAGGACTGCGTGCAGTTCCTCGGGGCCACACTGCTTGCGCAAACCTCGGTCATTGCGCTGGAGTTGCGGTAGAGCAGCGAGTGGACCGGGTGGCGGCGACGCGTCTCGGCTAAACACGTCCCGCGGCTCGGCTTCGATCGCACCCCTGCGTGAACCGGCGGTATACTATAAGCCCTGAAATTTATTCACCTTGTTTGTTTGTACATGTAGGAATATATGTGTAATATGCTATCTCACTTCTGCGAAGCACATTCGATCGCCACGCGCTAGAAGCACTAGTTAACAAAGGCAACCCAATGATACCTTGTCATTTTACCATAAACATTGCGCAAGTTGACGGGGGAAAAACGGAACGGGTTTCCTGTTTTGCTGTTTCTATCGGGGCGAAACGCAAAGGCGCCCGTGTGCTGTGCGATGTCAGGTCACGTTGAAGATCCCCAGGTGGTCGAAATCATTCCGGAGCCCTCCACTACGGCACCTTTCTTTCTTCTTTCAGGCCCTCCTTTATCCCTCCTTTACGGTGCGTTTCAGGCGTCCGCTGAGATGTGAGACAGATACTGCACCATTTCCATTCCCCAACAGCCAATTGAATTTAATTCCATGTCTGCTTCTACAGATAGTTTTTTTACAGCGATAGCTGTTAGGCGTTCGCTCCTGGTTTTCTCGTCGGCGTAGTCGGTGGGTGCTAGCGCACACACCGGTTGCGCCGTTCAATCTGGGTCGCATAAGCCTACGGGTGGCTCTGTTTGGAACAGCCGCTCAATTGCCAGTGCAGGGGTGCATCACGTGGCCACTACACCAGTGTGATATGATGTCACTGTATCTTTTCTATCTCAAAGTATCCCCAAAACTAAATGCCTAAACAACTATCGCTTAATCGCGTTCCATATTCGGAACCGTTCTGCGAGTATTTTTTTTTTTCAATTTGCTTAACCAGCTTGACTACCATTGACCGACCTTGACCTGCATTTCTATCAACATCATCAGTCACTGAATCCCCCAACCAGCCTTCAGTGGTCGAGAGAGAGAGGGTGTATTGACGGGAAAGGCAGAGAGGTTGGACGGTGGTGGTAGTGGTTTTATTAAAAATAATAGTAAAAAGGAAGGAAAAGATTTTTGCTAGCCCCGGCATCTGCCATCGATACTGAAGCACCTGAGCTGGGGCAGCGGAAATAAAGGACAGCAGGCAGAATGGAGAAATGAAATGAAAGAGGTGAGGGGACAGGAATAGAGGACAGGGAAAAATGAATATCTGGCCTGCTACTCTGCACTATGGGAAACGGGAAGAGGAGAAAAAAGGGGGTCACGAAGGAGGAGGATGATGATGGGAGGAGGCAATGGAAAAAGACTGCACATTTTCTAGCACTACGAACGCAATTCAAGGCCTGTGTCGCTTAAAAAGCGTGAGAGCGCCCGCGGGGCCTTTAGAGGTTTCAAACTATCTGGCCAAGCGCCGAGGATCAAATCCTCCGAGAGGGGCCTGGTGTCAGAAGACTTGAAAGTAGTCAGTGGAGTCTGAATAAGCAGCGGTGACGCACAGTGCTTGCCTTTTGAGGAAGAGACAGGTGTAGTACACGTAGCCGGACCCGTTGACGTGGTACGAGGGCGCAAGCTGCGACGTGGGGGCCAGCACCAGGAAACGGACCAGCAGCGGGCTCACACAGAGGCCCACGTAGACCGAGCAGTTGTGGAGCCGCGAGTGCGTCCGGCGCCAGCGGACCGACGCGTTGAGCTGGCGACTGGCGTCTTCCACCAGGTCGACTTCATCCAGACAGGCCGAACGGGTAGTCGTCCAATTCGTCTACTCCCTTGTCCGGTTGAACTCCACGCAGCCCCCGGTCACTGACGTCATAGTAAAGTGAGGTGCACATCCTCAATGCAGCCAGCATGATCAGCAGAATGGTGCTGACGACAATGGGGTGAGCGGAATCCTGCTTGTCGCCGGAAACATGACGGTTATTTAGCTGTCGAATTGAAAATTGGTTGAAAATTTGGTTATGGGGAAAGGAAATGGCACTGTATCTGTCTCACATATTGGCGGACACCTGAACCGCGCCGTAAGGGAAGGGGTAAAGAAGGAAGTGAAAGAAAGAAAGTGCTGTCGGCTACCAGCAGTTTTGAACTTCAAGGGAAGCAACCCTTGGCACGAATTATCGCGAGTAATTAGGGCTAGTTATAGTTATAATTATAGGGGGCTGTATAAATGCCGTTGATATTTGCAGGGCCGAAGCTTCTGTTTAAAGAAACGAGGTGTTCGAATGAACGAGGGCCCGCAATAATTGCTCCATTTTCTTAATATGTCGTTTTGTTGAAATCCGAAATTCTAAAAGCCATTAGAATCTAGGGGCTCGGCTACTGATCCGGAGTACCCGGGTTGGAACCCGACCGCGCGCAGCCGCGTTTCGGTGGAGGCGATACGCTAAGGCGCCCATGTGGTGTGCGATGTCAGTGCACGTTAAAGATCCCCTAGTGGTCAAAATTATGCCGATGCCCTCCACTACCCCACCTCTTTCTTCCTATCTTCTCTTAATCCCTCACGGCGCGGTTCAGGTGTCCGTGATATGTGAGACAGACACTGCACCATTTCCTTTCCGCAAAAACCATTTTTTTTCCAGTCTAGGAAAGCACTCGGCAATCATATATTTTGCGCGTTACGCATCTTTCAGACTGAACATAAATCGAGTTTTTGTTTCCACACACGCACAGGCAATCTTTAAAAAATAGAAAACCTCTACGCGAAAACCGTTGAAACAGTGGAACTTCTTTGTCGTTCCAGCTTTGGTGACGGCGATGTGCATACACCTTCTTTATTGGTTTTAGAGCGCGGTACAACCGCAGCCATCTTCAGTATGCTGTCCCAGTGCGCGTGCGCTCGGACACCCAGCTGTTATGGCGAAGCTTAGAGGGACGCTGTGGACCAATTGAAGTGCGGCTGTACCGACAGGTTACCGCATTATAATGACAGAGACGCTACTTTCACCCGGAACGGAGCTGCTATAGGCTGCTAAAGGTAAAAAAAAAAATGGCCGGGATTCAATCCGCTGCTTCTTCAGACGAGCCTCTCGTTTTTCTTCGGTTTCCGCTTCAATCTTAGCACGTTTATTCTCTGTATCCTTCGCCAACGCACCCTTGTCGACGTTCTTGATCATAAGAATCATCATATTCAATCAGCCGTCTACGATACACAGTCGAAGCATTCGTTCCAGCGCGCGACTCCTTCAAGGCTATCTGCGAACGTCAAGCAACGCTTGGCGTTTTTGCAGCGATAGCTTTTAGGCTTTCGTCCCTGACTTTCTTGTCGCCTTCGGCGTAGCCGGTGAGTGCGCTAGCACCCACCGTTTGCACTGGTAAACCTGCGTCGCATAACCCTACGGGTGGCTCTGTTTGGAACAGCCGCCTGCCAGTGCAGGCGTGCCTCACGTGACCACTACACTAGTGGTCACGTGACTCAACGCCTCAACAGCTATCGCTGAGTCTCGTGTTACACAGTCGTAACCGTCCTGTGAGTTTTACAGAGATAGCTGTTTAGGCGCCCGTCACTGGATTGCGCGTCGCCGTCGGCGTAACCGGAGGGTGCGTTACCATGGTTAGCACGGTAACACACCCACCGGTTACCATTGCAACCCAGGTATGGTTATCATCCCGCTTGATGCCACATAGGATGTGTAGGTTAGGCAAAGTCGCGTAAAGAAACGACCAACGAGAGCGGTGGGGTCAGAACTGTGGTCAGCGGAATGCAAGTCCGCGATGTTTTAGACCAGACGTACTTGATAGTGCAAGTTGGAAAACTTCCCATAGGGGTTGATGTATCAAAAATCCGCCACCCTTTGATGGCTCTGTACAGAGAGGTTAGCTAATTGCCATGTCGCTTACTGCAGTCTGCTGAACCTAATTACCAGAACAATAAAGAAAGGATGACTTTCGGAACGCCACTGATAGCTAACTGCACAACTCCCTTGTAACGTCACCAAAATTCTGCTATAACCTCCAAAATCTGACCGCTTGGCGTGCCTGGTTTTAAAGCGTAGTTCCGTAAGTAATGAGGTTAAATAACTTTGCTTTAACACCAGATCCGTATTGGCGATCCCAGACGCAGTTGTTCGTAGTTCGCCCATGAAATCGTGTAGTATAAAAATGAAGGCACGCTTCTCTGCACTGGTCGAGAGTAATAGGCACTCCCACGTTTCTTTGCATAGTGCCAGTTCATATTCCGTCACAGAGTACAGTCGCGAGTAAAAAATATTAGCACAAATCACTGGCGATCAGATTTTGTCTATCTCGCCACGCGGCGCTGCGGTTTGCAAACCTGCCTATCGGGCCCTTTACAATTTTGCAGCATGGGGGGGGGGGGGGGACGGAAGAAAGTAAGCTTTATCAAGCGTGCCATCGCCCAAGCGTCGAAGTGCCGACCCTATGTGACTGTGCTTGCGGCATTTATTTTGGGTCGGTTATCATGAGAAAAGATGGCTTATTTTTTATTACTGTTTTTTTATGTCCGTCTTGGTTTGTCAAAGGGACCTCGCAGGTAGAATAGATGATATCGCTGCTTTTAGCCAGTATTATTCCACAAGCTCGAAAAACAGATAGAGTTTATTTTCCAGATGCAACTAACTCACACATATAACTTTGTTGGGAAAGTGTAGTAACAATACTAACAGGAGCACTATCCCATCAATTCAGGAAAAGAAGTAAGGAGGATAGCCAGCGCCCGGTCGTTATGCGAGAGCAAACACGTCTAATGGCGTGCATAGGCCCCACCGACCCTCACAACGCTTTGAAGGCGCCCAGGGAAGGAGTCAGACAGGCTGCTCTCAAGGTCACGAAGAGCCTGCTCCATTCCTCTTGAACCGCCGCTCAAATGATGTCTGGCGATTTCTCGTGCAGCTGCCTTTTAGCTAGTCGCTTTTTCATTAACCCCTATAGATTTTCGATTATATTCAAATCTGTTTCCTTGGGCGGCCATGACAGCTCCTGGATGCAGAGCTGTTCAAGCAGTTGCCAAGCGCAGCGCGGCTGAAGCTGCTCGCAAAAATAACTGCCAAACAAGCAAAAAACAACTATCCTATTCTTCACAAGTTGCCAGCGGGAGCAAGGCTGCATTAAAAAAAAGAGAGAGAGGGCGAGACAAAAAATAAATTTTGCTTGGCCGTGACAGTCCGCTCAACCCCCCTAATACTGTAGAATGGGAACGGCCCGGCACTCTTGTTATCAGCCTCTTCGACACCCGCAGCGCCACGCGTTGTCATTCCGGCGCTCCGGTGTTCCGTCATGTGTGCTAATCTTTTTTACTCGCGACTCTGCACTGCGCGTAGTTGTAATAGTCATAGTCATAATCGTAATAGTCATTTATACATACCGGAATGTATTCAGTTGCAGCTCTACAGCAGCCGATGACGCGCGCGGGGTACTTCTCTACCTCCCCTCTTCTCTTGGCTGATTGATTGATTGATTGTAAAACATTGATTGCGTCGAGAGCAGGTTGCAGGAGACACATACTAGATAAGATCCACCACATAAGCACTGCTACGGGAATAGCTACTTTATGACATTCCCCCCCCCCCCCCCCCTTCTTCTTTCGTGAGCCGTACTTCAGTGTAATTTGACTACACAGCTAGCACGACGCCAATGCCATCGAGATGCCTAAGTTAGTGGCAAGGAGAAACAGATGACAATGATTCTTTCACTCCCACTTTGCTCCCTTCCCTTACGGCGCGGTCCAGGCATCCACCGAGATGTGAGACAAAATGTGCGCAATTTCCTTTCCTCAAATACCTATTTTCAAATTCTCATTTCCAACTAAGGAGAAGCAAATGGTGGGAGCCAGACTTGGCGAGACACCAGAACTTTCGGATGGCTTGAAGCCACAGCCGTCGCACGGCCTAAGAGAATGGAGAAGAAGATATCCAGAGTGGGCGCGACGCCAGAACCTTCGTGAGAGCAGCTAGAGTGCTCGAACTGTTGTGCTGTCACCTGCCGCCGCGCTCCACAGCGTGAAAGTCATCGTCGCCGCAGAGAATCCCCCGCTGTGCGCGAAAACAATGAAGAAAAAAGAAATAAGTTGCAAAATATCGCCTGTCTTTCTGTATGTATGTACTCAGCACAGCATAGCCTGCATACGTTGGCTTCAGCACATCTGCTCTATGTAAGCAAAAAAACTAAGCGCCATAGCGCAGCGAACAGGAAAGCTTCTTTCACTGAAAAATTGCGCTGAACAGCGGAGCGCACTGTCTTTTTTTTTTTTTTAGTCTGAGAAACGCACACGTGCAGAAATTGCTAATGATGAGAAACTCCAGGGACCAGCCTATTGCTTCCACATCAGAGATAGCAGTTGTACGTGCGCTCTTCACTTTTGCCGCAGACGGATTAGTTTATTTTTAAGCGCTTGTTCCTTGCCTTTTTGAAGCGAAAGCTCCACTACGCTAGGTAAAGCCGATTTCGCCGTGTGTTGCCGGTTGACCTTCATATGAGCCCGAGGTCAAGTGTGGCCTTACCATATGGGGTCCACCATGGTGTCGCACTACTTGACCTTTGACCTTCGCGTCATTTCACTTAAAGGCAAAATCGCTGCACCTTAGCCTGTATGCACACACTCACCGAGACTTGGAGCTCATATTCGCTTTGCATGGAGTCCCTCCAGGATTCGGATGAGGACACGCTGGAGCTGCTCGAGTAGCTGCGCTCGGGCTCAAGAAACATCATCTTCGCATCTGTTATTTGCTACAAGGCGCCGGGGATTTTGGCCGGGATCTGTGAAGGCTGGGAACGCATCAGACTCGATCGCAGCGTTGAGCGGGAGAACCTGTTGTTGTTAGCCTATCACAAGGTGGCACATATCCGCACTGGGGGATCGGCCAAGAATCGGGTGGCTATTCACCTGAACGCAGTTAATAAAAAGGAAATGCACGTGGGAGCGCAACACCGATGAATTCTTCGTCGTGAACAGAAAAGGGATGAGAGTTTTGATTTCAAAATTATAAGAATAATAATCAAGAGAGGGAATAAATAATAATGATTAAGTCAAAATGTAATAATTGATAGAAAAGAAAAGTTTGGAACACTTAGCAAGGCAGTCGGTGAGATTCTATAAGGAAATTTAGAACAGCGGTACAAACAGATCTGTGGCTGAACCCAAATGTGGTGGCGCCAAATGACAGCAAGAGCGGGCTGCTCAAACTAAGGCCAAGATGCTGCAAGGGCTCCTCCAGCAACCTTTTTCTCAGAGAGTTGAATCGGCGACAATAAGCCAAAAATGTTCCATAGATTGAGGCTCACGGCAAAATGCACAAAGGGGAAAGAGCGCCAAACCCGACTTGTGTAAATAGAAATTTAGAGGGGGGATGCGGCAGCGCAGCCTCGTCAGTGATACTTCAAGCTGCCGAGAGCAACAAATTTTCCTGTTCCAATAATATTTAAGGAGCTCATAATCCGCCGATGTTAAAAGTGTTGTGTCTTGCGTGCTTAAAAACGCACGTCGCCGAAATCTAGACGCTGTAATATAGGCTGTATCCGGGATGATTGGCAACACAGGGCCGCTGAGGGAAGCCTTTGCGAGATTGTCAGCAATCTCATTTACTGTCACACTGCTGTGACCGGGAACCCACACTTCATAAATGAACATGGCTCAAATGCGGAGGAAGTAGGGATAAGAAAGTTGTTAAAATGGGACCGTCAACATGAGCAGCACGCGTCGAAGTTGAGACGCGTGCTCAGAGCGAATGCTCCAATCGAAGTAGTGATCAATGCGCCAAGAAAGTGAAAGGTACGGTTCGATGGAGGCGAAAAGTAAAAGGCGCCTGTGTGGTGCGCGATGTCAGCGCACGTTGAAGATCCCCGGGTGGTCGAAATTACCCTTGAGTCCTCCACTACGGCCCTTACTCTTCCCTTCTTCTTTCACTCCATTCTTTATCCCTTCCTTTATGACGTGGCTCAGGTGTCCGCGGATATGTGAGGCATGCTGATCCATTTGCTTTCCTCAAAAGCCAATCATTATTATTGTTGTGAGTCAATTTCAATCAAGAATGGTTGCGACGAAAAATTTGGTCCGATTCACTGACATACTTCAGGAACTGTGTGGTGACATCGCACCTGACCGGTCGTCTATTGTATTGTATTGTGCTGCATCGTATTGTATTTTATTGTAATGCATAACATGCCATGCATTTAGACCACAATGTAAGCGCGATGTGGCCCGCCTTTTTGCGTTGCTTGATTCATTGATTGAACCACTTTTATTGCCACCAGAAAAGACGTTTGTTCCCCGCCCCTGGTACGTAGGCCTGGAAGACAGCGCCTGCGATACGCCGTAACTGATTAGAACCCCCTCCTCTCACACAGACACGCACCTTTCTTCACCCATTAATGTACTACTTTGTTTCTTAAAACTTCCCTCTCATAAACGCCTCTAGCGTTCATTGTTCATTCACGCAGCTTTCCTCTGTTCTCCTAACGTATACGTAACAGTATACAGCTGTACGGTTTCGCCAGATTCTTCCAAAGAGATTTCTGAAAAATCTGGCTAAACTCGATTCCTAACCAAACAGGCACATTCAAGAAAGTTCAGTTTATCAGTGCTCAAAGTTGACCGCATCACACAGGAAGCAGGCAGTGCCTTATTCTAGAGCGCATGTTTTAACTATTGATGTCTTTCAGAGTGACTTAATTTGAGGAAGGGTTTCAAAGAACGTCTTAAAAGAGAGCGTGCTCGCGGCGTCTGCTTCTGTCTCTTGTTTGTTGCGTTAGGTTATGCCGAATCGAGGTGCATTACTGTCTGAACGCTTCAGAGTAATTCGGATAAGTTTCCCCTCAAGTCCGGCTTCAGGTTCTCCCTTATGTTTGCCTGAAGTTTCACCCTGGCTTCCGAATCATGTTCGCTTTAATTTGCCAAGAATGAGGGCTGGAAAGTCTTCACATTCAAGATGTCATGTTGTGCACTATTTTGAGCACCGCTACACTCACCTTCTGATCGAGTGCAAAACCCTTGAACTGTGGTCGCAGTAACTGGTAGCCCTGAAAGCGTATACGAAAAACGCTCTTTCGATTACTGAAGGTATCTTGCTTGGCAGCAAATATGTCCTCATCTGATGTCGCTCTTCCTCAACCTGTGCCTCTCGTTCCTTTTACATCCCGCATTCCCTTTTCCCCATGCAGGGTAGCCAAGCGGAACATCCCGTGAAGAACACGGACCCGGACATGGGTCGTTTAAATTAAACATTTTCTCTCTCTCCTAGCTGAACTACATACATACATACATACATACATACATACATACATACATACATACATACATACATACATACATACATACATACATACATACATACATACATACATACATACATACATACATACATACATACATACATACAAGTTTTATTCTCCACAAAAAAGTGGAAGGAGGCGGAGGGAAAAGCCGTACATTTGTGGCTTGAAAAATCCTCCGCCCCCTTACAGTGCATACAGCAGCAGAGCGGGACAATAGACAGTCACATTTTTTTTGTTGCAAAGAGGAAAAAAAAAATAAACAGCACTATATCGCATCGCAAAATAAAATAAGCCTGAACAAGAGTTTAAATAGAACTCATTGCCCTCTTATTCCTCTTTCTCTGTGCAATCTTTTCACGAGCTGTTGCTGAACTGAAGCTGAAATGCGACGCTGACCGTTCTGTTTGTTTATCTTGCAACCACTTGGCCCGACTCTGGTGCGTCACGGCGAGCGTCCAGACCGCGCTAGTCTTTGCTTTGCGAAGAACGTGGCGCCGTTCGCCCTAAGGATCGTAGAATCTGCGACTCAGCTCCAAAGAGCAAGGAAAATTTTTCAGAAATCGCTGTAGAGCCAGGATCAGCATGAAGTTGGTAGCTTTTAGAGTCTTGCACAGAATACCGTATACACCCGAGCATGGACTACGCTGCTGTAAATGCCGCTCCCCCCTGGCCTCGGAAAAAACAAAAAAAAGGAAGGCAAAAAGTAATTACATTTCACGCGTGCGTAATTTTTTTTGTTCAGCACATTCTGTGGACAGCTACGATGACTCACCAAGCCTCACAACGTGATAAAGGTAAGATATTTCCTGAATGCTTCCGTCGTCAGCGAGCGGGAAAGCAAACCTTCTGAGAGCAACCTCGCACCTATGGTCGTGGGTATCGCGCGCGAAGCACCATTTCGAGCAGTGATTACGGTAGAATGCCAAATCCCATCGCTACACACGCAAGACTCCGCTTTGGTTCTAACTCAGAATAACTTGGTGTGGCGCGACTTTTGGCAATAAGGTGACCCACCAGCCTGGCTAATTTATTGCTAGCGGTTACCATCGGACGTCGTATCATCCAAAAGTTCAATGGGCTCTCTCCAGAAACGGCGACTCATAAGGGATACGCATAATCTGGGTTTTTTGGTGGTCGAAAAAAGTGAGTGGAAAAATGCCACTTTCGTGTAAAGGCCGCAGCCCGACAAGACAGCGCAAACAAAATGCCGCCCTTACACGCGTGTTTATGTATGGTATACTTCAGGATTAGTGCTGCGCCGCAGTAATGTTCTTTCTCTCTCTGTCTTGAGCTCAAAATATTCCAGTGCGCTGCCGCAATTCACTTTAGCGTGAAGGGTGTAAAAAAATACATGAGCATAGTTGACCCCTCCGTACTACCAACCTTCGTTCAAAGAGTGCTCCAGCTAGAAAAGCGTTGTTCGACATCTAGAGGCTTGCGAAAGATAATTCTTCGCCCGAAACGGATATTCGCACTTTTCCTGCCACTGATCCTGCTCTCATGATGTTATGATAACGTTACGGAATACCCTGTGGCGTCACCGAGAAGTTTCAGCGATAGCCAAGCGCATTCTGTCTCCTATCGATACGAGCGCGTGACGTTTCACTTGCATGCGCCAGCCTGAAAAAAAAAAGCAAAGCAGTCAAGTGCGACGGGACGAGAGCCCAAAACCGAGATAAAATACAGTAATCCGCCATTAAAAAAAAGAAACAAAAAATTGATATGACCTTAGTTGGAGCACGTGCGGGCCGGCGGACGAGAATTAGCGAGACTTGAACTAAGCCTAACGGACTGTAACGAGGCGGCACCGCACGGCCTCGCCCTTACAGCGGTGTTGGGATGGCATTTCGTTAATTAATCGTGACGCTGATTGAAAATGGCTTTAACTAATTAGTCCAACGAGGCCTTTTTGCCTCTTTCGTCGTAATGTAGCGTCAGCTGAAGCCCTGTTTCTTGTTCTTGTGTGAAGTTATGGTGTGACAGAAATTCCAAGGCTGTGGCTACTCTACCACCGGCGCCTGACAACGTCGTGTTCGTGCGTGCTGTTCGCGTGACCTTCGGCAACCACGGTGGATGTTCTCGTTTACCGCGGCAGAAAGAACTGTCAAAGTGCCACTGCTGGCTCGTGTTCGAAGTGCGGTGTTTTCGGCGTCACCTCTTCAGTGAGTGAACTCTGCTTGCGTGGACGGAGCCTTGCTAGGACTTCAGCCCCAGCACCGAGAAGGGTGAGTGCGATTGCGGCGGGTCATTTCTGCAACTCGCATTGATGAATACGCGAGTGTTGCAACCCTCGGGTCTTTATTAGCATCGAAAATGAGTTGAGGCTCGTGCAAAGATGCCACAGGTGAAAGCAGTGGCAGATGCAGTCTTGTGTCGCTGTGGCTGATCGCGTGGCTGATGTAGAAGTGAAAAACACGTCATTGCGCGATTGGATCCGCCTGTTCAAGAAAGCGCGGAAGGAAGTAAGCGGCGCAGTTGCCGCCCAACGGGCTTCTCGTTTAGAAGCGGCGTTTTTCCAGATGGTTTATCCGGGGAGGTCGTGGTGTTTACTGGACAATAGCGCTGTATTCGCGATGTGGGAGCAGTGCGGCGAAACATTCCGACTTGTTGGAACCTCGTCGCTCTGGCCACCCGAAAACGTGTTTTCGCCACAGCCCCGAGCGTTTTCGCCTGGCTTTGAAATAGGCTTTAACCGGGTGAATAAACCGCTTTGCTATCCTGCACACAGGTGAAAGGGAAAGGGTTGTGGTTTCTAGAATTGTTGTTTTCTAGAGCCGCTCTCATCCATAGCACAGAAGAATCCTTCCATTTTTTAGACCAGCCACAGGCTCGGGTCGCATGTGCATGGTTTCGGTAGCTCCCTCTTCCATATTGCTCGCACTTGCCCGCATATGTTCAGGGTCGAACACTTTTAGCACAAACACGCGAGCGCATGGCCGTGCTCATTGGACAGTCACTGCGTCCAATATTGACGCTCATCGAAGCGAACTGACAGATGACGCGAAGCACCACATCAAGGTCTGTCTACTCCTGCTTCATTTTGCTTCGATGAGCAGCGGTATCGCACTTAGTGGACCTCTAAAGAGTGAGGCCACGCCCTGTCGTAAGAGTGGTCCACCCTGTGCAATTAGAAGACATGCCATGACACGATCGCGGACCGTCCGTTTCTAGAAAGAAGGAAGGGAACACTGTTTAAAAAAAAGTGGCAGTAAAATGGTAGTAACTTAAGCAGTTAGTAACTCTAACTGCATTTTACTGCTCATTTTACTAAATATTTACTTCCATCTTCAAAGTGTATAGTAAAATTCGGCCCTTCCTACCTTTTTCACTACCTATGGTCGCTAGGTAGTACTTGTTTAGTAACCGTTCCTTCAACGCTAAAATAATGTCTTAGAAGATGGCTGACATGTTGTGTGAATAAAATGGTTTTTTAATTAAACATTTCTTCAGCGTCGTGCGGCTAGGTCAACTAATCAGTTTATGCAATCAAAACTTCATACTTAAGGCTGGTATATTTTAGCTCAACGAGTGAGAGCCATCAGCCCGAAACTGAGGCAGATTTACGGAGTATGAAATACCGAGAGAAATTTACCCCTGCAACGTGAAGTACGCGTGTCGCGCTTGAGTGACTCTTTCTGATATGCGCTTTTCTTGCTTTCTAAATCTTTTGTGTGTGCCCGTTAGGGTTATTGTGATGCCGCCGCCTCGCGTCAGCAACAACTGAAATGCGAACAGCAGAAAGCGTAGCCAAAGGTCCGTTTTACGCTGTCTGCCTATCGTCATCAGAGATGATCGCGCTCGTCCGATTTGCGATTGTTTTCCTTCTGTTATCTCTGACGTTCGTTTTCTCGGTTTGCCGATGGAGCGCCACATTCGTACTTTCCACCGATCTCAACTTGCGCAGCGCGGCTTAGCTGGCGGCGACGTCTGTAGACCGCGTGGGTGAAGCGAGCGCTCTTATCTCCCTGGCCTGCAGCGCTTTGATTTTGCTTCTGTGTATCACTGCCCGGTTATCAGCGTCTGGTTGCGATGCTAACAGTGAAAAAGACCGATTGGGTGGCGGCTGATGTCCGACGTGGCCGTTGTTGAGTCACTTGCTTCTGGCACTGAGCAATGCTTCATCGCCGTTCTGCCACCAGAAATGAGGTGCTCCATTGACAAAGGTAGAAAACGAACGTGAACGAAAACAGAAGTAAAACTATCGCAGACCGGAAGTGCGCGCCTGTCTCTGATGGCGCCAGACACACGGCGTAAATGGACATTTGGCCACGCAATCCGCTGCTCGCATTTAGTTTGTTGCCGATGGCACGTAACGCCCCGGTATATCTAAGCCAGAGAGTATGATTTACGACCAGCACAGCCTGGTAGCTTTCATTGGTGTTGGGCACTAGTCTCATAGAACATAGTTTTTTTTTAGTGTGCACAGAAATTAACCAGCCAAGCCAACACCAATCTAAAAGCTAGCAACACATGCGAAAACGGTCTGTACTCATTGTCCCAGTAAATGCTACTACCCTTTTGTTCGTGACTGTAGTGCACTTCATTAGCACCTTAGCGTAGTAACTTTCACTAGTTATGCTTTTAGTACTTCCAGTTACTAAGACGGTAATGATCTGTAGGAAAAGTATCCGATTAGTAGTTGCTTAGTTAATTCTCCAACCATTTCCTTAAAGGTGTAAGCGCCGTGGCTGTTGCTGAACGAGTACTGCAGGTTTCGAGGCACTGTTCTTTCCCCGCTACCACATTGGACCGAGGCCAGCATTGTATAATCAAGTATCTCTCGTTAAAATATAGAGTAGGAAAGGGGGGGGGGGAGGGGGTTAACAGAGTGAAGTGATCGATTGGCTACCCAGCATTGGGGGGAAGGGATATAAAGCTGGAGGACAGACGGTAAGAGAGAGAGAGAGAGACAGAGAGAAAAAGACGAATGGAAAGGCAGGGAGGTTAACTAGGCGACACACGGTATGCTACCCTACAGGAAACGGGAACGGATGGAGAGATAGAAAGGGAAGAGAGGAAAGAGAGATCACTTTTCCACCTGTCCGTTGGCCCTTACTTGCAGGGTACACAGGGCACACACTGATAGTTCACAACCTTGCACTCAGCCCTGAGTTCTTCAAGAACTTGAATAGTGCTTTCACAGCTGTCCTCTTCGATGAAGGTTTACTCCAAGAACCCAGAATCTTGACTTCAGTAAGGGGCCCATGATCTAAGGGGAAGAGTGTTGCAGCCAGGAGGACAAGCTCACGCTGAAACCGAGGGCAGTCACAGAGTAGGTGCTCTATTGTTTCGTCGCACCCACGGTTCTCACTCGCAGGACAGTCTGCCATTGCGATTAAGTGGGAGCAGGCATTTGTAAACGCCGCTCCCAGCCATAGGCGACACAATAGCGTAGCATCACGTGAGTTTGACAGCCGTGCTGTGCGGATGTATGTTTCAGTGCTCTTCGGATTACGCGTGGTGGCCGGGACCGGACGGACTGATGACTGCGAGAGCGCCGGGACTACGACAAACAGATGAGTTCTTTGTTTTAATATTTTGAGAGTTTACATTTAGTTAGGCTAGTTATTAGATTTAGGCTAGTTAGTTGAACTGCAGGCGAAATAGCAGGTCTGTGACCTAACAACCGGGTCTATTCTGGCCGGCAGTATAGGTTTGCATCGCTCATTTGTGAGTTAGCTAGTTTAGACAGGTAGTTATTCCTTTTCTAGGTGGTCGGCTGTTGCGGTAGGCACATTTTATTTGAGCACGTGTTTGCAAGTGGTCTTTTTCTAGCGTTTTCTAACATTTCTTTCTAGTATTTTGTGGTAGCAATAACAGAGTGCTGCTAAGATGGTGAGCAAATGAAGGTTAAATGCAAGGAGTGTGAGGCGTCGGCGAACTTGAAGAAAACGCAGTTCGAATCTGTAGACGAGGCCGAAGGCGCGGGTTTTATGTGCAAAGGCTGCGTATTAAGTGCACGCCTGGACAGGGCTGACGACGCGAACACCAACCTAGCGTTACGTATTGATGCTCTGGAGAGAGAGCTACAGGTAGAGAGGGCAGAGAAGCGCAAACTCCAAGAGCAGCTTAGTCAATTGTTGGACGCAAAAATGGCTGACACGGCCATCCGAAGTCACGATGGCGGACATTCCAGCGCCAGTCACGTGGATGGGGCCTGCACTGGTATGAACAGCAATAGGAAAGTAGGTCAGGCAGGAACAGCTACGCAGACGTGGCAGCTAGGAAGTCTGGAGGCGATGGAGAGAAGGGGAACAAGCTAACCACAAGGAATGAGGTGATAGTCACTGATAAGAGGCAGCAAAATCCGGAAGTTAGGAGGGAGGCAGAGAATTCCCGTTGTACTTATCGCTGGTGACGCAAACATGAGGAAGTGCCGAAGAACTATAATGGAACGTGTAAAGGGTGATAAGCGGGTAGCAGTCGGGTCAGTCCCAAGCAGGACAATGAACGCAGTATTGAGAGAGACAAGAAACGAACTTTCTGAGAGTGTAGCAGAGCGCAATTTGATAGTGGTAGCGGTGGGGCTAAATGATGCCGTGTATGGTGAAACTGCACAAGTAGTGGAAAGATTAGCGGAGGGAGTTGACGTTATATACATAAGGGCGACAGCACATCAAGTCCAGATCGTGGCGTTCACAGTGCCGGAGGTGCAAGGATGGAACGGAGAGGTTGCCAAGGACGTTGTAGCTGTTAATCGAGAGATAAGGAAGTTAAGACAGAAGAAAGGCTTTGAAGTGGCAGACATAAACAGGGAAGTGCATAGAGCAGGCTTTGGCAGAGGCTTTACACGATATGGCATCCATTTTAGTGGAAGGCTAGGAGCAGAGATCACTTTGGCAGGCCGGGCAGTAGCTTTTTTAGGGGGTACCACTGCGGCTCAGAGCTTAGGGGTAGGTAGAAGCGAAGCATGAAGTTTAACAATGGCGGCCGAGCCCAACAAAATGACCGCTGGGAGGTACAGGAAGAAAACTACTAAGAATAAATTTAACGCCACGATCAGGTACACAAACATGCAAGGCGGTAGAAAGAGAGCGAAATGGTTAGAAACACCCGCAGGTGTTTCAGCCCTCGAACTTTTATTAGCATCGAAAATGCGTTCAATGCTCATGCAAACATGCCTCAAAAGCCTATATTTACCCTGGGGAATTCCCTGGGCCAATCGCAGATGTCACAGGTGAAAGCAGTGGCAGATGAAGTCCTGTGTCTCTGAGGGTGATCGCGTGGCTGCGACTGATGTAGAAGTGAAAAGCACGTCCTGATGCGATCGCATCCGCCTGTTTTAGAAAGAAGGGAGGGAAGTAAGCGCTGCCGCTCAACTAGCACTGCATTTTTTGAATTTCGAAGCAATGCTTTTTTACGCTGGGCTGCTGACCGGAAATACGCGGGTTCGATCCCGACCGTGGCGATCGCATTTTGATGGAGGCTAAACGCTAGTGGCCTGTGTACTGGGTAATGCCAGTGCACGTGGTCCTAGGTGGTAGAGATTTCTGGAGCCCTTTATTACGGCGTCTCTCACAGCCTGAGACGCTTTGGAACGTTAAACCCCACAAACCATACGCCAAAATATTGACGCAGGTTTGTCGGAATTCTGCCGGACCTTTATGCAGAGCGAAGGCTAAATTTATTGACTTCATTTTTAATTTTTTTAAAATTTTAGCTCTCACGTTTAATTTGCTTTTATTGTTTCTATTTTTCTTTTGCATTTTTGATATATTGTGTTAATTTTTTTTGTTTTACTTAATTTTATTATTGCATTAATATTTTATTCTTTTTTATTTTGGGCGCCGCTGCCTCCCAAAGTCGTTTTGCATATCCACACGACCTTGAAGAACGGGAGCATAAGAGCTTTCGCTCTATAACCAGCAATATTTTTCGCTACGGTTAACCCAAGAGGTTGTGGTGGTTATTGAGCAATAACGCAGCAACCGCGATCTGGGTGCGAAGCGGCGAAAAATTTACGATTTTTGAAACCTGGCCGCTCTTTCGGCTCGAGCCGCCGGGGCAGATCTAAACAGGTGTTTGGGCCGCGGGTGCGAGCGTTTAGGCCTGCATTTGAAACGGGCTTTAACCTGGTGAATAAACCGGTTTGCTATCCTGCACTTAGATGGAGCAGAAAGGGCAAATTTCTGTTTTCTAAAGCCACACGCATAACATGGAAGAAGCCTTCGATATTTAGGTCAGCCACAGGCGCGCAATTGAATGGAATCTGCCTGGGTACGGTAGCTCCCTCTTTCATATCGCTCGCTGCACAGATATGTTGAGAAGGAATCCTCTAGTTACGCCGATGCTTCATTGTACTGATGTTACTGTTGACAGCCTGACTGAGCTTGATGTATCATTCTAAGTTTCGCGTGTCTGAGCAGGCTCTGCATTTAACAGCCAACAATTAATATGCGCAAGCAGGGAGTCTTCTCATCGTTGTCATAATTGAGCCTTTTGGATGAAATTTCCAAGAATTATGCATTGACTTACACGACGATATACAACGTCACACAAGTTCGCATTGAAATCGTCGCGTCAGAAAACATCTTGGGCTTTCTTATTTTTTTATTCCTTTTAAGCCCGGCCAGTTCAAGGAGCATAACTATATTCATTCATGTCGTCGTAGACGACATGCTCGGCCAACGCTGTTGGAAATCGTTAGATTACAGAGCAGCTTTGTTTCCTGGACCTTCACCATCGGCAGTCTTGTTCATCACTGCCAACGCGCGGCTTTTGCCCTGTCTCTTCACCTCCCCTTGCTCATGGCCGCTAGAAATAACAGGAAGGCTGCCAAATATATCGCAGTTTTTCGCACGCGTTTTTCTCAAACACTGTTCTCGTAGATGCACACATCCCGCCGGGTTTGCTTCTGAGCCACGCAGAATGGGTCACTCCTGCGTTCCAAATGTTGTTGTTGCCTATAATAAGATTGTAAAAACTGCAGGGGTTTGGCCAAGACACAGGCGGCGACTGAGAGGTGCTCGAAAAGTTTTTCAAAAGAAAAAAAGAAGGCAGGCTTCGTGATTGAAATTCAGAACAAATAAAACACTGTGAGGTTGGGGACTGAAAATGGAAATGGGTCTAGACATGCAGGGATTAGGAAGATTTAGCTACAAATGAATTTAGAACATGAGGAGCCAGAAGATGAGTAGACTTGAACAGGGAACGGAATAAGCTAGTGAAACGGAAGCCCATTAACGAGTTAAGGGTGAGAGGCAATGTAGAGGAATTTGTGATACTGTTGCTGAACAGATATTCAGCTTTAACTGAGGAAACCGATCTTAATGTTGATAAAATGAACCATAATCTCACAGCTATCATTACGGAGTGCACAGTAAAGTAGGCAGGTTGATTCGACAGGATACCGGAGAAGGCAGGAGACGAAAGATCCGTTTAAGAAACGCCAAACCATGAAAGCATTAACCCTACCTACAGAATATAACTGGAAGATCTATACAAAAAATAATGAGTGAGTGCAAGGTAGCCGACGTAAGGAAGTTTAATATGGAGAGAATAGAACATGCTAGAGAGAAAGGAGCCAGCCTAAACTGGGTGGAGAGGATAGGTAAAAACCAGATGTGTGCATGAAGACACAAAGAGGACAATGTCGTTAGCAATATAAATAAGATTATTAATGTCGCCGAAGAGTTCTATTCAAATCCGTATAGTATTTAATGTAATCAGAACGTTAATGAGAGAGGCAGTAGCGCGCAGCAACGGGACGTCCGGCCAATAAAGAAGGCGGAAGTGATGATGATGATAGTGAATTTTTATGGCGATAAGGCATCTTCGGTCAAAGAGCGCCATGGAACAAGGTATTTTCGTTTGCTCAAGGTGGGGTCGAAGACCCATTTCCCAAGCATTTCACCTTGAATAAGCCGAGCACCAGGATAGGGGAAGCTTGTGCCCATCGTATCTCCGGCGGTTATCCGGCGGCACTGGGGGATTAGAGAAACACTGAGGAACAACGAAAAGAGAAAAAGCAGCTGGCGAGGATCAGGTAACATCAGGTATGTTGAGAGATGGAGGAGAGATTGTGCTAGGAAATCTATCCACCCTGTATACGCAATGCCTTATGACCTCGAGCGTAACAGAATCTTAGAAAAACACTAACATTATCTCTATTCGTAAGAATGGAGATGTCAAGGACTTGAAAAATTAGACTGATCAGTGTTCGTTGCCTTCCAGGCATTTACTACGGGAATAGCTAATAGAATCAGTACAACCTTAGACTTCAATCAAGCAAATGATCAGGAATGCTTTTATAAAGGATACTCGACAATAGACCCATGTTCACACAATCAATCAGGTTATAGAGAAATGCGCAGAACATAAGCAACCCCTACATTTGCTTTCGTTGATTACGAGAAAGCATTCGACTCAGTGGAAACCTCAGCAGTCATGCAGGAATTGCGGAATCGGGGTTTAGAAGTGCCTTATCCGAAAACACTGGCAGATATCTATAACGAGTGCACAGATATACATAGACCTCCATAAGGTCAGCGATAAAGTTCCAATAAGGAAGGGCGTCAGACAAGGAGGCACGATCTCGCCAATGCTATTCACCGCCTGTTTACAAGAGGTATTCCGAGGCCTTAATTGGGAACAGTTAGGGTAAGAGTTAATGGAGAATACCTAAATAATCTGCGATTCGCTGATGGCATTGCCTTGCTGAGTCACTCAGGAGATCAGCTGCAATGTATGATCAATGAGTTCGACAGGCAGAGCAGAATGTTTGGTCTAAAAACTAACATGCAAAAAACCAAAGTAATGTTCAAAAGTATAGCAAGGGAACAGAAGTTCGCAATTGGTAGGGAGGTGCTGGAAGTGGTAAGGAAGTAGTGTACTTAGGGCAAGTAGTGGCCGCTGATCAAAATCATGAGGGGGAATTAACTACGAGAATAATAATGAGGGGGAGCGCATATGGCAGGTTCTCTAAGATTATGAATGGCAGTTTACCAATATCCCTCAGAAGAAAAGTACACAGCAGCTGCATCACACCGGTACTCACCAATGAGACAGAAACGTGGAGGTTAACGGAAAGGGTTCAGCTTAAGTTAAGGAAAATGAAACGAGCTATGGGAAAATAATGATAGGTGTAGCTTTAGGAGACCGGAAGGGGGTAGATTGGATGACAGAACAAACGCGAATTAATGACATCCTTGCCTGAAAAGCTGAATCCAATATGTATCGTCTTACAAATATCTTGGCGTTAATGTGTGTTATAACCTTTCTTTGAATGCCCATATCAAGTTCATCACTTCAAAGGCTAACCGCATGCTAGGGTACGTCTGCAGAAATTTTTCTTCCTCTTCACCTTCATTGGAAATGCGACTATACTATACACTCATTTGTCCGCAGCTAGAGTACGCATGCTCGATTTTGGACCCCTGCAACATCACATTAATAAAAGAACTAGAGGCCGTGCAGAATCGAAGTGTCCGTTTCATCGTTGGAAACTATCATCGCACTGCCAGTGTAACAGAAATGAAATGTAATCTTAAACTTCCCTTACTCTTCACTCGCCGTAAACTTTCACGTATTTGCCTTTTCCATAACATTTACTACCACAATCTTTGCCTGAAAGCAATCTGTGTAAATGCACTATCTTTAACTTCACCTCGCATAGACCACAATCAAAAAGTAGCTGTTCCGCACTGCAGCACAGTGACCTGCTCTAAATCCTTTCTCCCTAAAACATGTCGCGACTGGAATAATCTTTCACCCACAGCTACTTGTATTAGCGACTCTGGACGTTTTAAAAGCAAATTACTCGCACTGTTAGAATCAGATCAATTGTGATACATTATTTACCCGTATAGAGATTATAATTAAGGTTTTATATTTGTAATCCTTTTATTTATTTCTTTATTTTTGTTCTGAATCTTTTGGTCCTCTGTCTTTAGCATTTTTATATATTGTTCGTATATATAGCTCTCTTTTTTGGTCTATGTATTGTTTTTTCACTGCCCCACCCCCTCTGTAATGCGAAAGCCCCGAGGGTAAAATAAATGAAATAAATTAAATGAAATCAGGAGGAATAAATGGGCTTGAGCAGGGCATATAAAGTGAAGGCAAGATAGCCGCTGGTGCTCAAGGGCAGCGGAGTGGATCCCAAGAGAAGGCAAGCGTAGCGGGGGCGGCGGAAAGTTAAGTTGGCGGATGAGATTAAGGAGTTTGCGTGGATACGGTGACCGCAGCTGGCGAAGGACTGGGTTAATTGGAGAGAGATGGGAGAGGCCTTTGCCCTGCAGTGGGCTTAACCAGGCTGATGATGATTTCGATCTCTTGAACGAAATACGTGGTGCTGCGAATTTTCGGGGACATGGTCGGCGGTGAAGACATGGAGCCACTGGAATTGTCATATCCTGGGCAGCGCTCTTTCCTGTCACTTCCTCGTTTCGCCTTCCGGCTTCTTCTTTAGCGCTGTTTTCACTATTGTCAGAACGTTGCTGCCTTGGTTCCCGTTAACCCAAACTAATTTTGTTTGCTTCCCCTACACAAGAAAAACGACAAACAACGCCACCTATTGTTCGGCAAACAGATTTGTGTTCGGAAGAAGGCAGGGCCTATGGTCCTGTCAAAATCAGCCGGCGCTTGCAAAGATGACATCCACAGCTTGTTTGGGAGTTATTAGATAAAGCTTCATCTAATAACGTTGACTTTTTAGCAAACAACATTACGGATAGAGCCTCTGATTTTAGATTAATAGATGCGCTAAGAAAGTGTGATCATTTCGCACCGGGCGTCATTGGACTTGCGGCCGCTTTTCAACACGAAGGATCATCTGAGGGGTATACGCCGTTCGCTCCTGACAAAAAGATGAAGCATTGAAGAGCATATCGCTGGTGTCGTCGTCATGTCATTGTGGTAGCAGGTAGAGGAGAATGCACCGGAGGCCTAAGTGCCTTACCGTGATTGCGATAGCCAATCTGAAGCTCTGATTCAATGTGTTTTATTTCCTTTGTTTCCTTAAAGGGCAACTACTGTACTTTTTCAGAATTCGCCGCTTTCCAAGGATTCAAATCTATACAGGCTGTAGGTAAAGCATGCCAAGTGTTTTTGCGCTAGCGTTTAAAAAAAGTGGGGTTATAGACGATAAAGATGTGGGTTTCTCTTCACAGCACTGCAGTAGTGCGGAGAAGCTTCATGTGAGGTCACGAAAAGTATGAGTTAAAATTTCCGCTGCCGTCAACCACACTGTGCCGTGCTTAGTTGGGTGGTGCCAAACAACGCTCTGCGGCCTTTGCGTTTAGTGGCGTTTTTCTTTCCTGGAGAGCAAGCGTTTACGGGTTGGAAATGTACCGTTGCCGTCGATGACGTCATGATGCGCCCCACACTTGACGCTGATCTCTGCTGAGAAGCCTGACGGCCGTCGCTATTTTAATCGGCAATTACGTTGCCATTTCAAATGCTAACCCGAAAGGACTTCACTTGCTTTACCTGCACGTTCCACACATTCGGCCCCGTTTAATCTAGTACATTTCTAAAACCTATGCAGTTACCCTTTAAGGGCCTGAAATCATTACACAAGAAGACGGACGTATTGGTTTCCAGACTGCAAATTGCGGCGAAAGCATGCATAACAAAAAATGTCATAGGAACTGAAAAATACCAACGAAAAAACACAAGAACTGAAAAAGCTGCAAAAGACAACAGGCATGATACAGCAAGTAATATTATGAGTGCTCCACACAAGATCCGTGTTCAACATTACAAAAGCAAGATGTCATAACCTGGTAAAAGGAACGCGCGAAAACGGTGAAGCTATCATCATCGTCATCATCAGCCAGAGTACGCCACTGCAGGGGGCAAACACCTCTTCCATGTGTCTCCAATTAAATTTGTCCTTTGCCAGCTGCGCCCATCGTATCCCCGCATACTTCTTAATCTCATACACCCACCTAACTTTCTGCCGTCCCATGCACGCTTGCCTTCTCTTGGAATCCACTTCTTTGGAATCCACTTGTAATCCACTTGGAATCCCTTAAAGGCCAGCTGTTCACAAGGTGATGGTTCGGGCTAGTAGGCATGCGTTATGTTCCATAGCGCTTGCAAGAACTCAGGGGACAAACACAAGTTACATGCCTGTGGTTATCTTGTCCTCGCCATATATGCCCTGCTCAAGCCCATTTCCTCCCCTTGATTTCGACTAGGGTGTCATTAATCCGCGTTTGTTCCCTCACCCACTCTGGCTGCTTCCGGTCTCTCAACGTTAAACCTATCATTTTTCTTTCCATAGGTCACTGCGTTCTCCTTAAGTTATATCTCTCTCGTTAGTGTCTACGTTGCTTCCTCATAGGTGATTACCGGTAAGGTACACCTGTTGTATACTTTTCTCTTGAGAATATTGGTAAACTGCCATTCATGATATAAAAAAAACAGCCTTATACGCTCAACCTCATTCTTATTCTTCTAGTTATTTCCCTCACATGATCCAGATCAGCGGCCGCTACATGCCCTAAAAGAGAGAGAGAGAGAATGAAAAGGAAACGCAGGGAGGTTAACCAGATGTGAGTCTCCGGTTTGCTACCCTACACTGGGGATGGGGGATAGGGGTTAGAAAGATGACAGAGAGGAAAACGCAAAAAAAAAGGAACGTGCACACATGGAGACACACACACACAAGGCGTTCCAGTTAAAGTCTTTCACACAGGCCGGTAGATTGTAAGAAGCGCAAAAGCGCTTGCACGGCCTTCTTCTGCGACTGTAGGTCCTTTCGATGTTGTAGAATTCTTTTTTCGGATAGCGGTTGGTCGTCCAGTTGGTCAAGTTCGTGGCTAAGGCATGCCCTCTGTGGACTGTACTTCGGGCAGGAGCACAATATATGGCCAATTGATTCTTCATGGCCGCAGTGGTCACAGGTTGGGGTGTCGGTCATCCCTATGCGGAAGGCATAGGCTTTAGTAAAGGCAACACCCAACCAAAGTCGATATAAAAGCGTGGCGTCTCTACGGCGAAGCTGTGATGGCGCTCGAATACTTAATGTTGGATCAAGTGAGTACAGTCCCGTATTTCTTAAATGTGGCTCATTCCATTGCGACTCGGTGCACTGCCAAGCAAGTAGGCGGAGCTTCCGTGCCGCGTCAGTTCTAGAAAGAGGAATTGGGACGTGGCGCTCCTCAGTATGGGCTGAGCGGGCAGCGTGATCCGCCCGTTCATTGCCGATAATCCCGCAGTGACTTGGAAGCCACTGGAACATTATTTCATGGCCGGCATCACTTATATGGTGTAACGTCTCTGTAATAAGGAAGATTAGTTGTTCGTACGGTCCGCGTCATAGAGGTGACAGTAGAGACTGCAGTGCCGCCTTCGAATCGCAGAATATTGTCCATTTGTGTGGCGGTTCATCACCAATGTGATGAAGGGCAGTTAAGAGCGCTGCGAGCTCTGCTGCTGTCGATGTTGTCGCGTGGGTCGTCTTAAATTTGATTGTTGTAGCTTTCGCTGGAATGATGATTGCCGCCGCGGAGCTGCTTGGAAGGACAGATCCATCAGTGTAAATATGCGTTGAGTCACGGTAGTTCTCGTACAAATGTAGTAGCGTGAGCTGTCTTAGGGCTGGTGATGACAGATCAGCTTTTTTCGAGATACCAGGTATTGCGAGGTTGATTTTTGGCTGAGCGAGGCACCATGGAGGGATCGAAGGTCTCGCAGCCGGAGTGAAACAAGCTGGCAATGATTCTTCATATGCAGTTATCGTTTGGCTGAAAGATGTGTGTGGCCTGTCCGCTGGTAGAGAGGCTAAATGGTGACGAGGATTCCTGGCTAGATGCCTTATATGGGTCCTGAGTACTTCAATTTCAATGTGGGTCTTGACAAGGTGGTCTCTAGCGATTGCTATCGTACATGCCCTAAGTAGACCTAATCCCTTACCACCTCCAGCACCTCCCTACCAATTGTGAACTTCAGTTCTCTTGCTAGACTTTTGAACATTACTTTGGTTTTTTGCATGTTAGTTTTTAGACCAAACATTCTGCTCTGCCTGTCGAACTCATTGATCATACATTGCAGCTCATCTCCTGAGTGACTCAGCAAGGCAATGTCATCAGCGAATCGCAGATTTAGGTATTCTCCATTAACTCTTATCCCCAACTGTTCCCAATTCAGGCCTCGGAATACCTCTTGTAAACAGGCGGTGAGTAGCATTGGCGAGATCGTGTCACCTTGCCTGACGCCTTTCCTTATTAAAATTTTATTGCTGTCTTTATGGAGGACTATGTATATCTGTGCACTCGTTATAGATATCTTCCAGTATTTTCGGATAAGACACTTCTAAATCCTGATTCCGCAATGCCTGCATGGTTGGAGAGGTTTCCACTGAGTCAAAATAAAAAAATAAGAAAATAAAAAATGTAACATATTCATTTATTCTTTATTTTTACCCTTAGGGCCGTACAGGCATTGCAGAGGGGAAAGGGCAGAAAAATTTGCAGCAAAGAATGCTAGAAAAAAAAGGGTGCGTAAAGGTTTAATCCTTTATATAAAACGTTAGCTAAGACAATAAATACATTAGTAAAGAACAAAATTGTCAGAGTTTATACAGCGCTAGCCAAAGCTTTGCGAAAGTGTTTGTCAGTAATAGACACGATTTCATTAGGAAGATCGCTCCATTCTTTAGAAGTACAGGGAACAAATGAGCTCAAGAAAGAAACTGTTTTCCATAAGGGGATGACAACTTTGTGGGGATGATAATGCGGCTAGAAAAGTAATAGTCTATGAATGAAATTATTGAGCCGGCTGGAGTGATAATATAACTTATGAAATAGGGTTAGCCGACAAATCTTTTGTCGCGAAGCCAAAGACTGAAAACTCTGACTAGCTTTAGTTTCTGTTATTCTTGCTCATTGGTAATCGTTAGAAAGAATGAAACTATCGGAGTTATTTTGAACACGTTCAAGCGAAGTAATTAAGTAGACATGGCTAGGGTCCCGGACTGCTGTTGAGTATTCTAGCTTTAGACGTATTAATATTCTATAAAAAACTGATTTCAAAGAAGATAGCGCGAGAAATATTACATCGCAGATAACATAAACGTTTGTTAGCGGTATTGATTATGTAATCTATATGAATCCTCCAAGTTTGGTTAGATGTAATGAGAATGCCTAGTTATTTAAAAGAATTGACGCTTTCAAGTGCAATATCATTCAGATGAATAATTGGAGACAGATTAGCAGTACAGAAACGCATGACCTTGCATTTGTTAAAGTTAAGTTTAATTTGCTACATATTGCGCCAATTAACTATAGCCGTAATGTCGCGCTGTGAGATGTTAATATCATTGCCGTTTTTAGTCTCGCGAAAAATCAGTCATCGACGAATAAATGCATGTTATATGACACATGAGAATGAAGACATTGGTATAGTTTAGTTCTAGCAGTGGTCCGAGAACGGAAACCTATGGAACACCAGAAAGTGCGATAACATAAGATGAGTAGTAACCGTTAGCGGTGACAAATTGTGAACGACTAACGAGAAAGCATTCAGTCTATATGAACAAGTTATTATCAATATTTAGGCGGTGCAATTATGAAGAAAGAAATAGTGACAAACTTTATCAAATGCTTTTGAGAAGTCTAAAAAAATGCACTCAGCGACTGATGACCTCTTGAGTATATGGTGTAATCTACTTGTGAAAGAAATGTTGAATGCCACATGAATATGATTTGCGGAAACCCCGTTGTACAAAGAAAAAAAACAAATTGCTGTCGAGAAAGTTCACAAGTGCAGTGAATATGATATACTCAAGCAGGGGTTGGTTATATTGTGCGCAATTCTTTATCACCTGATTGATTTTGTGAATATGGTCTATTGTGGATTATCCTTTACTAAGGCCTGCCTGATCATTTAGTTGATTGAAGTCTAAGGTTGCCCTGATTCTATTTGCGATTACCTTATTAAATAGCTTGTAGGCAACAGAGATTAAGCTGGTCGGTCTGTAATTTTTCAAGTCCTTGACGTCTCCTTTCTCATGAATTAAGATAATGTTAGCGCTCTTGCAAGCTTCTGGGAGGGCGTAATGAGGGCGTAATGCATTGCGTATACAGGGTGGCTAGTTTTTCTAGCATAATCTCCCCTCCGTCCTTCAACAGAACTGCTGTTACCTGATCCTCCCCAGCTGCTTTCCTATTTCTTAGTTCTCGTAAGCCTTCTTTTACTTCCTCTTTCGCTATAATAGATAGAGACATGCCCTGTAGTGAAAAGCAGAGATTTTACCCGGCATGAGAAATTCGCTGACATGCTGCTCTGCGTGTTGAAAGGAATTTGGGATAGACAGACGGAAAGAGAAAGGCGCACTAATTTATGAGGTGAATAAATAAAAAGGAAAAGAGAAAAATGTTAATTGTAATTGCGTATGAAAATAAAAATGAATGCGTGTTGAATTTTGGCAGTGGTACATCAATGAGCAATGCTACGTGATATGAAGAGGTGAAATTCAATGCCCTACGTAACGGATGACAAAGGTCACTATATGCAGAGTTCATAATAGTGAGATTCACGGGGATATCAGAGTTGGTCGCGTAGACCAACATCATCTAAATAGGCAAATAGAAATCTTATGGCATATATGGGCAGCGTGAAGCAGGCTAGGGGATACCGCACACAGTCCACTGTTAGAAGCACTCGGGTTAGTGGCTCCATATGATGTTCAAGTACGCACGCTTGTCGGCATACCCTTGGCATTGAAACAGAATATGTTGCGCATTTTCCACTGAGGCACAGTTGTTGAAAAGCGAACTCTTCACTATATCTACATGCTATAGCAAACATTTTTTGAATGCGGCGTTCAGACGAAGACGATGATAGTTTCCAGTTGGAGTGGGAGACTGGGTGGTCGTCTAGGTTTTAAACGTTGGTCGGCGGAGTGGGGAAAGTGGGTAAGGGTGGGGCCGTGAGCTCCAGAGCCGAGTATCCTTCATAGGCATATCTTTTGACCAAGTAGTTAATTAATTTTAGTGCTCTTACCGCCCGGAGGCATTACAGAAAGGAGGGCATACGAAATCAGCAGTATTTTTTTGAAATTTTCAACATCGGTGATGGCAGCGATGAAGACAGGGAGGTGGTTCCAGTCATTTGTATTTCGTGGAACATATGAATTCAAGCATAGGGTGGTTCTGCAGTGCGGGATTCTTACCTTAAAGCTGTGATCAGTACGTGATGATGTGTAAGATGGAGGAATCAGTAACTGATTTTTGAGAATAGGATTAGTATAATAAATCTGATGGAAAACACATAAGCGAAAATACGCGCAGAGAAAGAGCTGGAAGACCAAGGGTTGACTTTATTGCAGATACGCGTGCTGTTCGTGAGTAATCTGAAACAATAAAGCTGGCGGTGTGGTTCTGAACGGACTCTAAAGTGTTAATTAGGGATATTTGATTAGGATCCCAAATAGAGCATGCGTATTCTAGTTTAGGCATTATTAACGTCCTGTACAAATGAAGCTTAACAGATATGTTTGCAGCTGTGAAATGGCGGCGTAAGAAACCGAGTGTGCGGATAGCCTGTTTAGGTACATAGTTCATGTGCATTTTCCAGGAGAGATTGTGTGTTATGTGAACATCGAGATATTTGTACGATGAAACAGTCGATAACGGAGTGTTATTAAGTAGATAGCGAGTGGTGTTATCATGAGTTCGGCTAGAAATACACATCTATTTGCACTTAGTAGCGTTAAGCTTCATAAGCCAGTCAGTGCACCATGAATAAATTGTATCCAGGTCCCTCTTTAAACATGCCTCTTCACATGGATGAGTAATTATACTATATAGCACTCAATAATCTGTGAAAAGTTGAATGTGGGAATAAATATTGTTAGGATGATCAATAATATAAATTAGAAACAAGAGTGGATCTAACACAGAATCTTGAGGTACTCCAGAAGTTATAGAAATAAGAGAAGATTCATGACCATTAACTGAGTCATATTGGTTTCCGTTTGAAATAAAACATTTAATTCAGCTTAATACCTGATCGTCAATATTAAGAGCATTGAGTTTAATTAGTAACAAGTCACGCGAAACAGTGTAAAATGCCTTGGCAGAATATAAAAAAAATATAGTCCATATCAGCGTTAGTAACCAGAACTTGAAATAAATCATTAGTGAAAGAAAGGAGCTGCGTTTCACTTGAAGAAACTCTTCCAAAACCATGTTGACAAGAATTGAAACAGGGGTTAGATTCAAGGATTGTGACAAGGTGAGAGTAAATTATGTGCTCAAGAAGTTTGCAGAGTACGCTGGTAATGAAATGGGCCCATAATGAAGTGCTGAAAAACTGTTACCTGATTTATGTAAAGGAACCATCTTCCGCACATTCCAGTCATTTGGCAATGGTGCAAGTCTGCAATGACTGCATAAAGATCTCAGTAAGAATCAAAGGTGAACATGTAGCTTTGCTTTTAAGGAACTTGGTTGTTATGCCATCGACACTTGACGAAGCTGAAACTGTCTGCCTTTCAATTAAACATGACGCACCAACAGAATCAATGATAATCGGATCCATGAAAAATAGCCAGATGTTCAAATATCGGGGTAACAGTTCGGAAAAGTAGACGAGAAACCTGTGGCAAAATATTCATTCAACACTTTTCAGCAGTCACTATCAGGCATTGATACGTTGTTATCATGGGAAAGATCTCATTTATTCGGATTATTCCCGCTGACCACATTCCAAAATTACTTAGGATTGTGTTTCAGAAGAAATGGAAGAATGTGTTGATAGAATTTTTTTCTTTCACATGCAACCTTTTGATTTATTTATTTATTTATTTTTTTATTTATTTATTTATTTATTAGTACCTCAAAGGCCGACTAGGGGCATTACATGAGCAGTGGGCTAACATATCATTTAATTAGATCAGGGATGAATGATTTGAAGGATTCTAGCCACGACGGATAAAAGATTCAGCGGGCAGGCTGTTCCAGTCTCCTGAGGTCTGGGCGAAGAATGATTTAAGATGCGCAGAAGTGGATGCCCGAGGTGTATGAACAGCTCTCGGATGACTGTGGCGAAGTTGAAGGCGGTGTGCTGGGGTGATAACGGAGTGACTCAGAGGGAGATGATAAAAACCTGTGGAAAAGGCTGTGTCTGGCTATTTTCCGACGGGATTCAAGGCTGGGGAGGTTATCTTTTTTTTTCAATGCTGTTAAGCTCGTACGATATGAATAATCAGAATATACGAATCTTATCGCGTGGCACTGGACATACTCAAAGGTTTTAGAAAGGTTAATTTGTGGGGGGTCTCAGATTGAGCATGAATACTCAAGTTTAGGATGACCAAGAGTTAATTAGGCTAAAAGTTTTGCTGCTGCAAGTGCCAAACGCAAGTTCCGCTTTAGATAACCAAGAATATGGTTAGCTTCGTAAGCTATGTTCATTATGGAGGTGGTCCAAGAGAAATCCTGTGTTGGGCTGATTCCTACATATTTATATGAAGATGCCTTGGATATCATGGAACCGCAGAGGGTGTAGTTAGGCATAGGATACGATTGACGACGATGAAATTATATTAGAGTTGTTTTATTAACGTTTGAAGACATAAGCCAGTTAGCGCACCACTTTTCCGAAATTTTTATGTCGCATTGCAGAGGGTAACTAGTTATTAGTGATACTCCGGTAAATGACGCAGTCGTCGGCGAACAAGCGAATGGTAGAATCTAGATTACTTCGGAAGTCGGTAATGTAAATTAGGACTAATTGAGGCCTTAAAACTGTGCCTTGTGGCACGCCTGAGGTGAAAGGGGACATGGAAGATGCGTGATTGTTAGCCCATACAGGTGTTGGCGGTTAATGAAAAAATTTCGGAGCCAGTCAAAAACTACTGGGTTCAGTTCTAGGCGTGAAAGTTCAAATAAGAAGCGTTGACGGGAAACTTTCTCGAAAGCTTTCTCCAAGTCTAAGAAAAGAGCGTCCACGGGTGTGTTTGCGTCCATACCAGAACTGGTGTCGTGAATAAAGAGAGCCAAGTGGGTAGAGCAGGATAGGTTTTTCAGGAGTCCGTGTTGAGGAGGGTGCAAAAAGTTGACAGTCTGAGAGAAGTTCATGATGTGTGAGTAAATTACGGGCTCCATTAATTTAGAGGGAACACTAGTCAAGGAAATGGGACGGTAGTTCTTACTAGATGATGGAGGACTTTTTTCGTGCACTGGGATGATTTTCCTCACTTTCCACTGATGAGGTACTACAGTACCGGACTCGAGTGATTGATTTAGGATATTACAAAGAAGAACGGCTACAACTTTTCTAGTATTCTTGAGAGCCTTTGCGTTAATTTCGTCCATACGAGCTGATGAAGCTAGTTTCATGGTATCAATTGACGCGATTATTCCGTTAGGGTAAACATGTATGTCCGGCTTAGGAGGATAATCAAAATAAAGGTAGTAGGGCACGTCGCGTACAGGTTCGTGAGTAAAATTGAATGAAAATGTATTATTTAATGCTTTGGCCGCGTCAGTGTGTGGAATAGGTGAACCGTGTTCGTCGCACAGCGATACTGATGGGGTTGCTTTTGGGTTTATGGCCTTACGAGATTGCCTGGGGTTATTTTGAAGCATATTAGTAGTGTGGATGAGTTTTTTTTTGCTTACATTGCATAAAAAATTAGTTCTTTCGGTAGCATATTCCCATCTGCACGCGTCATTAGAAGGCTTTGCACATCGGAATAGCATTTTCCTTTTGCTAAGCAGCCCTTTTAACGTTCCGTTGAACCATGGCGATGATGACCGTGTGGTGACTGTTTTAGTGGGGATGTAGGTGTGGATGAGCTCGCCCATTTTGTCAGTGAGCAGAGACCTGTTAGTTTCGACTGAGCGATTTGAAAAGTTTGTAAGGAAAGAGCTACAGAATTCCGTGAGGTTGCTATTCATGGTATCGTAGTCAGCTTTGTCGTAGAACGTTAATGTTTCCGTTAATTTTTCGGGGCGTAATTGGGGACTGGGGTATAGGTGCCGTAGATTAGATCACTCAAGCCTGATAGGTGCGTAAGCGATGAGATGCTGTCAGGATGAGTAACGAGCACGAGGTCGAGAACGCTAGAAGAATGAGTATCTTGCCTTGTCGTGTTGCTGACGAGCTGAGATAGACCAAATGTGAGGCATGTGTTCAAAAAATCCCTCCCGATAGTATTTATTTATTTATTTATTTATTTCAATACCCTAAATGCCCAATGCGGGCATTAAATAGGGGGGGGGGAGATTCATCAAAGAAAACTTGACAGATATACAACACAGCATATAAACGGCTGAAGACAGAAATAAACAAGTCAAGAAGCCAGGTACAAGTTAATAGGATGGGGGAGGGGGAATGGCCAGGAGCAGGTACTGAAAAAATGCACGTGTAGCAAATTCCACAAAACAAAACAAACATCGCACCTTCATAAGTTACAAAAATGGCATCTAACATTTCATGCAACGTTACGGCCGACACGCACACACAGAAGCAAACGAAAAAAAAAAACGCACATCATTCTACATTGGAGTTTTCTAAGTTTGATCAATGAGCTGTTCGAAATGGTGATGTTCCAGCGATAGCCGCAATGCTAGAAGGAAGCGAATACCACTCTTCAATAGCTAGTACCAAATGTGAGCATTTGTGTCCTTCTATCCCGGCGAAAATAATTGTAGTCTTCTTCATATGATCTACACGAGCCGATGTGTGCGGTGCCGGGAGAAGATGTGAACTTGGAAATGGTGTGTTGCTGTGGTAGAGAGTATGGAAAAAAGATAAACGGCTGAATTTTCTGCGCATGACCAGAGGCGGGAGATGGAGCGATATTTTCAATGCTGTTACACTTTGATACCGAGAGTAACGGGAAAGGATGAATCGAGCAGCCTTGTTTTGCACAGATTCCAACATGTTAATAAGATAGCTATAATGAGGGTTCCAGATGACTGACGCGTATTCTATTGCAGGCCTGATTAGCATGTTGAATGCGTGTAGTTTTGTGTCCTGGTTGGCTTGGTGTAGTCGGAGTTTAAGAAGACCAAGTTTCTTTAAGGCTTTAGTAGTGATCAGTTCAATATGAGAGCTCCGGGATAAATTAGAGCTAAAATTAACACCGAGGTATTTTACCGACGCTGCAGTTTCAATGATGGTATTATTAACTGTGTAGGCATTAGGACTCGTGTTGGCAGCGGAAGTAAACTTGAGATGTTTAGTTTTATCTGCGTTAATCACCATTTGCCACCTGCTGCACCAATGAGTTAGCTCATCAAGATCAGTCTAGAGAGCAATGATGTCGCAAGGGCTCGATATTACTCGGTAAATTACACAGTCGTCTGCAAATAATCGTATTGTTGATGTTGTGTTCGACGTGATGTCATTAATATATATTGTTACAAGTGGACGAATCATGAACGAAGACGTGGCGGTGCGCGGAACGACGACGACGTTGACAGTTGGTAGCTGGGCGCTCGGTTCTGAGCTGAGTGCTGGCCTTCTCAGAGCAGCCGCCATATAGACTTACCGCCGTAACATCCCCGTAACATCTTTTGGTGGAGGTGCGGGTTCGAGCCGACATGCCGACGACCCGACGAGCCGACGAGACGACGGGCCGAACCGGCGAGATGACTACCGACCCGGCCCCTCCGTCTGCGCCTGCCACGCCAACTGTCGTCGTAGCCCACCCTCGCGACCCGGGCACATCCTGCGGTACAGATGGCGTGGACGTCGAGGACTGGCTCGCGCTTTATGAGCGTGTTAGCCAGCACAACAGGTGGGACGCCACGCTGATGCTGGCCAATGTAATATTTTATCTCGCCGGCACCGCACGCGTCTGGTTCGAAACCCACGAAGAAGAGATTGCCACGTGGGATGCCTGCAAGCAAAAGCTCCGCGACCCGTTTGGAAAACCAGTTGGCCGTCAGCTTGCTGCCAAAAAAGAACTTGCAGCTCGCGCCCAAACGGCCACTGAGTCATATATTACATACATTCAGGACGTCTTGGCACTGTGCCGAAAGGTCGATCCCAACATGACCGAAGACGATAAAGTAGGCCACATTCTTAAAGGCATTGCCGACGATGCCTTCCACCTTCTTCTATGCCGGGACTGCTCTACGGTTGACTCCCTTCTGCAGGTGTGTCGACGCTTCGAGCAGGCCAAGCACCGGCGCATTGCACACCGCTTCGACCGCCTGCCTAACACAGCTGCCAGTTCCACGTGCGAGGATCTGCCGACACTAAGGCAGCCTTCCAACCCCGACAACGTGACTCACATCGTGCGCCGTGAACTGGAGGCGCTGGCTCCTGTTACGCCCAACGCGCCCTTGTCGGACAACACCCTGGCCACAATATCCCTTATTCAAGCTGTCGTCCGCCAGGAGGTCGCCAACTTGGGCATGCCCTCCAGCCATCGTCCCGTCGAACCTCGGAGTGCGAGCCCCATCTCTCCCGTGGTCGCTACTGCTACGGCCCGCAACACCTTCGTCCCACGTTACACAAGGTATCGCAATCCGGATGAGTGGCGTACCCCTGACGACCGGCCGATCTGCTTTACGTGCTCGCGCATAGGTCACATCTCCCGCCACTGCCGCAGCCGTTGGTCCGCACCTCCCCGACCTTTGCCCTACGTCGACCGCCGTTATGACTATGGACCCCGTCGCTTCACGCCTCGGAATGACCCACCCAGCGCCGAGTCCACACCGCCTCCTCGTAGAACCAGCCGCTCTCCCTCCCCAACAGCCCACCGTTCCCGCTCACCTCTTCCGCACCGCAGTTACTCACCGTCCTCTGCAGGCCGCTTCGCGGGAAACTAGCCAGTGCAGCTCCCGGAGGTGATGCTGCATTGGTGCCCCGACCTGAAAATCCTCTACTGACCCAGCTTTCGCCCTGTAATCTGCTCGACGTTTTTGTGGACGGTGTTCCTGTTTCTGCCCTCATTGACACTGGTGCCCAAGTCTCGGTTCTTAGCTCATCCTTTTGCCGTCGCCTCAAAAAAGTTCAGACCCCTGCCGCTTCGCCCACCGTTCGCGTTGCCGATGGCAGCACTGCTGCCGTCACTGGCCTGTGCACTGCCCGCGTCACTCTTGCCGATCGTCACATCCCAGTTTTGTTCACCGTCCTCGAACACTGCCCTCACAATGTGAGCCTTGGTCTAGACTTTCTAACCGCTCATTCTGCCCTTATCGACTGCTCCAGCGGCCTTCTACGATTGGACCTGCCTCTCAGCTCAGCCGACACACCCTCAAGCTGCACGCCCCGCCTTCGCTCCACCGAGTACGCTCGCCTGCCCACCCGACTCTGCCGTTTATCTGCCTATGTCCCCATTTCCTGCGGTTCCTGATGGGGATTATCTTGCCTGTCCACTCGCCGATGTCGTTCTCTCCCGCAATGTTGTTCTTCCGCACCTCATCGGGACCGTCACCAAGAATAGCACCTCCATTCCTGTCCTCAACTTCAGCTTGTCACCACAAGTTCTTCCTGCAGGCATATCGCTTGCTACTTTGTCTTCTCTCACCGACTGTACCGTCACTGCTCTCTCACCTGGACCGCCTTCTACTGTCTCTCAAGCGGCCGACCTCCCGGCCAACGTTCCGCAATCCATTTCTGCGATGATTGCTTCTGACCTGAGCCCCGAGCATGCACAGGATCTTCACAACCTTTTGGTGTCCTACTCCGACATTTTTGACTTCGCTTCTGCTCCTCTGGGTCAAACGTCGGTAGTGACTCACCGCATTGACACCGGCGATGCCAGACCTGTACACCGGAGGCCTTAATGTGTGTCGCTACCAGAGCGCCAGATCATCCAGCGGGAGGTGGACAAGGTGTTGGCCAACGATATCATCGAGCCTTCAAACAGCCCTTGGGCATCTCCTGTCGTGCTCGTGAAAAAGAAAGACCAAACTTGGCGGTTTTGCGTCGACTATCGTCATCTCAACAAGGTCACGAAGAAAGACGTCTATCCCCTTCCGCGCATAGATGATGCCCTGGACTGTTTACATGGCGCCCGCTACTTTTCTTCCATCGACCTTCGTAGCGGGTATTGGCAAATCTCTGTTGACGCAAGAGACCGCGAGAAAACAGCTTTCGTCACCCCTGATGGCCTTTACCATTTTAAGGTCATGCCCTTCGGCCTTTGTAACGCCCCTGCCACATTTGAACGGATGATGGACTCGTTACTCCGGGGCTTCAAGTGGACGACCTGCCTTTGTTACTTAGATGATGTAATTGTTTTCTCGCCCTCTTTTGAAACCCACCTGCTTCGCCTTTCGTCCATCTTGGCACTTTTCCGCCGCGCCGGTCTTCAACTCAACTAAAAAAATGTACTTTCGGCCGCCGCGAACTCAAAGTCCTCGGCCATTTGGTGAATGCGAGTGGCATACAACCTGACCCTGATAAAGTTCGTGCCGTCAGTGCTTTTCCCTGTCCCCGCTCGCCCAGTGATGTCCGCAGCTTCATCTGTCTCTGTTCCTACTTTCGCCGGTTCGTCCCGAACTTCGCAGCCGTCGCTCGCCCTCTCACCAATCTGTTGCAGAAAGGCGTTCCTTTTTCCTGGGGCCCAGAGCAGGCTACTGCATTCTCCAGCCTTATCGCCGTCCTCACCAACCCTCCTGTATTGGCCCATTTCAACCCGTCTGCCCCGACTGAACTTCGCACCGATGCCAGTGGTCACGGAATTGGCGCCATCCTTGCTCAGCGACAACGCGGCCAGCACTGCGTGATTGCGTACGTCAGCCGTCTTCTTTCTTCCGCCGAGAAGAATTACTCCATCACAAAACGCGAGTGCCTGGCTCTTGTTTGGGCCATTGGAAAATTCCGCACATACTTGTTCGGCCGCCCATTCACTGTTATAACCGACCACCACGCCCTGTGTTGGCTCTCATCTCTCAAGGACCCTACTGGCCGTCTTGGCCGGTGGGCATTGCGATTGCAGGAATACACCTTTTCCGTGGTTCACAAGTCCGGTAGCCTCCATCAAGATGCAGACTGCCTGTCCCGCTATCCCGTCGATCCTCCTTCTACAGACTGTGAGTCGGATGCCTGTGTCCTCTCCATCTCCGACCTCTCAACATTGCCGACGAACAGCGCTTGGACCCCACCCTCACCTCTCTCATCGACCGCCTCAGCACCGACCGCCGCGACACTTCTCTGGCCCGGTTTTTGCAGGACGGGAACACGCTGTACCGCCGCAACATGCGACCTGATGGCGCTGAGCACTTGCTCGTTGTTCCCCGCCACCTACGGTCCACTATCCTCGAACAACTGCATGACGCACCTACGGCTGGTCATCTTGGTGTCTCCCGTACGTACGATCGCGTGCGCCGGCGTTTCTTCTGGCCTGGTCTGTACCGCTCCGTCCAACGCTACGTCGCCGCTTGCGACGTCTGTCAGCGCCGAAAGAAGCCCGCTGTCCTGCCGTCTGGACACCTGCAGCCGATCCCCATCCCGACCGACCCGTTTTCTCGTGTTGGGCTAGATTTACTTGGGCCCTTCCCGGAGTCCGCCACGGGGAACAAGTATATTGCCGTCGCCACCGATTATGCCACGCGGTACGTGATCACTCGTGCCATTCCAACCAGCTGCGCCACTGACGTCGCTGACTTCCTTCTGCACGACGTCATATTACACCATGGCTCTCCCCGTCAACTCCTTACCGACCGTGGCCGCTGCTTCCTTTCCCGAGTTGTTGACGAAATCCTTCGTTCGTGCTCCGTTCGTCACAAGTTCACCACTGCTTATCATCCTCAGACGAACGGCCTTACGGAGCGTCTCAACCGCACGCTGACATGCTCGCCATGTACGTATCCGACGACCACCGGGACTGGGACATAAGCTTGCCTTTTGTCACCTTCGCCTACAACTCTTCGCGCCATGATACCGCTGGTTACTCGCCCTTCTATCTTCTCTTTGGACGAGACCCCTTACTGCCCTTCGACACTCTGCTGCCCACAGCTGGCCCTGTCACTACATATGCGCGTGACGCTATCGCCCGAGCAGACGCCGCCCGCCAGGTTGCTCGACACAAGCTCTCCGCCTCCCAAGAGGCTCAAAAACACCGCTACGATGGCCTGCACCGTGATGTGCGATACCCTGCCGGATCTCTCGTCCTGCTGTGGCTCCCATCCCGTCGTGTGGGGTTATGTGAAAAACTTCTGCCGCGCTACACAGGTCCTTATCGTGTATTACGGGCAGTGACCGACGTAACGTATGAAATCACGCCGTTGCACCCAAAGTCGACGTCCGCTCCACTGAAGTCCGAAGTCGTTCATGTAGCTCGCCTCAAGCCCTATCACCCACCATCGACATCGCACGCCTAACACGCACCGGGACGTTGCCTTCAGCCGAAGGGGGATAGTGTTACAAGTGGACGAATCATGAACGAAGAAGTGGCGGTGCGCGGAACGACGACGACGTTGACAGTTGGTAGCTGGGCGCTCGGTTCTGAGCTGAGTGCTGGCCTTCTCAGAGCAGCCGCCATATAGACTTACCGCCGTAACATCCCCGTAACAATATGAAGAAAAGCAGTGGAACCAACACCAAACCCTGGGGTACTCCTGAAGCAGCACCTGTACGTCTTGATGAGAAGCTCCCTAACTTAACTGACTGGAAGCGGTTTGTTAGAAATGCGTTGATCCACTGCGTAGTACGTTGATCCAGCTGCAGCTTGCGTATCTTTATCATCAGGCGGTTATGAGGCACGCGATCAAAGGCTTTAGAGGAATCAATAAAGATGGAGTCAATGTGGAGGGAAGAGTCGATTGCTTGATGAAGGTCCGTTATTAACTGAAATAACTGTGTCTGACACGATAAATGTTTGCGGAAGCCATGTTGGTTGTTATGAAGCAAGTTGTTCTGGTTAAGATGAGTCATAATGTTAGTGGATATTATGTATTCGAGTACCTTGCAACATATCGAGGTTAGAGAAATTGGCCTGTAATTGGTAGGAACGGATCTGTCTCCAGATTTAAATGCCGGGATGACATAAGCGGACCTCCACTCTTCTGGCACAAATGTCGTATCGAGTGACTGTTGGAAAATAAGAGATAGCAGTAAAGCTGTGTGCTTGCAGGTAATTTTTAACAGTTTCGCGTTGATACCATCGGGTCCTGGGCCAGTGTGGTGAGGTAGGCGTTCAATTGCAACGAGCCACGCCAAGCGCAGATATGTGAATGGGTGAAAAGGGAATCTGAATATCGGCCTCAGGAAGCAGCAGTGGGTTGTAAATGGGCAATTCGTTCGTAAAAACTTGTGAGAAGTGGCTATTGAATTGTTCTGCACACTGTTCCATAGGTAGGGTGCTGCCGTTTACGCCCAAAAGACCGCCGCGGCTGGGATCGAACCCACGTCTTTCGGGTCGCCAGCCGAGCACCATAAGCACTGAGCCACCACGGCGGGCGTGTGATTGTATCGCGACTCTCGCCCAGAACTCTAATCTCATTCAGCCGTGGCCGACAGTCACTGCAGGACAGACAATACTTAGCCAAAGTAGATCCCTCCCCGTTGTTAGCGATAATCCATGTTCCCGTCCACAATCGTTCAAGCAGCGTCCAGTCTGGCCTACGTACGTTTTTCCACAAGTCAGTGGTATTTCGTAGACAACTCCGACGGCGCATCCTGCAAAGGGCCTAGCGCGCTTCTTGTCCCAATAACTTTTCTTTGTTACTTGATTGGTGATGCGGGGGCACAGCTTTAAAAAAACTGATCTTTTTTCTTAATTTGACAGACGCCGTAATCACTGGCCGTTTCAATTATCAGCTTTCCTACCACTTGCACGTCAAAACGCTGATGTTCTTATAAGAAAGGCGACTACTTCAGCACTCTGCCTGCAACTGGCAGCACAAATCACTAACTCGCAACGGGCACCTGCAATACTGTGTCACAATTTATCGACGCTCAACGAACCAACCTAATACGTCGACTAACCCGCACACAAACGGACCCGAGCACCCACGCTTAGCCGAGGATGGCTCAGCCGTGTTGGGGGAAAAGAGGATCGGCAGACGCAACACATCAATTTATCCCCAGCTTCCTGTGGACGGCACCTACGGCCTGATCCAACCGGGTCGATATCGGCAGTCACCTTTTCCTGACGTCCCCTGCATCTTTCAGTTTCCTGTCTCTTACAACTCTCCTGGCTCGTTCTCCCTTCTTGGTTTTTCCTTTTTCATGGCGACTAGGGTTAACCTTGCGTGGCGCACTGTCCTGCGCTTTGTAATATTTGGCTATAGTAAGTGTAGAATTGGCGTGGGCAGGGCCACTTGCCACATCGCGCTAAACAGGCACGGAGGCAGGGAGACAAACAGGACGGGCGGCAATTTACAACTGAACCTTTATTGCATGATACCAGGCAATATAAGCACTTTAACAGTGAAGACGAGATAGAAAACCGCTGAAATATGGGAAGCAATCAAACAACGTTATCTTCCAACAACGTTTACGGATTAGCATTTACGGATTATGTGGCAAGTGAGCCGTCACCAACTCCCTTAGGCTTCCGTTGTGGGCCGGGCTTTCTGCCAAGTTCCTGCGCCGTCCGCTTGTTGGGGTCCATGGTGGGCGGTAGGCACCGTGGCCGAACAACGTATCCATTTTGTCGTTTCCAATTCCTCAAAAACTCATGACACCGACAAAATGAGGTGGACCTGTCACAGTAGATTTCCTGCAAAGAACAAAAATACTTTATCTAAATATCATGTGATACGTTCCAAAGCTTAAGAAAAACCAGCCCGAATATTGTCCCCTTTCCTAGTATCAAAATGTCTAATAAATGCCTTAGGCTTAAGGCACAAAGTAAGCAAAATAGCCAATGCAGACCTGCTACTAAAACTTCTAATGAACCTCGGTAAGGAAAGCTTTTGAACATTAACCCGCTTCTAATGAGGCAGTACACGCAACACAGAGCCCCCCCCCCCCCCCCCCCCCCCCCCGGCTGCAGCTGCGGCGCAGCGTCTCGGGTCACGTTCGGGTCATAGGGCCAGGTCGTGGCAGCGTCGTCATGTTTTGTGACCAAGTCGGGGGACGGGGCTGGGGGGAGCGGCGAGGTCGGTTCGGTCTTGGCAGGATGGGGCACGGCCAGGCGGTGCGGATCAGGAACTCACGGCCGACGACCACGGCTGACGGAGGACGCCGAGGCTGCAGCACCAGGATGGGGACGAAACCCCGCACCTCCACCAAATGTTACGTGGCGACCAGCCGAAGAATGAGGCGAGATGAACGATGGCAGTGAGATGATTTTTAATGGCGGCTGGCCTAACGCGAGCGCTCCGTCCCGCGCCACTGCCAGCTTCGTCGTCATCGCCGTCTTATCGACTTGCACCCCGGCAAACGTTCCGCATTTTTTTTTGTACGACTTGCTAAGAACTATCTCTTTATTATTTGTTATTCTATTTTACCCCGTTTTTCTTCATCCACTTTCTTCAAAATACGCAATTTCGTAATAAGTGTTCGGGTGATAGTTTCAGCTGCTTTCGAAAAAAAGTACTTTCAGCCAGTTTCTGATAGCAACCTCATTACACAAATTCACGAAATTGTTTCTTTCAAATCAATCGGTGATGTTGTAATAAGGATGGCTTTGTAAGCTTTTTATTCAACTTACATAATTAACAAATGCACCCTACTGAAACCTAGTAGTAATCCGTTCCTGGTTCGTTATTCTATATAGTCCTCGAAATATCTACCAGTCGTAGACCTCATCCCTTGAAGCTGCCCTTCCTCTATCATCATTATAGTAACAATGCTCCCACTAAACGAATTTGGTGACAAGCAACATTTCTTGAACTGCAGGCCAGTTTTATTATCATCGTAGCCTTACACGATCTTAAAGCACGTCAATCACATAAAATTTCGTCTAGAATGAAATACTCTACTTTCTAAAATATGACGCGGCTTTGGATTTGGCACGGTAGCCCCATTAGGTGAGTGCAGGATTGGTGTATTTTAAGTTTTTTTGGAAGCTCTTTACACCGCACTCCATTTTAAACTTCACTGCAAATTTAAACCTATGCTAAATGACCTTAACCAGGTTAAGAGGACTCCTGCTTGCTTTTACTCTTATTGTTCCCAGTGAGTCTCTTAGAAGAGGGCTGGCCCTGCAGCTTATGATTTCAGCTCGGTCCTCGGGCCGCAGCTTTCTTATTTATTACATATGACGTCACCCATTACATGGCTAACATGCGACTGCAGATGATTAACCGCGTAAATGATCCCTGTCACCTTCGGGATTCGTTTACTACCGTCTGCGGTGCATCCCACACCAGTCAAATAAACATTAGTTTCGAATAACAGTTCGACATGTCATCTGAAAAGAGATAGTTTTTCTGCCTTTTCACTTATTCATCCAGTGGCAGTCTGGTAGAAAGTTTCTGGCGACATCTTCAACTTTTCTCATCTGACAGTTTCGTACGCCTTCGTGTTTTTTTACAAAGTGGCTCAGGCTACTGCTTCTATACTTCGACTAAGCCAACCTCCATTAGGGTTCCATGCCATCCCAAAGATTGTTTGATCTATCTACCCTGGCTCCCCCTTAACATCCACCTGTCAAAAAAACTTAAAAACCAATCTGAGCAATGCAGATTATAAATCATCAGTGAGGCAACACAGCTAGTTTAACCACACGCTGACGCAGGACTCGAGAAAATCAAAGAATACGTATAGCAAGAATATCTACAGCACAGACAGAAAATGAGACAGCTAGCTACCATGCAGGCCAAATTCCAACAACAAATAGCTGTAACAGTGACAAGCCGCACTAACTCATTCGCCATCTGACCTGCCGTCGTAATTTCAGATACTCTCGGAGAAGCCCAGAGGGGTTGCTCATACCTCCCAGTAGCACGCCCGGACCTCAACAACACAGACAATGGGTCGGGCTAAGAACGCAAAAGAAGACGCCAACCATCACAATATTGCAGTGGAACTGTCATAGCTATGACACAAACGAGCACCCCTCCAAGCATTCATGCAGAACTACATCACCCTACCAGACATTAATGCCCTACAGGTACTGCGACTACAGCCACAGCTACAGCCACACAATCGACACGCACGGAAATCCTGGTGAAATATGCCCTTACAACTGTCGAACATATGCTCGGGGATCAAACAATAAAACGCACATCCATAGAGATGCTCGCTCCAGCACCATACATCCAGCTTCTTTTCTTCATCGCTTATACCTCCCCCCCCCTCCCCCGAGCTGCCGGCCAGGGGCTCCAACAGGTACTCGCAGATTTCAAACGCACAGCGTGGAGCGCACATAGTACTCGGGGGAGACTTCAGTGCAGGACAGACAGCATGGGGGTGTCCTCCAAAACACGCCCAAAGGAACTCGGTTACGTGGTGCATGCATGAAACATTCTCTCACACTCCTGACTGACCCCCATACGCCTGCGCTGATGGGGAATAGCGTGATAAGAGACGCCATACCGGATCTCACATTTACCGGCACTCTCAATATCATCTCCCAAGAGGTTCTACCAGACATTCTGGGCAGTGATCACCACATAACACAAGCGCAAATACAACTTAACACAAAACTCTACGAACCGGTAGCTTGGAGGTTAAATCGTTGCCTTGACGGATCAGAGATAAGTTCTGCCGTCAAGCAACCTTAAGTATGTCTCGTGCAGTAGTAGCCCACTTGTGGCTTTTTTTTCTCAAGGTGGTGTGAAAATCCCATTTCCAAGCATTTCACCCCAAAGAAGCCGAGCGCCAGGCAAAGGATGCTTGTACCCATTGTATCACCGGTGAGTACCCGCCGGCACTGGGTATCGAACCCCGCACAAAACACCTCATCAACGGGGAAGCATTCCGAGAACACCTAGGCCAGAACGCATCGAGCCCAGAAGACTGCCCTCGGGACGCGTGGATTAACCAAATTCAAGACGAACTACAACACCACACCAAACGTATACAAACTACAGAAATTGCCATTCATCTCCTACACATATTCGAAGCCAGAAGGAATTTGATGAAACGACGAAAGCGTCAACGGCACAATAAAAAGCTGCAGAAGCGCATAGAACAGGTTACAACATAAGCAGCTGAATACGCAGGAACGTTAACCAATTCCAACGGGAGAGGACTTTGTGGCCCACTACAAAGCACGTTGAGCACCAAACATGGAACATCCTCCGCACTCTCGTCGACTCCCAACCACCAAACGACAAACGGCTGACCGCACGCAGAAACTAATACACACCGCCTCCAAGCAAGGAGTGGATAGGTTGCAATACCTACAACAGAAATACGTAGCACCTCCCCTCCAAGCTACGACAACACCGGGATGTCCACCACCAAACCCCCCACACCCTGACGAAGATATCACCGTAGCCGTGGCAAAGACTGCCATGGCCTGCATTACCCGCAACACAACCCCCTGACCTGACAAAATCTCCTATCAGCTTGTTCCAACATGGATTACACCTCTATGAAACAGCTCATGCGGTAATACAACTAACACTAGAAGGCAGGCACCATACCACAACAGGGGAAACACGTTGTACCAAAAACCTGCGAAAGCGATGTCACTAGGCAACCTCCGTCGTATGTCCCCAACTAGCTTCATAGATAAATATAATCGACCATATCGTGCTACAAGGCCCTCGGTTCTGGCAGCCTTGATGCCATAGGAAACACAAGAGGGTACTTAGATAGCTTCCGTCCTTGCCTTTCAATGACGTTCCACGCCACACCAGCGGTAATACAGAATGTACTACATCCTCCGCTTATGGACGAGGGTGGCGCTGGTGAACACTTTGAAGGTTAGATCGCACGTAAACAGAAATACCCCCGAAAGCAGACATTTGACAGCCGTCACTGTAGCTTATTCGGTAGAACAACAAACGCGCAATTCGGAGTTCGTGGCTTCGGACAAAAATTTATAGAGTAGTCAACGTAATCAGAACGTTAATAAGAAAGTGACGCACAGCGATGTGTCATCCCGTCAGTAACACAAGAGTAAGTAAGAAAGCCTTAGAAGCAATGCAAAGGGGGAAAGCAGCTGATGAGGATCAGGTAACAGCAGATGTGATGAAGAATAGAGGGAAGATTGTGTCAGAAAAACTAGCCACCCTTTATACGCAATGCCTTATGACCTCGACCGTACCAGAAGCTTAGAAGAACGCAAACATTCTCTTAAGTCCTCCTAAAAAAGGAGACGCTAAGAACTAGAAAAATTCCAGACCGATCAGATTACTGTCCCTTGCCTACAAGGTATTTAAGAAGGTAATCGCTAATATAGTCAGGGCAACTTTAGATTTTAACCAACCAAATGGTCACAGGCTTTCGTAAAGGATATTCCAGAATTGATCATATTCCCACTATCAATCAGATGATAGAGAAGTGTACAGAATATAACAAACCGCTATATATAGCTTTCACTCATTACGAGAAAGCATTCGACTCAGGGGGATACCTCGGCAAGCATACAGGCATTGCGTAATAATGGTGTAGGAAAGCCCTATGTCAAAATACTGGAAGTTATATATAGCAGCTGCACAGCTGCCATAGTCCTCCATAAGGTCAGCAATAAAGTTCCAATAAGGAAGGGCGTCAGACAAGGAGACACGATCTCGCCAATGCTATTCACCGCCTGTTTACAGGAGGTATTCCGAGGACTGAATTGGGAACAGTGCGGATAAGAGTTAATGGAGAATACTTAAATAATCAGCGATTCACTGATGACATTGCTTTGCTGAGTTACCCAGGAGGTGAACTGCAAGTCATAATCGATGAGTTAGAGCAGTACGGTATCACCGCTGCTATTCAACTTCGCCATCACTCCGCTGGCTGATCGACCTACATGCAAATAATCCTAATCTCCACCACACAATATATGCCGATGACATTAGACTGATCTATCACTGGAGCATCAGGTCATGTACAGGCCACCTTACAAAGAGCAACCAACACCGTACAAAGCACACAATCTCTCGCTCTTAGCCGCTCGCCAACTAAATCCGAACTGCTTATCATTAAACCGCGCATTCACGCAACTGTCATTTAAATAAGCCTTCGCAACACAGCCATACTAAGAGAAAAAAAAACTACGATTATTTGGCCTACACACCCAGGAAGACACCAGGACGACGAACACCATACATCTCCCACAGACTCAAATAAGCCAAATAGCACATCTCGTCAGACGCGTATCCAAGCAAAATAACAGGCTCAATGAAAACGACCGATTGCGCATCGTTGTTGCTCTAATGACCAGTGGCTTGTCATACCGCCTACGATATCACAACCTCACTAATGCGCAAGTGACTAAGCACACCGAACAGCTGTCAAGGCAGCGCCACACCTACCTCGAAACGCTAACACCACCTAACTGCCACAGCTGGGGTAACAACTTGCGGAAATCAGGACACTGAGCTATAACCCGCGATGTACCGCCGCGCCCAGGCTAACAACCCTCACTGCCCATGTACAAAGCAACCTACAGCTCAAACTACTGCTTCGTAACATACACCCAAACCACCACAAAGGTGGCAGGAATGCATGCGCATCCAACCTCACAAAACTATACAACGCCAGGGAAGAGGTCCCATATATCGAGGCAACACCACACTTACAACTCCTAGGCATCCACACAGCCTCTTTCCTGGATATAGGAGCAGCAACCCTCGTAACCACGAACACCAGAGAGGCAGAATGCCTGGCCATAAGTTTGTCTATAGCAAACATCTGCACTCTGCTCACAGGTCACACGATCCTCTCTCTATCTGTACATATTCTTCAGTAAAGGCATCGCTCATTCGTCTTCAGCCCACACATTGTCTACGCTACCAGCCTTGCTGCAACACATCACCATTACATGGGGCCATGAGCATCCCCGGAAACGAGCTTGTTGAAGCGTCTGCATGCCCACGAACTTTGCGTCAGGCGCCGGCAGATAGCCTCCCCAAGCCACAAACATAATGGTGCAGGGGCTTAAGAGAAGAAGTTCAGTCGAGATTAGGAGTAAATCATGTAGCTGTAGGAAGATTAGCACCAGATGCCCACGGCAAGACCACGAACGAGGCAGTACAGGGGATATGGACTTGAATCGTTCGAAGCACGGGAAGCTCAGAGTAAAATACTATATGAAGAACGCCTGAGAAAATTGGACGAAAACAGGTCGGCAGCTAAGGCATTTAAATTTTTTCCAGAAAGGGCGTCGACTCAAAATGGTGGAAAATATCTAGGAAACTGAATAATAAGTATGTCTAAATTTTTTCCAGAAAGGGCGTCGACTCAAAATGATGGAAAATAACTAGGAAACTGAATAATAAGTATGTCGAACACGAGGACTGAGAAAGAAAGAGCATTAAACGACAGGTAAAAGCACGGAAGGTAAAATTGGATTAATTCAATGAAAAAGAAGCATAGTGTAGAACTATATCGATACTAGAAAAGGGATATTAGAAAGGAAGCCTTCTATGATAACTCCATAGGCAGTGCCCTACTCTTTTAAGCTAGGTCAGGGGGTGAACACCTCATACTAAAATGTGATGGTACCCATCCGGATGTCGCTGCAGGCACAGTCACTCTTCCTGAGGCCCTAGGGTTTAGAGAGAGATAACAAGGGTGATGTAAATAAATCTGCAGTGGAAGTTAGCAAACAGGGAATGGAGTCAGTGAGTAAAGACTTTATTGTCCAACAAAAAAGACGACCTCATCCTACCCTGCGGCTCTCCTTTTCAGTCGAGAGATGAGGGCCAGGAGGGATTGTGGTGGACAGGGTCGCTGCGTTAGATGCTGGCCATGATTTCTTGAATTTAGGCAGCCTCTTCAGCCTGTCGTACGGCAAGGAGCTGGTGCTCAGGTTGCGTACTACGCAGCAAGGTCTCCCAGGCGTCTTTCCTATCTGTTTTATTTGCCCTGCCTGGGGATTGTGCGTACACTCCGAAATAATACGGTCGAGGGTCCCTCTCGCTCCAAATTTCTTACATTTGTCGTCCTAGATTTCCGGGATAATATGTTTAAAATATTATGCATTCATTGATTAGACTGATTAGTCTAGCGTCCATCGCATGGCATGATATCATGCAAGAATAAACTTATTGTTGGCCAGCCAAAGAGATATCTTCATTTCAAATTTGCTTTCTCTCCAGATTTGTTGACGATATTGTCCTTTCCTCCACCGACCATCAGTTCATCGTCGCCTATCATTCCCAAACGAAGTTATCGAACATCTCAGCCAAACTATGACATATGCTCTCAATGTATGCTTCGTCGGGTTATCGGGAATGGAAGATGCCTGGTGTAAAGCAGAAGTTTTAGCAAGTTGCTGGATATTCACGATGAAACACAGCTCAAATTAAACGAGTCAGCGCTGGTGGTGTCTACTTTTTCTTGCATGTCTCGTCTAGTTTGAGTATTTGTGCAGTTTTTTTCTGTCCACTATGTTAAGTCTATCGTAAATACTCGTTCACCGACATCGCCGGCTGCTCATATTTTTGCGTTTTGTACGGCCTCGACATAACATATACTCCACTATGGTGTGCTCGCTGCTACCCAGGCTCCGCCTAATTTTCAGCATCATGCTGGCTCTCCGTCAGCCTCCGAGTCACGACAGCATCTTCTCCATCGGCCGCTGCTAACCAAATCCGCGAGCTCCTCCTTGGGCATGCGCATTCCGTCCATTGCGTGTCAATATCTCGCTTTTTACCAATCGTTGTCTTGCCGGCGTTTTCCGAAGAAATTAAGCAAGATGATAAAGCAACAACACTGGCGCCACTTCAACCATTCGGAGTGAGGACGCAAGGATCATCGCACGCAGGCGGTGCCTCGGGCCCCCTAAAACCTGAACACCGTGACTCAAGCATGCAGTCTAAACCGCTGATTAAGTTGTGTCTAATTCGGACGCGAGCATTCCAAACGCGCTCATAAAAAGGGCGTCTTCGGAAAGAGCGCGACCCAGCGACTCGAAAGGCCATGAATTCGACGCCCCATGCACCACAGAGCGCTGGTACGCGCGACGCACACGTTTTGTCCATGCAGACGGACCTCAGTACGCACCCCACGCTGCCGTTACTGTTACTACCTCAATGGCTTGAACAGCCATCAGCAAGAAACACTTTTAGCGTGAGAGCGTTGGCTACTAAGGCTATCCTAACTTAGCTGGTATAGAGTGAGCAGCAGTGGCCATGGCTCAGGACTCTACGGCTATACAGCCGTGGGTGCCTTCAAGGGCACAATACTTACTAGCCGACATGTCTGCCCCTACTGCGTCTGAAAACAAAGCCAAAAGGTAACATAGAGAAGATAAAATAAAATTAGTACTAAGTACCACCACTGACGCGTCGTGTGGCTAAGATTTGTTTTTCTAAGCCGCTTTATGGAGAACATCACCGTTAGATTAATGGCTCTCATATCTAAAAAAACTGTTTTGAGTTTAAAGTATATAGTAAGAATAGACACCGCCGACAGCTGTTAGATACAGACGCAATTGGCCGCAATAATGAACGACTTGTGCGCAGCTAATTTATTTAATTTCAGCACTCGTGACAGCTGAGGGAACAAAAAGAAAACAGCAAAGAAACCCGAACAATATATAACAAATCCGTCCTGTGTTGGGCGTGTAAAGCAACCAGGATCGAAAGTGGTGAGGCTTGACCCAACTGGAGGGTCGCTTCCAAGTAAACCGCCTGCTGACACCTTTCTCGCTAATATCACGCCGACTGTCACGATATATTGTGTGAAACATTCCATGAAACATATCAGACGGTGTGGAAGGCGCGCGAACTAGGAAGATGGGGAAACTCTCCTATCGCAACTCGAACATTAATGGACACACGTTTTTTTTTTCCGACACCCACAGGGCTATATGAAGGATCCGTCCACCCGTTAGTCTGCATTCAATGGTATTAGTAACGCAGCGTTTGCGACCTATGAAGGCGCAGATCTGAGAGCCCTTCTTTATTACCATTATTCGAGATATACTAGCAGGCTATAGTTGAGTACTGTCCTTAAAGATCTTCAAGGCCTTCCACATCTCTCCCTCAAGAGAACAGCAGCAGCCATGCTGTTCCAATCACGCCCTATTTCATCCCGACTTCAAGGCCCGACTCCGAAGCCTATCTCCAAATGAAGAATTCTAAACACCTACTCTAAGGCCAGAATCTAGGGGAGGTGACAAAAGGACTAATCTAAAGCCTGACCTTCAATGATAGTCTCCGACACTACCCTAAGACCGCTGTCTAGGGCCTCGTTTTAGAGCTCCGAGCCAAAGTCATAGCCTGAGGCCCACACTGACAGCAATGCCCACTCGAACCAGGCCCACATTGATTAATAAGGAGCTGTCAAGCGTCAGCAGACGTTGCCATTGTCGACAGTGTATTCGAGTGGCCAAACTTAACATTCTTCTTTAGGGCATGGAATGTGGTGCGACCTACAGCCGCCGTGGTTAATTGTGGGGACAGAAGTAAGCAACCGCTTTAAATAATACTAGTTAGAAGAAACAGTAAGTGAAAAATCAGACCCGGATTGAAATGACTTCGGGCAGCGTGTTCATGCATTTCGGGTGGCTTACCCATCGTCTCGGTTTTTGCGGTGTGAATACGTTCTCCTGTGCGAAGAAGATCTAACGAAGCCTAGGCAAACGGTGGGAGAAGTCAGGTTCAGGTTGGCGTCACTAAAAGGCTTGGATGCGGAGTCGGGAGCATAAAAAAAATCGTTCTGACGGCGGCCCAGTTCTTCTTCTTCTGTGCGTGCGCCGGAAAATATAGAGACGCGCGTGGCGCGTGCGGGCTTTGTCATTTTATGGAGCCTGATTCATAGTATTTCGTGAGTATCGAATTCAATAATTGTGATTTCATTTCCTTTCTGAATAGCTTGTAGATAACATTAAATTTATTGTTTTAAGGTCGTTTCAAGATTAGCTTTCCTCCTAGTGCCCTCTCTGCGGCATCTTCTGAAAGAGTTCTTCATTGAGATTTGACCTAAATTTTAGATATCATACTTTGGTAATGAACTTCAGCCGAATTAGTTCTTGGTCAAGTTGGTATTCTTGATTCACTCTCATAATTTTTCAGCGCTGTGTTCGTCCTTCTTCTCTTCCTTCTTCTTTTCTTTGACTGTGTTCCGTTTCGCTGAGAAACTAAGATATTGAATTTCGGTAATGCATTTGCCTAAACCAGCCCCAAAGCTAACAACAGATTGAGAACCAAAATATTTTCAAATGTCAACCAATATATTTGCTTTAAATTAATTTTTCGCTCACAACGCCTACACCGCATTTTCTGTAGAACGGGGCCTTTAACGCTGTCGCGTTAAAAATGGCCGCTTAGCTGCCTGTACGACCTTTTCAGGCGTTTGTCCAGCTTGTCAGTGTTCACATTAAAGTACTACGGTGCTTCGTCTTTTGGAATCCCAGATACAACCTATCATTGGCCGGCCTCCTTCGCGCAGAGGTAGGCGGGGAGGCAGCCGCATCTGGCTAGGAAAAATGAGGAGTGACCCTGAACCGCATTGTCAGATGAAATCAAGAGGTGAATGGAGGGAGAGGTGTAAAAATACACCAAAGAGGAACGTGGATGCGAGCATATGGTCAGTATGGTGAAAGTGTTCTGAATGGGCAGCTAGACTGAGCACTCTGCCGCGCTACTTGATCAACGTGAGGTAGCGTGGAGCACTATCGGCCTCGCATGCTCCCGCTGGGCCATGTACCAAAGGAATACAAACTGCTAGTGAAAGAGACGCTTAAGAGAAATTGACCTTTCCGCAAATTTATTACCATTCTGTAACGACTGAGGTTTCTAGCGCGGTTTGGGTTGTATACAAATAGTTGTTATACTGGCCACCTCTGGTGCTCGTGCCGCCAGTTTTGGAAAGTTGGTCGAAAAAAGCCTCATTTTGCTGAGGTGCGGCGAAACTGAGTATAGTTTTGGAAAGTCGGATGTCGAGAAGTTGTACTAAAAGCTGTGGCTACGAAATTTTCCACCGATTTTGAAAAATAGATTCAGCTTGCCTCAGCTGTAAATTCTCGACTGAAATTCTGCCCAGTAGTTTTCATCGCCTTGTTTTTCTTAAAATCTACTAAAAGCAGCGCAATTTTTGCGCAAAAGTACAATATGTTGTTCAACACAACTGATTCCTAAGTATGGGTATTGAAGAAACAATACATTACGTCTCTTTCTTGTTTCAATGAAATTGCTCCCGTCGAATTTTTCTTCAGCGATTTAAATTCAAATAGACTTGTGCTTTTGATTGTGGTACCAGCCATGAAAAAATCATTGTTTGAAATATTGGCAAAACTTTGTTGTTGGTGAGCATACAGAAATGCTGATGACATATCTGAAAACTCGTACCTCTCCTCCCGATGTTGCCACTAAGAGAGATTTCTAAAGAGAGTGTTTCTAAAGTCTCGAACACTCAAGTTTAATATCGTATTTTCTGAGCGCTGAAGAAATGCTCTCTAAGCAAGATCCAATAAGTCTCATCCCAGCTTAATTTACATATGCCACAAAAAAGTATGGTGTGAAACGTAAACTTTTATTGGTAGTTTATTACCGGAGCCGTGACCTAGCAGTTTGGGCATCCGCCCCGTCTGCAGGTGGTGCGGGATTCGATCCGCAGCGCCGCCTGGTGCCCGCCAATGATACAATGGGTACAAGCTTTCCCTGGCCTGGTGTTGAGCTTATTCAGGATGAAATATTTGGGATCCCACATGAGTAAACGAAAATATCTTGTGCCATGGCGCTCTTTGGCCCCAGATGCACTTGCAACACAAAAAATTCATCATCATCATTGATTATTCAGAAGGAATGGCATCCAAGATTTTAGTGAGGTATAAGAATGGCGAGTTGGGCAAGTTGCATGTAGTTCATATTGGCGGATAATTCAGCGCGGAGGGACGCAAGACATTGGAAGGGGGACAAAATTTTAGTGTGGTGTTAGTGACATACTTCGAACACTTGTCAGTAAGTTTCGTCTGAAGAAATTTCGGTCGAGATTTAGAAGTAAAAATATGGGAGGCGCTCGGCGAAGCGACCGCAGCACCTATATAAAGCAAATGCCATGCAGGTGATGGAACATGTAGCGTCATTGGAAAAAAAAAGTCGCAGTAGAGCACCGCTTGTGTCGCTTTCTGTCGTATACTCCAAATCGCCGTAAATGGGCAGGCAGCTTAACCTCTTCTTGTATAAAGCTGCGGATCAGTCAGCAGAGCAGGGGTTCTTGCAGGAGTTTCATATACAAGACGAACGACGTTATTTGTACCCTGTTCACACCTGCGACCTCATCTGTCCACCTTTTCCCATCTTCTGATAAGAAACTGGTAAAACATTAACAATTCCGCATTGAGTGTCGACAGCGGTGTCTGGTGCTCCTCTCTTTATCAACGGTCACCATGATTAGCCGCCGGCGACGACGATCAGAAGTGCCTGCACGAGCGTCCCTGCTGATTGGTGAGCGTGCATTGCGCAATACTGCTCCTCTTGTGCGTGGATGCTTGCTCTCTGTGCGTCTATATCTTCAGTAATGACCGGGAAGTCCGCAATGGCGCCATCAGCAGCCGGTCCACACTTGGAAAACCGTGCCATGAATGAGAAAACGTAACGACCAAAAGCACACTTCCTATATCAGTGTCTACGCAAATATTAAAATAAATACAAGATAACTAAAAAGCAAACGAAAGATAGCGTTATGAACACATAATTGAGCTCAGGAATGAACTAAAGTCCATTCGAGACCAGGGGGAGTCCGCAAGGCAAATTCCGGAGGGCTGGCTGTATGGCGGCGCATCTTCGTTACTTCAGGCGAGGCACTGCGAACAGAATGTAGACTTAGCATTAATTATTCTGGAATTTAGATATTTTTAAACTTTTTACTTCTCTTTGTGACTTGCGGTATGTAAGCAGTAAGAACAAAATGGGAGACGGCAACTCGCACACCCAAAAATAAAATTTACCCGGCTTCTCCGGTTTTTCAGGCACATGGTGTAAGTTTCTCACAAAATTAGCGAGGAAAAAAACGGTACGAAGAGATGCAAGAAATTCGAGCGCCCACGTTGCCTGCATCTCTTTATTTCATTTTCTTTTCAGTTTCTCGCGCTTATTTTATAATCACCGAAAAGGATCGATTTAACGTTGTACATATTACGTTGCACAGCAGTGGTGTTTCTCCCCCGGAAAAATGAAAAGTTTTTAGCGCTGGACAAAAAAAAAGTAGGAAAATTTGTTTATCCATATCAAAGTGAAGGAGATTGGACAGGGCGAAATATCTTCAGATTAGTCAACGCGTGACGCTCAGATTCTAATTCGACTGTCTCATAATTATTCTAGCACGTCTAGTGTTCGTCTATTTCCAGATAGCCACGGACACTGCAAAGCAGTTGTAATGGGAGGGATACACACTCGTATAGTAATAGTAGTAGTAGTAGTAGTAGTAGTAGTAGTAGTAGTAGTAGTAGTAGTGGTGGTGGTGGTGGTGGTGGTGGTGGTGGTGGTGGTGGTGGTGGTGGTGGTGGTGGTGGTGGTGGTGGTGGTGGTGGTGGTGGTGGTGGTGGTGGTGGTGGTGGTGGTGGTGGTGGTGGTGGTGGTGGTGGTGGTGGTGGTGGTGGTGGTGGTGGTGGTGGTGGTGGTGGTAGTACGGGCTCGTAGCCTGTGCAGCCAGGTCCCGACAGTGCGTGGGAGGGTGTGGGAAAGAAATCTGATTGCAGAGTAACCGGGCAGGAGAATAGACAGTGGGAGAGGTTGGCATAAAAGGCAGGGCCGTTGTGGCATGAAGTATCACGATGAAATTTGTATAGATAAAGCCCTGCAGGTGTGACAAGTGCGTTAAGTTGTAGCTGTCGAAGGATGTGAGCCTCCTGCACAGAAAGACCGTATGAGGGTCGGGGTAGATGTTACGGTCGAGGCGTAGTGCTTTGTAATATTCTTTGATGGTGGCGCGAAAGGACCGTCTCGAACCGCCCTCCGTGTTCCTTGGCCAGGGGCTGAACGGTACCCGGGCAAGTGTTTAAGAGCTTCACGGGCGAGCTGGTTAACCAGCTCATTGCCGTCAATCCCCGAGCGCCCAGGGATCCATCGAAGGAATAGAGGGCAAGGGTGCAGCGACGCAAGTGCGGCCTCGAGCTCCGTGGACAGGTGTGATGGGAGTGTTTTTGATTCAATGACACGAATCCTGGGAGTCTGTGTAGATGGTGTAGTGGAAAATGTATAGCTTGAATGTTACAGCTGGAAAGTGGAAGTTATAATTTAGGCCGAAGTTATAGCTGGAAAATCCTTAACTCGCTTTTCATCTAACTATCCATGTTGCTTTCTTGCTGTGTCGTACTACGATATTATTCACCTTCCTCTGATGCGTGCGTTGCTTTTAATGCAATGCCATTAGAGTTGACACACCAAACACCCCCCGCCCCCCCCCCTCACCCCCTCCCCACTGTCCGAGATGAAACTCGCTCATTGACCGAGAGATGTCGTGTGGTCTTGTGACATCATCCCAACCTACCCTGACGAAACACCTTGATTGTTTGAGAGAGGTCACGAAACATTGTCAGTTCATCAAAACCTGCTCACCGTGGCAGATGACAAATAAATAATGATTGGTCGAGAATATTTTGGAGACAGCAAGGAAGAGACTCGATATCAGAAGTCTGGGGAAAAAAAGGTTGGTATTCAAATGTCGTCACCGCCACAGCACAGCAGGTACCTGCTACTGCAGCTGGTAATCGTAATATGACACTTGATGCACTGACAATTGCAAAGAAACTGACGCAAACACACCCTGGGATTGCAACAGAAGCTGCGTATAATGTGAAATGTAATCATATCTCATTCCGCTAATCAGGTACCTTAAAGGGCAGGTGAAGATATTTTAGAATTGTACGAGTTTAAATGGGGTAGAATGTGTGACACCTGGAGGTAAAGCATGTGAAGTATTTTGGGGCTAAGATTTGAAATGGTGACGTAATAGCAGAATAAATCCGCATTGTTGGTCAGGCTTCTCTTCAGTGCCTGCGATGGGCAGAGACCGCAACGATGACGTCACATAGAGCGGCGCTGCGTTTACAGCTAATAAACGTTTGTTTCAAGGAATTAAGCCAACACCGCCGACAGTGAAGCCCGTGAAGCATTGTTTGGTGGTCTTGGAAGGCTCACTGCAGCTCGTGGGCGAAGGCAGCGGACGTCTTAAATTTCGGCAACAAAGATTTCATCACGAGTTTCTCCGTACATCTCTATTGCAGTGAGGAGAAGCCTGACTATCGCGGCGGTTTAATCGGCGATTACGTCAAAATTTTCAATGCTGGCGAAAAAATACTTGGCATGCTTTACCTTGAAGCTTCATAGGTTGGATTTCTTGAAGAACCTAAAATTCTCAAAAAACCATTTCACCTTCCCTTTAACTGTCGCTATCGCTTTTCAGCCTCATTTCTAACAAACTTGTTTTCATGCAAGTGTTTAGACACTATAAATCAGTGCTAGCCGGATTCGAGGCTTCTTATTTTCTATTTGGGAGAATCCGTAAGGTCACATCCATATGTCGCCTTTCCCAATCATCATCGTTTAGTGTGACCCGAGCAAGTGACTCCGAGAACTACTTTCGCATTTACAGCCTAACTGCTTTTTAAAACCTATATCATTTTCACTGCATCCGCAGTTAAGTCTTGCTTTTAGGATTGAATACACGTTTACAACCCTACACTAGCCGGGCAAAAAAAAAAAGCCACCACCTCATAACCTTTCCGCAGTGAATGATGTTCCACGTCGCCACTTTCTCTTTTGTTAGTACGCATGAGAACTTCCTTGGTATGCCCCACAATTATACTTTTGGAACTCCTTCGAACAACCGCTCTGCGTATCATGTTCGTCGCACAACTACGGCGGATGGTAGGTGCTGCTAGCCTGCGTTTTTAATGAATGGCAGCCAGTGCTCTTGGGCAGCGTTAATCTGCTCCCCTTGAAGCGTAGAGACGAGTTCAGCCCCAATCTTGTGCATATTCTGCAGTTTCTATTGATTCCAGCGCTTTTCTGCTAAAGCCTCAAACCAAACTCGCGACGCATTCCAGATTCTCAATAAGGCTGCACTCACTCGAATTATCCAGTCAAACTCGCCATTTCAGAACTGTTCCCACGCAGCACAAACATGCAAGATATTTGAAAGTACAAAACAGACGCATAATTCGAAGCCTCGAGGTGATCGCTGAACCGGTAAGCGCGAGGAAATTTCAATTAGAGCTTTGCTTACATGTGAAGCGCTTAAGACAGACTTTCCAGTGAGTGGTTGTCCGTACTTGACGAATTAGTGATACTCAAAAACGTGAACCTCGCAGGCCAGTGGACATAGGTCAGCGCATTTTGTATATGTATAGTGTGTGTGATTGCGCACAAGTTGGAAGCACACAAAAACGACCATGGTCGAGTGGTCTAAAGTAGTAGTGATGGAGACCACAGACTCCGAACTGGCCTGGGTTCGAATCACTCCGTTTAAGGCCGCGAAACGGGCGCGTAAATAGCAGGAGGGCGGTATCGTGAAAAAATAACATGAATAAATGAAGGTTCAATGAATGAATTCGGCTACTGATCCGCAGTACCCGGGTTCGAACCCGACCGCGGCGGCAGCGTTTCGATGGAGGAGAAACGCAAAAGGCACTCGTGTGCTGTGCGATATCAGTGCACGTTAAAGATCCCCAAGTGGTCGAAATTATTCCGGAGACCTCCACTACGACACTTCTTTCTTCCTTTCTTCTTTCACTCCCTCCTTTATTCCCTCTCTTACGGCACGGTTCAGGTGTCCGCCAAGATGTGAGCCAGAAACTGCGCCATTTCCTTTCCCCAAAAACCAATTTTCATTTTCAAATGAAGGAAGTTGTAGACGACGAGGAAGGCACCTTTTTTTCTGGGTGTCTGTGGGCAATCAAAGTGAATGAAGTTTCGCGTTTGTGACACCTAGCATGTAGTCTGCGCTCGTCTAACTCTTTTTCTTTTTTATTTCTTCCTTCGTGTCCCGATATCTTCAGCAACCGGGTGCTACACCATCACGATTACTTTTTGTAAAGTTGCATACTGTTACTCGCCTAACAATTTTTTTTCTCAAAATGGTACCAAAATGGTCGTTTAGTACCCACTCTGCATTTTTTTTTCGAAGAAAAAATCCTTTGGACGAGACCTTCTCGTCTCAAATCGGAGAAAGTGTTTCAGAAAACACTCGACAAGCTGAACTCTTCATGTGCCAGAGATGGTAGTCATCGATGTGACGAACCTGGCTGGTCTAGTCCCCCGGGGGTTGAACGAAGGGAACATGAAAAAATTAATCATTTCTGGCTCATGACGAGTCCAGATTGTCGTCTACTTTCTGGCACTCTGTATCCGCTTCAAGGCGCGAAGGGCTCGTATAAAGCATTTTTTTCTCAGCAGAGAGATGGACGGCCTGATTTTGAATGGCCCATACTTATAGCATGTTCGAAAAAGAATGTGTCTTTTAGTGGGTCAACCATCGCAGGTGCTTATACTTACGCGCGTAGCATGTTGCCGAGAAATTTCCAACTTTGCTAGCTCCCCACGTATTGAGCAGATTTCGGGCGATGCTAAACCGTTGCAGAAAACTCCAAGCGGCCCCCTTATACGTGGTGCAGTTCTTGAGCGCGCCATCATAGTTTGCGTCATACACAGCGAGACCAGCCAGGAGGTCCGTGTTGTTTGTCCAAGTATCGCAAATCTGCGACAGGAAGCGTCACAGTGTAATTTTCATTGTATTACATTCAAAATCAGTAAGCATTGAAGTGCGAACGGTCACAATAATATTGAACGCAAGATACGGAAATAAAAGAGGCTCATTAATGTAAGGGGATTGCCATAATACTTATTCCCGCGACGGATTACATGTGTTTTATACCCTGATTATTTAATACACTGTGGGCATCTAAGGGTGTAGTTACATTTCAAACTCTAATCTCTTTATGATTCTAGCGCCAGTGTCGGACGATCGTCGCATTCGTGCGAGGTGCCCATTGATACTGAAATTTGGTAACCAAGGGTTGAAATCACTGAGCGAACGCCGCTAACCATCTATAACCGGAGGACGTTCACGATGCGGGACGTTAATAATTTGTTTCACGTACGTAGAGCTCTTACGGGTGACCAGTGCGCATGCGCAGAACGTAAAGGGTATGCGCGAGTCTCACGTATGTGCGTGAGATTCGGATTTTTGCGTTGCGATCTTTGCGTTGTTTGCGCAAGTACGTAGCGTTGACAAACAGCGGCGCCCTGCCCGCCCGCTTCAAAACGATAACAGCTTCGTGGCTAATCTCTCGACGCGATATCGTGTTCTAAACTGTTGTATTAGCCTTCGATTTGTCCATTCTTACCCTCGCATAAAGTTTCAAGCGAGAAATAGGTGTTGTTTTTTTTTTTCAGATATAAAGGCGGTTTCCAAGCTGTTAACCCTAACGAAGCAGTGCTCCGACGCTCAGTTCGACTGGCTTGGCTTTAACTCTTCTTGTCTTAGTGTGGCTACAGCACTGCCTGCATCTGTCAGTAGATGGCGTACGTGCAACTAAAAGGGTTTGAAACGAAATGCGCGTATGCTACGTAAACTCCTCACGTTTGCGTACGTGAACTGTGTACGTACGTGAAACTAAAACTGCCTAATGCTTTATTGTACGCCATAGGCGAAGGTTCACCAATTGATTCGAAAATTTACGAAGTTCGAACTGGAGGGTGTCAGAGCGTGATAGCAACGCAGATTTGCGAGCTTCCGTGAATATCAGATCGCTGCACGGAGTATCGCTTTTAAGTCTTTGTGACACCGCTCGAAATTTCTATTGAACAATAAAATCGCCGGATTGTTACCATCAGTAACGGGCAGAAAGTACAGCAGGTACGCAGCGCCGCTCATCAGACAGCTCTTTGGCAGTCTCACTTCTTGCTCTCACAGCTCACGCGGCCACCGACGAAGTAATCTCGAGAAAAATTATTTGTACAGCTTTCGCTGTGCAATTATTTTCCGGCTGAACATTAACAAGGCAAAAAGAAAGAAAACAAGTTTGCTAACCCGAACTATTAGTTGTTCGTTTTGCCTCAAAACAAATGTGACACACGAAAAGGCAGGGCTAGTGGTATCGTATCTTTTCCTTAATGATGCAGGCAACTCAAAAAACACGAATAACACCATATTGCAGGGATCAATATCTTTCCCAATGATAACAATTAAGGGCGTGTTGGTAGAGTTCCTTTATGAGGAATATAATTATATTCTTGAAGTGATGTAGTTAGAAAAAGCTGGGAATTCAACTTGACTACTGCTTGCTGCTCAATGAACAAGTGAAGTTGGAAATGACATTTCGCTGTGCTTAGGAAAGGAAGAATAAATCATATACGTCTCCCCTTCGTCAAAGGATGAGTGTATTGTAAGCTTCCTATGAAGTTGTCAGGCCTTTGGTCTCTCAGTTTGTACGGCACTCGAACACCAACTTTCCTCAAGAATTTTCAGTTCAAAAATAGCGCAAAGCCAATCATCTTCTATCCCGCCTTATATCCCCTGTGCTGCAGGAACCACTCTGCATTCGTGTCCAATCCATGCGGCACAGCACAAAGATTTGAAGTCAGACTTCGCAGCGCTCGTCACACCTTCACTCGAAAAGGAAAGACATAAGCGCTGTGTGAGCTTCGGAGACGGCTAAGGGAAGGCAGCTTACCTTTCTTCTGAAGGATTCCGAGTTGTCAAGAGTCACCGTAAAACCGTGAGTCTTATCGAATGCGAATACAGCGCTGTCGGTCGAGGCGTAATAAAATGTCGACTTGTATGTGAGGGATGTGTTGTCGCAGACCTGGGAAGGAAAGCGGAGGACCCATTAGAAGGAAAGGAGCGAGTACGATTAAAGAAAAAAAAATTGTTGATTTGCGAAGTAGGGTCAAATGCGAATTAGGTGCTCTGGCAGTTTGGTTTTGACTTCGATTCCGGTGTTCAGATCCAGTGTACACGGACGGCAGTTGTTCGGATAGCGATAATGGTTTGATGTCCATAATATGAAACTGGTCGTTCGCTGCACTCATAGATCCCTGGGACTCTTCCTTCCACTCCTGGCGCAGTGGTGAAGGGGTCAAGCAATGCGCCACTGCCCTTCTATGGCAGGTTCTACCATCGATGTGACTTGGGTTGCGACAGAGCTTGCTCTTCTTGAGCAGCCTCTCACGATTCAGCTGCTGCCTGACACGGTGGGCTCGTTGCTAGGTATATACACATAGGCAGGCTGCCCATCACCCAGTGGGCAGGTGAGCAGCCTGCCACAGTACAGGCCTCAGACAAACAGAAATAGACAAACACACAACGGCTAAATAAGGGAAATGGCCCCTAGCGTACTAAAAATACCAAAGGAACGTTCCTGTATGAACGTGTTTCAGCGTAAGTTGCTAGAAGTCATATTTAAAAGGATTTCAACGGGTCATGTCGCCCATTGGCAAACCAGTTACATGACTATTAGACGTCAACGGGAGCACTAACGTGTTAATGACGCCATTTTTGTGACAACGACGTGATCTCTATAAACAATCCACTGATAATTAATAGGTCACATGACAATTATAGTGAGTTACATGGTCCATTATAGTGTGCAATCGCTGTTTGGACCAGTTACCCAGTCATCGTTGTAGTTCGCGTGATTACTACCCGACCTACCCGACCTCCGCGGAATGAGGCGTCGATAATAAAGAGCCGCATGAGAGATAGTCAGCCATATGAGTCATTACTGCGGCCTACGTGTCACTGATGATCATGTTATTTCACGTGAAACATGCGAGCTTTGCACAATGAGCTTCTGTGTAGATTCATTGGTGTTCCCTGTGACCGCCTTGCGTTGGTATGTATTGATATTCGGTACACTACCGAGGTCAGCTATAAATGCCTGTGAGACTAACCGCAAATAAGACACTAGTAGATGGAAGCGCCGCCTAGGAGCCGCAAATAAAACTCTTCGGTAGTTGCCATTAACAGATACTTTTAGCAGAGTGGGCTAGCGGAGCGGACGAAAGCGGAACGCTCAGGCGGACCAGCGGGTTCACGGCGCTGCGCCCTCGCCCGCTCGTATGGTCACCACAGCGGAGTGCGCCCAGCGAGCGAGCGGCACTTCGGATTGACGGTGACAGAGCCAAACGTTTTTTTTTTCTAACACGACCTACTTATTTTTACGTTACTAATATTGCAGGATATACTAGAAACACAAATAATGACCTTATTTAGCAATTTTAGCATAATAAAAGCTAGCGGGATTGATATTTTCTTTTCCCTGTTTTTCCCATATGTAAGACCTCCCTTTTGTTCCGATCCTATGATAAATGGCTCTAACACTGTCATTATCTATACATAATACGATTTCTATTCTCATGTTTTATACTGATGATTACATTTTTTTCGAGTGATATTTAAGTTTTCTGTTGCATTTTAAACAACCCCTAGCTAGTAGTAAGCAACGTCGTATGAAGGGCTCCGTAAATTTAGACCACCTGGAGTTCTTTAGCGTGCACTGATATTGCACACTGCACGGGCCTATAGAAATCTGCCTCCATCGAAATTCAACGGCCAGGATTGAACCCGCGTCTTTCGGGTCAGCAGCTGAGTGCCCTAACTACTGAACCACTGAGGTGGCTAAGTGGGAGCTTAAGCGTCCCTCGTTTTTTGCCACGATGTCCATGCGTTCCGTGTGCGAGAACACTGCCTCACGAGTTCCAACCGACTCGCCGAGTTTTTCTCCAGCTTGCCTTTGAGGGCTACCGTAGCCAAACCCGCACTAAAAGATCAACTTCACAGGCCACTGCACGAGACCACTATGCTATCGCCGCAACCTATCTCGCCTTAATGTGCAATGCACTCTCAAGCTGTGCATTGCACATCGTCTTCATCAACTAATACCACTATCCTACTAATATAGACACACTCGCGCTGTGCATTGCACATCATAGTGTTCATCAATTAATAATACCATCCAACTAACATAACACTCCCGCGCTGTGCATTGCACATCGTCGTCTTCATCAGCTTATACTGTTATCGAACTAATATTGCCGCCAGACGTGCCCATGACCCAGCAATGCAAAACCATTAGACAACCAGGCTAATCACATTCTTTCGCATGTCTACTCGGTTTAATTACGTTGAAACATTTGCACTTTTTGTTGCACATGGATTTCACTTCAGTGCCACTCCGGTTCCGCAAATTTGGTTGAAGGTGTGTCACACGGGTTCAGTGCACTTTAATTCGTATTTATCCCTTCTTCATGGTGCAGTTCTCTCTGCAATCGACGCTATGAGCATATCGTACACCCAGTAAGCAAGACGAGACTTGCCTCTGGCACGAATACTTTTTGCGAGTAGTTTCCGGTTCTGCAGGGGTACCCTGGGCGGTACCTTCCTGCTCTGGAGAAATGATTGTCCGGATTCCTTGGCTGGTACCAACGCCCCGCCATCGTGAACGACACAGAATACATGGTGTCGATGCCGTGCGTCTTTTGCAGGTGCCTCACTGCTGCCATAGAATCCTGCTGTGAAGCGACAGGAATAAATGAGCGAGACTTCATTTCTCGCTCGAAAAAAGCACGGATTTTTAAGATATATAGTGTGTTTATATTGTTTATTGATGTAATACATAGTTATCCCCCTTGAGGCAGGGCAAAAGGACTGAACACATCCTCCTGACTAGGCCCTGGCCTCAGAGGACACCGACGGTGCAGCAACAGTGGCGCGTCAGCAGTTGCTCTCCACAACAACAGTTATACAAGAACAAGCAACACTATCCAGAATATTGTACTGTGTCAAAATGTACATATGAAAACATATTGTAACAGTGCTATGCAAAACGCAAAAGGAAAGTAAAAAAAAGTTGGTTAGTAAATTTAAAGGCAAGCAATGAAAAGAATGCTTTGTTCGGGGTGGGAGTAAGAAGTAAAAAGAAAAAAGAAAGATCACAAGACCGCGCATATGGCAAAAATAATCTCTTCAGACACGTTTCCTTTCTGCTAAACAAGCCGATATCGGGGAATCCAATGCATTGATTTAAAAGCATCACTTCGACGCTAATACTAGTCAAAACAGCAGCTTGGGCTTGTTGGTGATCCAACATGAATTAAGAACGTGGGAAACACAGACGGGATACATAGAACAAGAACACACAACGAGCGCTGTCTCTCTCTTTGAAAGAAAGCGCTCATTGTGTTTTTGTTCTATGTGCCTTTGAAAAACAGCGCTCGTTGTGTGTTTTTGTTCTATGTGTCCCGTCTGTATTTTTTGCGCTCTTACTTCGAGAGGTCTAAAACTAGTGTGTGCAATAAAAGGAATAAATGAGAGAAGAGATATAGTCAAGAGCTGCTGAGAGTTCTCGCCACGCTCAGAGGAAAGGCCGTACTCTAATTACAGCCAACAATAGCATTTATTTCAATCTAGAGAAGAAAAGAGGCCGGTATAGATCTCTAGGCGAACGCGAATTGAAGGAAGCCTCTTTCGCACACTCTAAAACCGAATTAACCTATATGGAAGTAAAAAGGGAATAAGCTTCCCTTTTACGGACACCCTTTTAGGGGCTGAGTATGTTTCTGAAGTACCGGGGAAGACATTGTTCAGTAAATATACGGAATGCTTACTCTTGGCAGCGGAGTCATATTCCCACCGCAAAGCATAACGATGAACCTAGTAATGGGAGGAGGCTGCCTCAGGGCTCTACCCTAGGGCTCTACTCCAGGGCTCGAGTAGAGTACCTTTCCCCTTAAAGAGAGTGCGCTACAGGAGAGCTTGCGGCTATTTTTACTCCCATATGGGATAACTCGTGTTTAGAGTGTTGACCTTCATAACAATCAGGGTTGGAGTGTGTCATAACAATTTTCAGGCGCTTCCAGTTAATCGATCGTTCACTCTACCCAGTCATACCATAATGATGTTGATGATTTGCATAATATGTCACAGGGGCAAGTTAGCCAGACGGCGTCAAGGCCTACCGATTTGTGCGCCGCGATGTAATTGAGTGAAGTTTATAAAGGACTACATGCAGAAACATTTAAACAATGCTAGGGACCGAATAAATATTTTATCGCATATTGGAAGACGAAATAGAGAAAGCGCTCTCTCACAAAGCTCTTCGCCGCCCTTGATTTCGCAGGAAGGCTGGAAATCTGGGCATGGGTCAGGGACCACTCATTTCCTCACACCTGACGGGCAGTCTGACTTTTAGCAAGTTAAAAGCTTCGCCTGAGAGCAAAGAGGGCAGAACAGGACTTAAGTTTGAAGACACAACTCCTGTTGCGGAAGCGAGTTAACTGAACACATCACTAATTTCGATAACACCACGGTTTTACAACAAGGTTTGCCATTATACAATTTGCCGTTCTCAGACTAGCTGTCCTGGGGAGTGTGAGGTAAAAATCTCTCAAGCACTTGAGATAATTCAATGTGTGAAAATTTAGGGCAGGTACTGATATAACTAAACTTAGTTCTGTAACTACTATATAACATTATTATTATTATTATTATTATTATTATTATTATTATTATTATTATTATTATTATTATTATTATTATTATTATTATTATTAACTCTGATGGAAGCACCTTGCAATAAGAAAACATTGTTTCGCGGGACCCGCCGTGGAGGATCAGTTGTTGTGGCGGTTGGTTGCTGAATACAAAGGTAAAATTTCCGGAAATTTTAAGTGCTCCTGAAAATATAACGAAAAAGTTTTTTCTCTCACTTAGATATTAGAAGCATAGGTAAGATACTTAGAAGAATATGTTGGTAAGTTACAAGCAGATACATGAGAAGTTTGAAACCAAAAATACGTTTTCTTTCTTTCTTTTTCGCATATATACTCTACCGCCTGGTGCTTTGGCTTCGAAAAGACTCGGGGCTATCTCGCGTGTGCTACCCATGGTGAATACCTTTGTTTGCACTCAGCCATATGGAGACTGAGAAGTTTAGGAAGTTTAGGCAGTTTGTGTGAATAAGGTAGCCGCGGATGGTACAGGACTGGGTAATTTGAATAAATGTATATGTTACGCTTGATCTTGCCGAGTTTCAGTACTTCGGTAGCATGGGGAAATTGCACCCAATTTTGGCCCCTTGTAGTATAAGAGCAACAAATACGCTATGCAGCATGCACCTTGCAGGATTAGAAACTCAGGCAACTGATTGATGTGGAGCTCACCAGAGTATGTATGTAGCTCAGGTTTTCATAATTTCTGCCCTTAGTAATCCTTAAAGTTGGCGCAAGTATGAAGCATTCAGTGATGTTGTTGTCGCGGTGAGATAAGTGTCCAAGAATCACCACTCCTCCCGGAATGAATGTAGTCCTGCAAGTACAGCATGAATATTAAATGCCAACTGCAAAAAGAAATTTTGCCAACAGCTCCTTTACGGGGTACTTTGCGACGCTTCGGGAACAAAAGACTCCGAACACTTACGGTAACACGACAGGGATAACGTATGACATATGATAAGGCGTTTAAGGCATGATTGCATCATACAAAATAGGATGAGGATTAATAAAGGAAACTGCAGCAAGTCTAACAATCTCTGTGCCGACGCGCTTCTTGGAAGTGAAAGAAATCAAAAGATCGAGCGCTCACTTCATGTAATCCGCCACTTGATCGCAGGTTGTTTGAGGCCGGCAGTAAATTCCGATGACCGTGTTGGAAGCATTCTTGCCTTCCGCAACCGCGATTTCTTCCAACTCCTGCGAGACATTGTGCTATAATCGCAGAGCTTGAGGTGAACTTTGACCATAACGGCCACAGCCGCCAGCAACACTCAAAGACGTAACGTTTTCGTACTCTGCCGCAGCTACTTCCGAATTTCAATTCCCCCCTCCCCCCCCCCCCCCCCACCCCCGCTGTTCACACCAGCGCAAGTAACTAGTGCTGCTCCACGCGCAACACAAAAAAAAAGAAAAAGGAAGAAAGAAAGTAAGCAAAGTAAGTAAAGTAAGGTAAATAAGTAAAGTAAGTAAGGTATGTAATGAAGTAGAGTAAAGTAAGTAAATACACTACAGGAAAGAAGGAAGAAAGGAAGGAACTCTATTGTGTCCTGCCGATATCGAAACATTCGAAATTTTCTCTCAACCCTGAATCCGACTACGAAGATTGAGGCTGCCTGCCAGCTTGTAATTGGCGCATGCGCCAGCACAGGGGTGCTTGTGATGTTGAGCCTATTAATTATGGCTCACTGGACGTAAAAGTTGGCAAAGATTTATCTTCAAACATAAAAAAGGGCAGCGAACCATCAGCCGCGCGGGCGACAAAAAAAGCATCCTTGTACCAAAATGCAACTGTTGATTGCCGCAATACGCAAACCCACTAACGTGTAGACAATTAAAATTTCGCTTACCTAGAATTTGCTGCTGTTATTTATTTATTTATCACATTACCCACAGCGCCGGTTTGTTATTACAGCGGAGGGAGAGAGTTACAATAATCATACAACATAGTGACAGGAAAAGAAAAAAAATACAGAAAATACATTGCAGCATAATTTGATGTAAACACAAGTATAAAATTGCAGCAATGCGGCGCACTATTCATTACATTTCGTTGAAAGGACTTCCTGGGGCAACTTATTTCATTCATTTATTATTTCTGAAAAAAAGGACACTTTTAGTAAATCAGTTCTGCATTTAATTTCGTTTACTTTGAAAGGGTGGTTCCTTCTTGCAGACATATAGTCTGGCGGGATTAAATAATGGTCATGGTCAAAACCTGTTTTAGAATGGTATATACTATAGAAGAATTTCAGCCTTAGTAATATCTGCGTCTCTGCAGTGAGACTTCTGAGCTGCTGACACACTGAAATTTCTGCTGTAAGTGTTTGGCTTGCGAGCGGCAGAAATATGCTATACTGACTGTTGAGTTCAGAAAACTTTTCAGGTTCTACGATCAAACTCACCAAGTAATTCTAGTGTCTGAATTCGTAAAACTCCAACGAAGCACGCACATGCACATACAATACGCCAATAGCGCTATTCAATGTCATTATATTGCCGGGTCATCTAGACGCATGTTTGTTGAAATGGTAAGCTGTTTACCGGCATAACTGGTTAGCTTTTTTTTTTGTCAGTGCGTTTAGCAGCATCTTTCTGCGCTTTTTCGAGTGGACACTTACTTTGCTTTGAGAAAATAAGTTCGTAAATGCTCTTCGTACAAGACTGATGAGATTTGGTGCTTTGCGAGCACAAGCAACACAGGCTTTACAGGTCGTGAAAACACTTATTTGCCACGAATTATTCACGGGAGTGTAATATGGCAACTTTTTAATATAGATCGACACATGCCGTTACAAGAAAACATTTCCGCCCTCTGATGTGCACACTTCTAATTTTTCTTTGGCCCTCCTATGTCGAAGAATATATTGAGCGCTGCTATAATGTTCTTAATTACGCGTCTGTTGACCTATGCTCGCCAAAATAACTCGTTATGTAAAGAGAACAGGAGGTATATTCTTTTCAAAGCGCTCGTGCTTGCAGAACACGAAAATAAAACATTAAAACTCGAACGCGTTGATCTTTTCATCTTAAACATACTGGTGTTGTCCTTTGTATGTAAAAGGCAGTGAATAACTGTCTCTCTATGCTGCTAAATAGGCTACGTCGCCTGTAGTGTATTTACCTTTTTGAATAGTTATTTGCGGAAGAGAAGTCATTTCTTGTTAAAGTAACCTGAGGCACCCTTGTTTTCTTCGTTTGTAAATAGCAACAGATTTATGTCAGTGTTTTAGCAGCGTTTTTAAAATAAGTTTTATGAATAAGATTCTTTGAAAAGACAGACTGCCACTGTATATGCTGACAGCGGCGTTACAGTGTTGCTGAGAATGTCTAATATGCATCGCCGCTTTCACTTTAGAGATGCAATCTTATTCATCTTAGTGGCTTGAAATATGGTTTCATGGCAAGCTGCGTCTCTCACTTACTGCCATGCTTCTCATTTCTTTAATTAGGAACGGGGAGTAGCAAAGCGCAGTACACGACAAACCATCTACTGCTCGTGACGTAAGCACCACTTCCTCTTGCTTGTCTCGATTCTTACTGAGCATGAAGACAATTGAACATAAAACAGCCTGAGGAAATGAACATAATCTCTTGGTATGACAAGACTGTAAATCTACTAAAACAATTCATTCATCCGGTTGAATTTCGAAAAGTGGATTCGATCTTTCTGGACTGAAAAGCGGTGTTTCAGTCATTGTTCTACCGAACCGGCTCAGAGGTTCAGACACCAAACCTTGAGTGCGGTGAGTGCATACTTCACCACCTGCGGGCTGTTCTTTACGATTAGCTCGTGGATGTTGAGAAAGCCCCAGCCGTAGACGTTCTGCTGCCAGTTTTCCTTGTAGTGCTTCTTGCCATCGACCGGCCGGATCTCGTTGGTGAAACCATCGACTGCCCTCGAGGGAAAATTTACGTTCTTGTAGAGGTGACTAAAGCCATTTCTCGACTGACTGTTGCGGCATCGGCCGACCCTGTGCCATTGCAGCCACCTGGAAAGCCACTTCAGTGTAGTTGTGCGGCAGTAAGACACACGAAAATAGCAGAGTGGACTAGTGAACAGAGATTACGCAATGATATCCTAGCTGAGCTCAAGAGGCCGTAGTGAACACAGAGAAGGGCAGGGCACGTTGTGCAGAGGTCATGGTTAGCAAGTAGGTTAGTTTAATGGACTCGGAGGAATAAAATGCGTTCGGGGCGACAGAGAATTACATGGTTAGACCTGCACTGAGCTGTTCGCAGGCTTAGGTTTGCAGCACGTAGCGCAGGACAGGACTCATGGACTTCATTGGAAGAGGTACAACTCTGGAGCGGACGTACTGGGGTTGGTTGTGATAACGATCGGGTAGCGCTAGGACTCGATTGTAAGCAATATGATTTTGAATCCCACTGTAGACGAGCCTATTGGTACAGAGCAGAAATCCTATACCCCGATTACTAATAATCATTTACGATAAATAAAGTTAAGACGCAGTGGCCACTGATAGTTAAAAAACCACTTTGGGCATTGGTTCTGTGCAAAAACTTATTAACTTCCCCTCCAGCTACCGAATACATATTATTCATTCGTGTTCATTGCCACGCAGAACCAGTCCAATGACTTCTATATGCACTATAAAATTTAAAACCGGTGGAAATTATTTCCTCACACTGAGTCGTTTATGAGGTCTTCTCATTGCATTCGTAGCGCAATTCGCAATCAGTCTCTTCAATGAATCAACACAGCGAAAAGAGGCGCCAGCAATCGCGGAGGACAGCTGAACGGATGGATGGATGGATGGATGGATGGATGGATGGATGGATGGATGGATGGATGGATGAATGAATGAATGAATGAATGAATGAATGAATGAATGAATGAATGAATGGATGGATGGATGGATGGATGGATGGATGGATGGATGGATGGACGGACGGATGGACGGACGGACGGACGGACGGACGGACGGATGGATGGATGGACGGACGGACGGATGGATGGATGGATGGATGGATGGATGGACGGACGGACGGACGGACGGACGGACGGACGGACGGAAAACTTTATTTGGTCCTGCATGTAGTGATAATTAACCACGAATGGAGTGCCACATGAATCTCCTCAGGCCTACTAATAAATTATACAAAGCGGAGAAAGTCGACGATGGCCATTGGTACGCTTTAACAACGAATACAGCATCCCCGAAGTGTGGCCAATTTGGTCATCCCAGTGATAAGGGAAAGAGTACTGCGTCAGGACAACCTGGCATGCGAAGGCTGGAAACGTGAGGTTCCGCTTCCCAATGAGTGATTTTTATTATTCCCTACCGTGTACCGCGTTGCGTGGTGCCAGAAATGCAGCCTGACGCTTACGCAAAAACATTTGTGCAGAACGGTAGTTTATAAATTTTTTCTCTATGAATTTTCGTTTCTCGAAATGAAAAATATCATCGAAGAGCGAGAAGGACGCCATGGCTTACGGTGCGTGCACAGAGAACCCGAAGCGGACTGTGGTGTTCTGCCTGGCCGCGTCGAAGAAGGGCTTGAGGTAGTTGTTGGTGAATGTCCCCATGAAGGTGTCCTCGGGCCGTGAGTAGAGCGAGTCGTAGAAGATGTAGTTGCAGTTATCTCCCGGAGGCATCACGAGACCAATGTGAAGGTAGCTCACTGTGCACACGGTGGTGAAGCGACGCAGACCCGGACCTGTTGAGGGTAGAAGCAAGAGGAAAAAAACGCCTGTTGAGGTGATCCGCGCACGCGCAAAAAGTGCTTTACAGCAGAATATGACCTCAAGAACAGGGTATGTTGTCTTCTGTCCTAAGAGCAATTAATGGGCGCGCTTCCTTCATCCTCGGCCGTTGAACGTACATTGCTTCACCTACTTCGGTCTGATTGCGTACGTGGTCTCTCTGACAGGTGTGTAACCAGATTTCTTCGAAATTCGTAGCGCGGCTTGTGCGCATTTAGACGTCAACTAGAAGAGACCCAACGCTCATGCTCATATCATTAATCTTATTTTCCGCTCGAGCGGCAACCAGATGCTGCTGATTGGCGCCATGTTAAGCGCACTCATCGCATTCAAAACAGCATAGGGACTTTCCAAGCCAATTGCATGAAGGTCTGCTTGTGCCTTAGAAGTCCAATGACGGACTCTGGTCGTCTCATAACTATCTCGGACGACAGTAAGAGTGAATGACAGATTAAAATTGCTTCCTCCACCCGATATAGAAAGGGAGCCACTTACCCCGACAATGTCGCACCGTTATTTCCACGGGAACGCTTGATACTGCGCACCGCTTCACTGAATGGCGTCTTGGTTCCAACGTATATCTTATTCGCATACACGTTGAATCAAAGTGGTGGCGAGCGCCATCTTGCCTAGAGAATTAAAAATGCCGTTTCATCGAAACTTTTTTGTTCCTATTGTGGTTGCTTGTCTTTTTTTGGATTCTGAGGATTTTTCTTCCTAAGTTCAAAGCTCTATTTCAATTTCTGTGATAGTTCGTGCAATTTCTTCCTGTTCATCTTTACTTACATATCTCCTTTTAGGACAACCTTATCGAGCCTCAGTCTGGAGGGCACTGCATCTTCGAATAATATGTAGCGCTACCTTCTGAATTTCGATCTTACGGCATTTTTTAAGCTGTGATTTTTTTATTTCTATTTATGTGTCAATCGGCCGTCTTGATTTCGTGAACGTCTTTTTTATGCTCACGGTAACCTCCTTTTCCATCTTGTTGTCTCTGCTATGTCTCTCGTAATGCTTCTAGTTTTTTTCTTACACAGCTTGTCTCTGTTATTACTATACAAGAACTTGCAGACTGGCTGCCCACTTCTTGTCATTCTATTTTCTAAGTGTTTCCTCAGAATATTTTGTTTTGTTCATTCTATTTTCTAAGTGTTTCCTCAGAATATTTTGTTTTGTTTTTCACGAGCCTGAAATGACGTCTAACTCTTATTCTCCTTGTATAGCTTTACTTTCTGACTTTCCGTGACCACCTGGAGTTCATCAACCGCTGTCTGGTCAATCTCTAGTTTTTATAGCACGTCTCATTTCGTGTACACTCCCGCGTTCGCAGATGTCAGCCGCGTAACCACAGCAACAATCCGAAGGACTCGAATTACATCATATTTGTTGTACCCCTAAATGATCTATATATGCTTGATAACGGCCCTGTTCATCTTCTTTTTTTTCTTCTTGAGATGTTCCTCATCGGTCCTTAAGTATTATCTACCTGTATTAATCCAAACGTCCGGAAATGTGTACTTCACGCGTGGAATTTCAGGCCTCTGCATTCGTCCTGTTCTCAACGCCAACTGGTCCACGGATGGCCGATTATCAATAACTCCTAAGCCTCTGGCTACATTAACCTTATGATCCAAACCTGTCTGAGCCACATGACGACAGATGGAGTGGCTGAGAGCATAAAGTGCCTACTCCACGACCATCTAAGGGGCGAGCAGGAGAATATTAGCGGTACGCTTCACCAGCGGAGAGTTCTGCCAACAACACATGCGCTCGTGCAAAGCCCTTGAAACAATTTTTCTTTCTGAAACGAATCATTCGTGCTTGTTAACTGCCTTCTAGCGTGTGTCCAATAGAGATGGACGCCAAGCTGCAGGTTTCGAACATACACAGTCTAGTATGTTGCTTTCTGGGTAATCCTTCTATCGTTGAAGATCTGAGTGCCTCTTTTTTGGCCAGTACTGTGTACAGTCAAGAACACTTTTCCGGAATGCGGATTCTTTATAAAGAAATAATGCTTTCCGAAAACGAAAGTGAAAATGCAAAATATTCCGGGCATGCGTGCTCTATCGGCTGGCACGAATGCGGTTCACTAGCTAGGCAGGCAACGCAGAAAAAAAAATTTACAGGGGCACCTACTCACGTTATGCGAATGCAGTGCGAATGTGGTAGGGAATTTTGATGTATTAACATCGAGTTTGGTGTCATTCTTTCATGGTTGCGTTTGCGGCCCCTACACGCATGTCTGCACGCAGCTAGGCATCTCTTCGGGTCATCCAGCCGTGCTTAGATGTTTTACCGAAGGTGTCTAAAGGTGTCGGCACGGACAAATTGAAGACACATTTAAACGTACAGTTGTCACTTCAGGTCTGGGGACGTCACTTCTCTCCAAGCAGTGAATTAGTTTATGATCGACATTTTTTCCCCGATTACGCTTTTAATGCTCTCATTATTTTTTTTTCATGAGCCCGCATCCCGAAAGTTTTCTCCGTGTCTGTACTTGTGTAAGACCACATTTTCGCCGTGGTACGCATCCAACCTGAATACACACTTACTCAACCCGCACATAGGGCGTAGTTCTTAGTGGATAGTTAGCACATCGTATTTTGTGAACCTACTATACTATGCTCCTGCTTTTCACTTCAGGCTATAGTAACGGTGCGTGCATAGTGATGTTGCCGTAACTATTATTACTTACTCGCGTGCTTGTCTCCATAAGTATCACGTGGCTGAATGTAAACTTCTAAAGGTTGGCTCGTATTTCTCGAGTGAGTTTTATTCTTCGCCGCGTTTCGTGCAGTCGCTGTCCTGTCCACGCGTAATGCCATCGCACTTGCATGAGGATAACGCGTTGACTTCCACTTTGTTGCCGGCCCGCCTGGCTCAGCGTAGCTTCCCCTTGCGACATGATCTCCTATTTCTGACGCATGAGCATTAGAATGAAAAAAAGGCCAGCCCTCACGTTTTGGCGTAGTCGTTTGAGCTGATACGGTGGTCTGCGGGCTTGCTGTCGCCGAGAGCGTAGTGTATGGCGTGGAATCAGTCGCCACCTTGGTCGTACTCATCGAATCAGTCGTGGCCCCAGTCACCGAGATTGTCGCATTCGAGGAAGATGCTGTCGGCGTAGGCCGGATGGTAGCAGGAGGAGGCTGTGCTCGGGATGGATGAGTGGGATGTGCCGTCGGCATCTCGGAGGTGGCCTGAAATTGACGCCAAACAGCGGATCCAATTCGTTGCCCTTTCACGCAAAGGGGAGGATTATACGTGGAATTCGCCCCGATGTTCCTTAAAGCATGCAAGTTGAAAATTTTGTCGGACGCTTTTCAAACACTTCCACGCAGGAGCTCTCACGTTGAATGCAATCAATTTAAATGAACTGGAAATTGCCTAGTGCATTTTATCATTTTCTTCACTTATTCAGTAAACAAATCATGAGATCTAATGGCCTCTTTTGGGAAAAAATGAATTTAAGTGAGCGTACATGAATTGAAGGGTGGTTAAAACGAGATATGGTGAAAATCTAATAATGACGACGTCGATTGCGGCTGCAAAACAACAAGGAACACAGTCATTTTTCAGACAGTTTGTGGAGCCAAACAGCAACAGCTAGCATTTAGAGCTGTATTTAGAAGTTGTCTCATAACTCTCAAGAGGGCCAGAAATTTTAAATTACAGTAGATTTCTGTATGGCGGCATTTCAAAAGTCGATTATGGAGTTTAATGTGATTACCGAACTATAAGATGCGCCGAACGGCTCCTTGTAACGTCCGTCATTATAGATAGAGGGATGTGAAGCCAAGAAACCACTAAATATTATACTCATGCTTCTTGCCATTTCCGATTACGTTTACTATACTTAAGAAGACCAGCCCACTTTTGGAAGATGCGCAGGTGCATCGCGCGATGACGACCACGTTGTTTTTTATTTGTACCTCTATACATAAATCGCGGGTAGGCGATGGTGGCACAGAACACCAAGGGCAGGGAAGTCATAAACCAAAAGTTTCCAAATGATAGAGGTACAGGACTACATTACCTGATGTTAATCCTTGGCAACTTTGAATTGAAAATGCCCGGGGCTGCACACCTTATCAGATTTAATATAATGCTGCACAGACAGAAGTAATGGTGTTCGCGATTAGCCGTGGCCATTTATTCGCCCATTAAACTGGTACTAGCGTTCCCACTACAGAGAATCCAATCGCATATATAAATAAGAGCAACGTTCCACAAAGTAACGATTTATTCACAATATTCGCTCAAGTCAGGTATTTCAGGTGCATATTAAGTGAGCAATTTTTCTAATTCATCTCATTCAGTCAGTTCGCCGTCAGTAGAGACGTGTGGGTTTATAGTTCTCTTTTTGACTTGCTAATCGGAAACAGAAGCACTGTGTGTAGGGGAGTTCTGATTTTACAGTTGAGCAAGTCTTACCGCTTAATACGTGTTTCAGTGGAGCCGCATGCCCAAGCGAGAATCTTCAACCGGTTTCAGAACATTATTAATATGTCATCTAGATTTACACGTGTAGCTGTGGCTTAGGAAGTTTCATTATTTCGCCTAAAAGCAGGCTCAGGGAAAACTGAGCTTGTCCTGTATTGATTTGGCATTGTAACGAAAAATTGCCTAGGCCCGCTTAGTGCGAGTTCTTTTACCTATAAAATGCGAAAAACGAAAAAGAGGTGTCGCCACAGCCAGCTGCTTTTATAAAGGAAAATCAATGCCGTCTTTAACTGTTTCTCACGCTAATCTATAAGCCCCCGCAGGGGGGCGCCTGCAGCTTGCAGGCGTCGCGACGGTGAGTGGCGACACCGCGGGTTCCCGAGCATCCGCAGGGACATCCCCGCAAGGGGATGATGGTGAACCCTGCATCACCACGGACCCGAGCACCCACGCCTCGCCGTGCGTGGCATCGCCGTGTCCGGGGAAAAGGGGATCCTGGTGGTTGAGCCGATGCCGAGCGTTTGGACCCTTAAGGCCCCTCGGCGGAGGCAACACACCACTTCGGCCCCAGCTTCCTGTAGACGGCACCTTCGGCCTGACCCGACCGGGGGAAATCGGCAGTCGCCTTTTCCTATTCTCCACTTCATCTTTCACTTTCCTACCCCTTTCTCACAACTCTCCTGTCTCCCACTCACTTCTTGGTTTTTTCCTTTTTCCTGGCGGCGAGGGTTAACCTTGTGTGGCTGACAAACCTTTGTTACGCCATATTTGGTTATAGTGATGGTGTACAGCTGGCGCAGACAGGGCTTTTTAAAGGCACCTGTCCCGTCCCCATGTAGGGCTCCATGGTGGGTGGCTGCCACCATTGCCGAACAAAGAACGCATTCCATGGCTTCTCATTTTTTTCAACCCGATCTCCCTCGAAAAAGAGGGCGCACCGAGACAGATAAATTCTTCAAAAAAAACGCTACAAGCTTCCCTCGATTCCACGTTGTTCACAGCGAACACGAGGAACAAACTGCTAGACAAGTGTCACCATTCATTGTTACCAGGACTTTAACAAGTGCCATAGGAGAAGGGTACAAGATCAAAAAACTAGCAAACGGAGACCTTCTTTTAGAAGTTTTATACAACCACCAACAAGAGAAATTGTCAGAAGTGAAGTCATTCGGAGATATACCGGTCACAATCAGCACACACCGATCTTTGAATACTGTTAGGGGAGTTATCTCAGATGATGACCTCAAATATGTAACTGATGAAGAACTTCTGGAAGGTTTGAAGGAGCAAAACGTGACCAACGTGTACAGGATAAAAATGAGACGAGATAATAAAGAAATCCCTACAAAGCACATTGTCCTGACATTTGCATCTAGTATCCTCCCCGACTCCGTAGAAATAGGCTACATAAAGCTCCAACTAAGACAGTACATACCAAACCCACGACGCTGCTTCAAATGCCAACGTTACGGCCACAGCTCTCAGAGTTGCCGGGGCCAACTCACATGTGCTAAATGCTCTTCCCATGAACACGATTCCGAAAACTGTGCAGTTGAACCACACCTATGTGTAAATTGTGAGGGCAGCCATCCTGCATACTCACGCACATGTCCAGTTTGGAAACAAGAAAAGGAGATTGTCACAATCAAAGTCAAAGAAAACATAACATTTAGGGAAGCGCGAAAGAGGGTAGCTTCAATACACAAACCTACTTTCTCCGATGTGGTGCAAAGGGGCACAGCACCACAGCCGCTTTTGGCTCCCACTCAGGCCACACGCAGTGAGCCTGTAGTGGGGCCACCCGTGCCCAAGGTGGCAGCAGCTAGCGCTGCGCCACCACCCACAAAACAGGACGCGCGGACCTCCAGGTCCGCGGACCCCAAGGTCCCTCCCCACACGGAGAGGCCGAACATGAAAACAAACGTGCGGCTTGCACGTTCGTCCAGCGTGTCGGAAGATGCGATGGACACGATGGACACAAGTCAAAGTAGTCCTAAGGCGTCGACGTCGAAAGGGCGGCGGGGCTCCATAGACCGAAACAAAAAAGAAAAGCCCCGAATAAGGGCGCCTGAAAACCCAACCTAGTTCCTTTCAGTACCCACATAATACAACATGGCTTTTATACACTGGAACTGTAGGGGACTCTTACATAACCTAAGCGACATAAAAGACATATTAGCCACATACTCACCTGTCGCCTTGTGTTTACAGGAGACAAATTTAGGCTTTAAACACGAAAACATTCTAAAACACTATAAGGTCTTCCGCCGTGACCGAGAGCAGGTGAGCCGGCTTTCGGGTGGCGTAGCCATCATTGTTAACAATGGAATCGCAGCCCGAGAACACAAGCTTAAAACCAAATTAGAAGCTGTGGCGGCCATCCTGCACACATTTAAAACACTCACAGTGTGCTGCGTTTATATTGATCCACATTTTAAAATAACACTCCAAGACTTACAAGACCTTTTAGTGCAACTACCAGAACCGTTTTTGATGGTCGGAGATTTTAACGCCCACTCCAGTTTTTGGGGCAGTAACAAAACCGACACTAGAGGCCAACTGATCGAGGATTTTATACTCTCCAATAACCTTTGCCTCCTGAACACTGGCAAACAAACCTATTGTTCCCCTAGCTCAGGAAAATTCAGTTGCATAGATTTGTCTTTTAGTTCGTCCTCGATTTTACAGATTTTAATTGGGATGTCTTAGATAACCCATATGGAAGTGATCATCTACCCATACTAATTAGCTTAGCACATTCACCCGAAGTAATTCCAACTAAACCACAACGATGGAAACTGCACTTAGCCGACTGGGCACTGTTCCGTGAAAAAGCCAGCCTAGATAGAATAGTTTCTGACGACGGGAGTGTAGACGAACTAAACGAATGTCTCACAAACTGTATTATTGCCGCTGCACGCCAAGCTATTCCTCAATCCTCTGGAATAGTAAAACAAAATCACAAATACTGGTACACAAAAGAATGTAAAGAAGCAAAAAAGAAACAAACCAAAGCCTGGGGCATTTTTCGCAGATACCCCACACAGGAGAATTTTATAAAATTTAAAAAGGCGAGAGCAAAAGCTCGTTATATCCGTCGTAGTGCAGAAAAATCTTCTTGGAAAAATTACGTGTCGTCGATAAACAACTCAACCACATCAAAACAAATGTGGGAGAAGGTCAGAAAGCTAAAAGGCAACTACTCTCCGTTCACAGTCCCCCTTCTTACAGCCCCCGGTGTACAGACTAGTCTAGAACAACAGGCAGATATTTTAGGCGAATATTTTTCCGAAGTTTCCAGCTCATCCCACTACAGCGATTCATTTTTAAAATACAAAAAGACAGCAGAGAAACAAAGACTGCCGACAGACTGCGGTACAAACGAACCGTACAATAGTTTAATTACAATACAAGAAATCCAAACAGTACTTTCTGCCGGTAAACATACCGCCCCCGGCCCAGACCAAATACATTACCAAATGCTAGCCCATCTTTCTGAACCTGCCGTAGAGGCGCTTCTAAAGTATTTTAACAAAGTTTGGGTATCAGGAAAAATACCCAAAGCTTGGAAGGAAGCTATTATTGTGCCGTTTCTTAAACCCGGGAAGCCACCAACCGCTCCGAACAGTTATAGACCCATAGCCCTTACCAGTTGCCTCGCCAAGTCCTTTGAAAGTGTCCTAAACATAAGATTAACTTTTGTCCTTCAATCCCGTGAACTTCTCGACAGCCATCAATGTGGTTTTAAAAAAGGATGCTGCACCACAGATCACCTAGTCCGCCTTGAAAATACTGTCAGAGATGCGTTTATACACAGACAACAATGTCTTGCAGTCTTTTTTGACTTAGAAAAGGCATACGACACAACCTGGAGGTTTGGGATTCTGCAAGACCTTGCCGAGCTTGGCGTCCGCGGCAGGATGTTAAATTGCATAAAAGACTTTTTATCCAATCGCTCATTCCATGTGCGCCTAGGCTCGACCTTTTCAAAGAATTTTATTCAGGAAAATGGGGTACCCCAAGGCTGTATTTTAAGTACAACTCTCTTTGTCGTAAAAATGAATTCTATTAGGAAAATAATCCCAAGGTCCATTATGTATTCTGTTTATGTTGACGATCTTCAGATAGCATGTACATCCTCAAACATATCCACTTGCGAAAGACAAATACAGCTAACAATAAATAAACTGGCAACATGGGCAGACAGGAATGGTTTCCAGTTCTCTCCACAGAAAACAGTGGCCTTACTTTTTTCACTGAAACGGGGTCTACAGACAGACCCCACATTATACCTAAACGAAAGCCAGTTACCTTTAAAAACTGAACACAAATTCTTAGGCATAACATTTGACCGAAAACTAACTTTTCTACCTCACATAAATGCCTTGAAAAAGAAAGCTTCTCGATCGCTGAATATACTCAAAGTGCTTTCACACAAACACTGGCGTTCTGACAGGGCAAGCCTTCTACACATCTATCGCTCTGTGGTACGGTCCTGCTTAGACTATGGCTGCCTGGTGTATGGTTCTGCAAGGCCATCCTACTTGAAACGACTAGATCCAGTGCATAATTTGGGGTTGCGTCTTTCCACTGGCGCTTACAGGACGTCGCCCATAAACAGTCTTTATGTCGAAACAAACGAACCATCACTTACAGATAGAAGAAGCATGCTTACATGCTCATACGTCCTAAAAATCCGTTCCCTTCCAAAACACATCTGTTATGAAATAGTTACAAAGTGTCCATCCAGAACAATCTTTAACAACAAACCGCAAACCACCAGGCCACTGCTCTTGCGCTTTGAAGAGATCTGCCAGAATCTCGGCATACTGAACACATTACCCAGCATTGCGCAAAGACGAGGTCCACTGCCTCCATGGTATGATTTTCCTACATTGTGCGATTTCACTCTCACAGTTCCGCAAAAAGCAAACTCCACAACTCCAAATAGTACAAGAATTTCTGGCACTTGAGGAAAAATACAATGGTTTCACAGCCTTTTATACTGACGGTTCGAAAACGGATACTTATGTAGGAAGTGCAGTGGTGCGAGGGAATTCGGAGACAACAATACGACTTCCACAGTGCGCATCCATCTTCACTGCAGAATGTTACGCAGTATATGTGACCGTAGAAAAAATACTCAGCGAGAACCTCGAAAACGCTATTATTTACACAGACTCTTTAAGTATACTTACAGCCCTCCACTCAAGAAACGCAATCACTCCTATACTTGGTGACATTATACACAACATAGTAACAGCCACAGCTAGAAGACAAAACATTAAACTCTGCTGGGTCCCGAGTCATGTCGGCATAAAAGGCAATGAGCGAGCAGATTTCTGTGCTGCTCAAGCTCGTGGCAAGGAAATAAAAAAAGTAAATATACCCTTGAATGACTGCATGAAATTAGTACAAAGGAAGTTAAGGAAAAAATGGCAATCGGCTTGGAACAGCGAATTGAATAATAAACTACACTTAATAAAGCCGATTTTAGGTGAATTTAAGTCATGTGTGCACCAAGAACGTTTTAAAGAAGTGATTTTATGCCGTCTCAGAATAGGCCACACGCACCTTACGCACAACTTCCTGCTAACAAAACAAGATAAACCTTTTTGCGAAGAATGCGGTGGTGAACTTACAATTAACCACATTTTATTCTCATGTATAAAACTAGAAAAACTAAGAAAAAAGTACTTCACTCAATTTTATCATGAATGCATTCCTTTCCACCCTACATTGCTTTTAGCTGATAATGCCATTGTTAACATACCTTCCATTTTTAGCTTTTTAAAAGCAGCAGGCGTACTTGAAAAGCTGTAATTTTTTTTTAACCACTGGATCGCCTTTATACATGATATACCTCAGCCACTTTCTCATTCTTGAGAAGTAGGCTGAGGCTGTTTATTTGATTGGTTGGGAGCCTCAGGATCCTTGCTAGCCAAGGAAAGTCGCTTAGACTGCCTGACCATCTTTAAGGCTTTTACCATTAGCCATTTCCAAATTTCTTCCCTTTTATTACTAGGCAGTACAATCTTTTTAAGTCATCTGCACCATCGCCTCTTTTTTATACTCCAAAACATTCTGTAGAAAAGCAATTCTATACCTTGTGCTTGGCGCATGATGGCCTTAGCTGCCTATGTGCCATAAAACCCAACACAACACAACACATAATCTATAAGCCTGTGCCAATGCGCCCTTCATTTCGTAACGGCGAAACCGAAGTTCTTTTTGCTGCTGTGGTCGTGAGCTCAAATTGATTAGGGGGTGAGGAATGTTTCATTTCTACGTCTTAGATTCTTAGTACAAAATTCACCTACAACGTCCTAATTCCACATATTTAGAATGAGCCGCCGGTCGACTGTTACTCATATTAAAAATTCAATAGCGTTCTCAGTCTAACATTCAGCACTGTATGAAATTAGTATTTCACAGGTTGAACCTCCGTCAACTTCCCAGTTAGCTCGCTAGTTGAATTCTGTGTCTCAGAATAATGGTGAGTTGGACGAGTTAGATGTCGTTCATTTTGGCGCAACATTGAGCGCGGAGGGACGAAACACACTGGAAGGGGAACAAGACCGGTGCCGTCTCTCAAATAAATTTTATTATGAAGGAACGCAATATATATACACAGATAAACGACGTAGGTGCGAAAGGCACACAGTGCATAGATAGCACAGAGAGCACTATAAACTCCAACGTGCAAAGAAAAACAAACCGAAGTACACTTGCGCGCCAGAGATCAACAGGTGACACATCATGAGGCGTCTAAAAATCCTATCTCCTTTTCATACAACGTGATGGAAGGAGTGCAAATAACGATTTTTTTTCTTCCCTCAGCTTGTTCTATAGCCTTTGAACTCTGGCCCTCACTCTTAAAAAATGCGTTAAACAGTAGCGCCGTGCTTCCTATACAAATGACTGTGACTGGAGTCCAAAGAGACTGAAAAGGACATGAACAGAGTGGGCTGTCAACACTAAGTCAGGGTATGAAAATGGTTCTCAAGGAAATCGACATTAGTAGATCCGCGCTGAGTTTCACTTGAGTGCCTGTAATCTAGTTTTCAGTGTACAGTGACGGAATGCACTATAAGTGTTGCCACGAAACGAGCTCAGTACGGGCACGTTTAAACCTGTAGTGAAGGCGATAGTACAACCACAGCATCGCTCATTGTCACCTGCAACCAAAGGACGCTGACTGTAGTGCTGTTTTTGTTACATTGCACTTGAATGCTTTGTATTGCACGCGTCAAAAATACTTGCTCTCCGGACGGATGGTGGACATATCACTTTCCATCACCACCCAGCTCCGAGACCGTGTTTTGAGAATTGAAGGGAATACTTGTGTGTGCCCCGCCGCGGTGGCTCAGTGGTTATGGCCCTTAGCTGCTGATCCGGAGTACCCGAGTTCGAACCCGACCGCGGCAGCCGCGTTTCGATGGAGGCGAGACGCTAAGGCGCCCGTATGCTGTGCGATGCCAGTGCACGTTAAAGACACCCAGGTGGTCGAAATTTTTCGGAGCCCTCCACTACGGCATCCCTTTCTTCCTTTCTTCTTTCACTCCCTCCTTTATCCCTTCCCTTACCACGTGGTTGAGGGGTCCACCGATATGTGAAACAGATACTGCGCCATTTCCTTTCCCCAACAACCAATTTTCATTTTCATTTTACCAAGTGTGTTGTCCGCCGTGTGCTGCAGCTCGTGTTGGCGCGAGCGAGTGCCTGCTGCAGACTGTTGCTGAAAGACGGACAGTCCACGCTTGTGCATACACTAAAACCCTACCGGTAGCCCCACAAAACAATTAGTGTGACTATAGATCTGATCCATGATATCTGATACCTGATACCTGATTTATTATCTGCTGCGGGTCCTTAGACCCCAAATATTAATCTTATTTTTTTAATATGGCGGAGTGCTCGGCTTGAAGCACTCTGGCACTGGTCCTCCCGGTATTGCACTGCCTGCGAGATCGGCTCGGCGTACACCAGCGCGCGCCTTTTCTTTCCATCTTTTTTCTATCTTTCAAATATCCTACCTTCAGCACCTGGCAGCGGCTGTGGCTCGGCTTGAGCCAGTGGGCAGGCCCATGCACTTCCCTTTTCTTTCTTTCTGTCAGCAACACTAGCAGCAGTATACATCCCATTCTAAGCGAGACGCTTTCTGCCTTTGAGGCAGCCGCATCATTCTCGATAATGCGACATGGCAGGAAATATTAAACCCTGACACTTTCTATGGCAACCGAAACTTGCCTGCGTTGTTGACGACCCATCCCCAGGCTTTGACGATCCGGGTCCCGACGAGTACGTTTGTTTGCGGTCTTCCGTTACTCCATTGTCCTCCTCGTCTGTTAAAGAGAATGCGTTATAGGTGCATGTGAGTGTTTTGCTATGAGCACCCTACGGCAAAAATTTACAAGCCATCAATTTTCCTTATGATTTTAGAATGCTGCGAACGGGTCCTTTTATATCGTTGGCAGTATTATGGATTCCCCGATCTTCACAGGAATTCTAGCGCTCACTGCTGGGGCGGCGTTTCAGAAACTCACTTTCAGGTTAGCCATTGCCAATCTATGTTTTACATTTGGCGTTCATTGTCCCCACGTCTAAATACGTTGCTTATCCTAAGAATCCCGTGTGGACGAAACTACGATAATTGTAATAATGGAGTAATTACTCATTGCCATCCACCAAAGCGCAGCCATACGGCTATCTATTCCACCTTGGTGGATTCTCCGAAACATATAACCTATGACAATTGAAATATCTAAATTTTGTTTTCACGTGACTCGGCGCCTGGCATTCTGCAGTCATCACGAGGTGAGGACTCGAATCCAGCCACGAGGCTGCATTTTGATATAAGCCAAATTCAAGGTCGGCGCTGTATTGTGGTTGTCGTGCACGTTAATAACCAGCGATTTCGCTTTTTTTATAATGTACCGTGCTGTCTTATGTTCATACAGCCCACGGGCGCTCCGTCCAGGTTTCCACTAGGCCTTAGCACCTTGTCAAACGTGAGCTGTATCCGCAAGCCAAGCTGGGAACTCGAAAAGTATTGTCCTGGTACTAAGAGTGTGCTCACTGATGACTAAGGTCACAAATTCTGGGGATTACAGTGGACGCTGCGAGCACGAGTCAACGCCACGTGCGTGCTTTTCACGGGATCGCATTTCAACCAAACAGCTCTGGAACCCGTCGCTGCGTCCTCCTAGGTTCCCGTTCACGTAGCGAGTCTTGTTATATCGTAACAAGAAGGGGAGCGAGAGATGACGGAGCAAACCCCTCACCGCTTGTGAGAATGTTGGTGCCGGCGTAGATACCGGCGAGTAGGGCGGCAAGCAACAACAGGCAGCAGATAGTGCCCACCATAGCGAAGAAGCGCTTCTTCTCCCTGAGGAAAAGGAAATGCAGAAGAAAGGCCGCACGTCTAAATGGAGAAAAGAGTGAACTAGTGTCATTTGATAACTAAGAACCTTGATTGAATTAATGAATATGGTGCTTACAAATACTGATTTTCAGAAATATACCGGAGTAACAATAATTAAAGAAACTGCCACGCATAAGACGATACGAGCTATAGGAAGAAGCGGAACACTTAGCGCTGTGTGTGACACTTAGGTTATTCTATTATGGATACCCACCGACTTGCCCAGTTTACTATTCTACAAACAGGAGTAAGGTAGTTGTATGCGCAGAGCCTCGTACAGTGTTGTCCCGACTGAAGAGTTCATTTGATCACAAAAGTGACATGACGGTTGAGGGGACCTGCCCTGCAGCCCCCTGTGTTTGCTTTCCCGCGAGGCACCGTGCAGCAGCAGTCTCACCCCGAGGATGAACGCATTTTCTTGTCAGTTACATTAACTGGCAAGAGAAGGCGCCAGCGTCGCTGCGCGGGAGACTGCTGAAGCCCGCCCGCGGGAGATGGGGGATTCGGCTGGGATCGTCGGCGCGGGCGGACGTGTCGCTCGCGGCTCCGCTCTACGCCGGCGGGGCGAGGAAGCGACGGGGAGACAGGCAACCGTACTCGTCCCGTCCGGCCTTCGGAGGATATATCCCTTGCCCTAGCGCGGGCGAACATTCGCTCGGAACCTTGCTGGTGAGTCGGACGTCCTCGATTCATTAGCGTACCTTGTTGCTAGCTGGCGTTATTGTTTCTGTAGCAATAAATGCCTGTTTGCGTCAGTTAGTGTGTCGTTCCTTTGTTCCTTCAGAGCAAGGCCCGCCGTGGTCGGCGAGCGCTCGGTAGCGTACGCGATCACGGGGTGGGGTCCGGGCGGCTTTGAACCGTGTCAGACTCAATTGAGTGGGGAGAACGTACTTATCTCCCCAAGTCCACCCCACACGGTTTACTAGACTTTATTGTATATTAATTTTATGTCACAGTTTCGTGCATGAGATGTATGGAAGTCGAGAGTTTCGCAGCTCATGTGGTTATGTCTAAGCTCAAGAAGATGCTATGTATGTAAGCCTTCCATAAAGGAGGCAGGTTTGCATAAGCGTCAGTTTCGCGCAAACAAATGAGGTGCAGAAAACGCGAAGTTATTTGGACGGCACTGTCTCGTAAGTATACCAGAACACAATTTGGATTTCATTCGCCAGCGACTGATTGCGACATAATGTGTGGCTGTATATTACACATAACATATAGCACAGCAGCAATGCCACGTACACCTTTATGTTAATCTGTGCCAATTTTTCGGCAAGGCTTCCTTATCATCTTTGAAAACAAATGTCTATTTGTGCAGAGAGAGGGAATCTAAGAGTCATGATTAAAAGCCGCATTTCTCTTATTGCCTCAGTAATCTTTCGGCTTGCAGGTTTAACCTCACCATGTTACATATACAGCAGGTTTAGAATACTCAGCCTTCCACGCGTCGCTTTATTTCGGTCGTGGGCTAAGTATACCCTCGGAAGTCGCGAGCTTAGTATTTTTTATTAAACCTGTTTTCAGTGCCACAATTTCACTCGCGACTGTCGAGACGATTCAGCATTGAAAAACTTCAGGTATGAAAAACTTCGTTTAAATAGAGTAATCAAGGTCATGCTATGTTCCTAATGAACATCACGAGCGAAGCAAAAACCAAATGCACATTCACAACCACATTAAAACCATGAAAAGAGAGGATAGTCATGGTATTGAAAATACTATGGAAGCAGCCGTGGTACACAATTTGTGCTTTAAGCCATAACAAAGTATCACTATCGCCGTGGAAACAGCTCTGAACTTTGTTTCATCAGTCATGCAGTGTAAACAATAGTCTTTATGTAGAGTGTTTTTGTTGAGATCAACTTCATTATTTTACTTGTCATTTACCGGTGATTGTATTGCCATTGTCAGCTATACTTTAGACATGCACAACGAATTTGAAGGGAGCAACAGGCCACTACAAGCTGCGTGTTCCACTTTTTGTCTGGGCTCCTAAAGACTCTAAACTCGGCGAAGAATGCACAATTCAATAAAATTTTACTTACTTTTCATCTTCTGTGGATTGAAAATGATATGAAGAAATGAAACAGCATAATAAAATATAGAAAAATTTAAATACAGGAAAAATTTAATGAGCGGGTACAAGAAGTGTGCTTAATGCTTCACAGAAGAAAATTGGATTGAGAGGAAATTGGATTCAGCCCTGATATTGCAGTATCGCCCGAAGCCGGATGTGTGGTTTTGCGTGTGTGCATAATATATATGAGTAAAGGTGCTGCGCAAAAATAATACAAGCACGGACGAGAAGGGAACAAGGACGGGCGCCCGCTCTTGTGCCCTTCTCGTCCGTACTTGCATTATTTTGCGCAGTACCTTTGCTAAACTATGTACGACCGACTCCCCTAACGACATGCACTCCTGAAATGCGTTACATATATATATATATATATATATATATATATATATATATATATATATATATATATATATATATATATATATATTAAGATTAAAAAAATAGCATAACTTTTCGCTGCCAGCTTAGGTACAAGAAAACGAAGAACGTGGTTCTGGCGCTCGGCTGCTGGCCCGAAAGACGCGGGTTGGATCCCGGCGGCGGGGTCGAAATTCCATGCAGGCGAAATCCTAGAGGCCCGCATACTGTGCGATGTCAGTGCACGTTAAAGAACCCCAGGTGGTCGAAATTTCCGGAGCCCTCAACTATGGCGTCCCTCATAGCCTTAGTCGCTTTGGGACTGTTAGACCCCATAAACCAAACCAAAATGCTAAATGATACAAGGAATCAAACAAGTAGTGTTTAACTAATACTTGCCATTTGGTTGCTCAGCTGGAAAGGAAAACAGAGCATTTACTAAGTGTGAAATGGCGAAAGTACTCAATAGTTCCGTTTTTCTTGCCGCAGCATTTTTTAGAGTTATAAGGAAATACGCCGTTAATTTGCGGTCCGTTTTGCGTTGCGCTGTATTTCAGAATTACTGGATTAAAATTGACCAGATTAATGTTAGAAAATGAAGATTGAAGTGCATAACTGTCTCTAGATACGCAAAGCAGTTCCAGCGGTAATGAGTTTTATTGCTCATGACTACTCAAATATGCAACAGCTTTTACCTGCGCTGACTCCGTTTAGTCTGCACGGCAGAACGGCATAAGTGGTAAAGATTAACGGATGTCCTGAGCAGTCAATTCATTTTTTTTGTAATCTGATGTATCGGCAAGCATACATAGTTGAGATACATGCTGAAGAACATAAGACTACCAGTCAATTAAAAATAATGTGGCTTTTATATTGTAGGACCTTGATATTCAGTGAGAAAAAAAAATTCAACTCAAGAGCACTTACATGACACCGAGAGTTCCACTGTTGACATAGGAATAAAATGTCGACACAAACAACAAATAAGAGCAGATCGGTAACTCTTTTGGTGCAACATCACAACACAAAAACTTGGGTGATAGCAAAACATATATATCAGAAGTACCTTGTCACATGCTTTCCGCGCAAGAACTGATTTGAACTGACCAGCTTGTCCGTAGAGGTGAAATCAGAATGAAATCACTCCTTGCAAAGGTAACGAAATTAGGGGTTCATTACAAGTACGCCTACATACAAAAGAAGTAAACATTCACTAGAACTGAGGGAAGTACAAGGGCAAACGCTTTTTTTTACATAATGTTCACGAAAATGAGGAAGATGTGTGACGCAATCATTTTGTTTGCAAGATAACTTTACAAAACGCAGGGGAGGGGTTCAGTTACAGTTGGCCTTTATGTGGGTGCAACTGTGGCCACAATATCGTGGCCACGATAGTAAATTCTTAGGGCGACGGCTGAAACAGTCGCTCAAGTAGGAACCATTTTTACGGGCTGCCCTTCTAAAAAGTTAATTAGGATGTATTTTAGCTTAGAGCAATGGGTATCCACTTATCAGATATTGCATTTCCAGTAATCCTCCGGGCGTTACCATCTATGTACAGGGCCTACCGGAAGCTTTGTATAGCCTTTGTCAAACGTAAAGCGCCTTATCAGTTTCATTAAACCCCATACTGTGTGATTCCTTCTGCATCGCCAGCTTTCGAAATCTATCGAAGGAAAAACGAACTGTTGTCATCACCATTACAACACTTTGGGCTTCCACAAATGTTAAAAAAGGCCCACAACACACCTCAGAGGCCAGCTTTTTGGACTCTGACAAATACTGTGCATTTTGCGTCGTTGTTGATCCATTATATGAACTAAGTTGTGTTCGAAAACTGTTAGAAAGCCAACGAACTTTTTCTACGTGATGAAGCGCACAAAGGAATGTTTGAGTCGGCTTGCTGGAGACATATTAAAGAATAAAGCTGAAAACTGTTGATTATATTGCTTAAAATGCTGGTATTTTGCCTCAGGTATTGCGTATCCACGTGGTTTTAGAATACATGGATAATTTACTATTATAGCAGTAGAACACATTAGAGTGATTGGGCTAGGCACTGAAAGGAGAGCGCGTACGGGAAAAGAAACCTAACCTGGAGGTTCCGAGATAAAAATTGCGTAATGATCTTTCTCCTCAATCTAGTATAAGTCGTCAGTAGCCAGAGAAATAGGACATATTTTTCGGAATTACAATGAATCACGTAAAGCTGCATCAATTCTTCCACAAGATAACGATGAGCACGCATCGCATGCTCACAGTACTATCCTAGAATGACCTCATTGTTAGTTATCTAAAGAATTACCTTCCTAAGTCGCCTTCTGCCCAAAGATCGAACCTGTGTTCTCAGTTGCTGTTCCACCAAACATATGTAGATCATCTCCTATCGCTCGCAACCAATTTCCTTGACAGACGTCTCAGGAAAACGCTTACATACTTTCTCTCGATGTATGTTTCCTCTTATTACTGTGAACGATACATGCCTCTCTCTCATGTTACTTCACCTGTAACTCATAGAGACATCACGGAGCCGGCTAGTTACTTCATTACATTTTGCACGGCCGCGACGCCACAGTACATCTATACCTTCTGCTTCCTGCTGCTGATTCTCCGCCTACTGAACACGCACTTGCCCACAATTGCCTGTGCCGACCAATCCCGCCAGCGTACTCTAACCTGTCTCCTAGAATTGTGCGCCTCACAGCAACACTATTACACCTGCACGGCCACATAGTAACCTGGCTTCCTCGTCTTCCACCGGTTGCCGTATCTAAGCGTGCGGCTGTCTGAAAAACTTCTGCGTTATAATGGCTCATATTTTGTACTGCACCAGGTCACAGTAGTGACCTGCAAAATCATCCAGCTTTGCCTCATTCAATAACACATGCGTTCACCGCGACATGGTGCATGCCTTGCGCCTGAAGCCATATGCCACTCGTCAATGAACAGAAACGCCCCAATCACGTATTTCTGTTGTATGTCAGTGCAATGGACGTTGTAACGTCGGCGTACAAGTGGACGAATTGAAGAGCTGTGCCCGTGCTGTGTGCCCTGGGTTTGCTGCGTGCTGGCTTAGCTGCTTCGCTTTGATTACGCATTTAGCCGTGGAAGGTTCTCTCAAAGACACCACTATAGTTTTTAACACGTCCGAGACCAAGATGGATAACACAATCTTAGCTTTAAACCTCAAGAATGCTCAGCGGCGTATATGTACACCCGTAACAACACGTTAATGATGGAGAAAATTGGCGAGAAAATTTAATTTCACTCCTGCCTTTCTAGACAGCTTCAATAGATATTAGCAATAAAATTGTGAATATGCAAACTATTCACTGCAGCATAAGACGTCAAGCGATGATAGGGTAAAGACAAGGGCTGGTTGCTGATTCGTGACGAGGAATTGCAGCAAACATGGCTCTGTACCTTTTTTCTTCTGTTTTACCTGCAAATCTTCACCAAACAATTGCCTATGAATACAAGGAAATAGAAATTGATCTGCTTCCTTCCATAAACATCGAACGCTGGTAGAGTAGATTGTATGGCTACATCCGTGGGTGCCATCGAAGGCGCAGTACTTACTCGACGACGCGTCTGCGCCTCCACCTGTATCTGAAATTAAAAGAAAGGCACAACTTACAGGAGGAGTAACATAAGTCTTTGCTACCTGAAGTGACGTGACGCCTTCTATTTTTTACTCCGTAAGCGGTGCGACCACCATTAGGCGAAAATGCCGGCGTGTGTCTCTGCGAGACCGCCGAGCTAAGCCTCCAGCGCCTGCAAGCATGACCACATCCTCCGCCCCCCCCCCCCCCCTCCCCATTCTGGAGAGGTGGCGAGAGGCAGAAAGACAACCGCAGCTACATCCCCAATCGAGTGGCGTGTCTGGAAAGTGATAGCGCTGAAAGCGAGCGCGAGTCACGGAATCATATCAGAGAGCGCGTGTCATTGGCTGATCCAACGTGGGACGCCAAGCAAGGCGAATTTGGCATAATGCAACAAATGTAGAAGCATTTGAAAGCCATAGATACGGCCAAAATAAAGGAAAGGGCAAATGAAACAAATATGTAAAGAATAAAATTTTTACCGAGCCATAATGAAATCAGGAAGATAATGAGGAAATAAGAAAATGAAATAGAAAAGCTTGAAACGCAAAAGTATCATCTTAAAAAGCGCATTACGCTTATGCAGTTCGTCGCATTACACCACTATAGTGTCTGTCAATTTGTAAGGTCCTGTAATCAACTCCTCCGTTTTTCCTATCGCCGCGCTTGTTAGTGTGTACGTTCTCCGAAGTCTTTTGGACATGTGTGGCATATTTCGGAGCCGCGCGAGATTACGTTCATTAGTGTAAAACTCTCATTTGATGGCCTCATGTAACAAACTTCTGCGATAAATCTTGAGTGTGTAACGTCGCGAGCTGCACACCGTCAATATACGCACTGTGTAAGCTTGGAAAAAAATTTTTCGACTTGTTTTTGTTGATTCGAGACAAAAAATAATCTAAGCTGTCAATTAATCACTACCTTTGCCAATCAACGGACACGCTAGTTTTCCATTTTTCTGCAATATCTGCGACGTTATTCTTTCGCCTATGGCGACATCATACTTTGGCCGTTAGCCACTTTTTGGTTTTCAGATTTTTCCGCTTTTATAATTGTGCTCCTTGTTGTCTTAAAAAGGTGTTATCGGTATTCAGACAGAGAGGTCCCAGAAATACGATCCGATAGTCAGCGCAAAATGCTCGGAAACCCTCCGAAGTTCCGCTGTAAGGAAACCTCATTGTTCGAATAATGGCTGTTACAACTGGTGTCTCTTGAAAGCAGAAGCCACGAACAGCTGACATACTCACGCTAATGACTGCGTATAATGAACAACATTTACGGAACTAATTTAATGATTCTTTCTGCTCGTCACAAGGAGGCGAACCACACGACAACAGCAGCGAAATAGAAATAGAAATAGGGAATCGAAATAGAGAACGGAAAAGCAACCAGGACCGAAAGTGGTAAGTTTGGCCAAAGAGACGGGCTGTTTCCAAGTAAACCACCTGCTAGCACCTTTGCTGGTAGCATCACGCGGGCAGTCACGACAGATAACAAAACACGTTGTGGGGCTAGTTGGTGAAGCATGGCTTCTTAGTTTTCTTCAACATAGGACGGGTGTTGACTCGAACTTGTGGGTTTCTCAGTAGGCACAGGCCACTACCCACCGCGGGTTCGAGCTTCGCGCGAGCCAAGGGCCCCGATCAGCCGTCACCACACGCACCCTGGGGCACCGCTGCGGCGGCGTTCAACCTCTGCAGAGAGGAGAGCGGCTCGCCGCAAGAAACAGGCCTCCAAGTTCACAAAGGAGACGTTTATTGACGCCGTCCTCCAGCGGTACATACACACACTCAACAGTCACCCCGTCCCGGGGCGCGCTCAGAGCAAGGCTGCGGTGCGCGCTCGGGGCAACAAGAGAAATGCGCGCCGCTAGCACGCCGCTGCAGGAGATTGTCCCCGCGGCAGTGCTGTGATCTCTCTCGTGTCGGCCGTTGGGCCGTTTGCGAGAGAGAGTGAGCAGTCAACGCAAGGTGCGCCTGTCAGAGGTCGTTGGACCCCTGGACAGGCTCGAGCCGCGGCGGATCGAGGGCCCACGCTGGCGAGCTCGAGTATGAACTGGTCCGAACGGCAGAGGCCGGCCCGGACGAACAGTAACGTACGCACCTTACGCTGTCTCGGAGGGGTCTCTCTCTCTCTGGGCCCCGCTTGGACGGTCGCGCGCCGCTGACCACCCAAAACGGGTCCCGAATTCCCGCCAAAAGTCACCAATGGCAAAGGCCCTTGGGAAGCCGGGGGCGTAGCTGCGGCCGAATGACAGCGATTAGCCACCAGCCGTCTCTCCGCTACCCGAGGCGGGAGAAAGGGAAAGAGAGCGACGCGGGATGCCGCGCAGACACCACGGCGGGAATCTAGCAGGCTTCCCACAAACTTTAATGAAGCCGACATATTCTAGATTTGTACACAATGAAGGACCAGAGCGCATGCGGGTGGGAAATTTCCGGTAGATTAGAGAGAGCATACTGCATGCTCTCGTCTATTTATTAACCTGTATTCCCTGTCTCGCAGGGAGACTGATGAGGTGCTGACGCACATGCCGCCCCCTTTGTTTAATAAAAAGCGCTTCGGATAATTCGCGTGCTAATCTGACCTTACTTCTGCTTAGAATATTGGTACGCATAAGTCGTGGTTCACAGTTTTGATCGTTCTCATCTTTGCAGGAGCGGCAGTGAGCGGAAACAAGTCGGAAACGTTACCAAGTGAACGTTCATGTTCCCTGGCACGTTCGTTCACACAGCAGCTACTCTACCCGACATATACTTTGCCACATTTAAGGATGATTTTGTATACCACACACGTGGCACATCGCACGTACGCCTTTGTGTGCTTCGTCCTGCAGCCGGAACTGTCAGGGCCGCAACGGCTGACATTGGGACACATCTTGGCCAATTTACATGGCGCAGAGAAGACCAGCGGCACGCCGTACTTGTTGCCAACCCTTTTCAGGTTGTGGGACGCCCTATTAATGTAGGGGATAACCACTGGCTTGGCGCTGCGCGACAGAGTGAAAATTACCGAAAACACATCAAACAGCCTGGAAGGAATGCAGATTAATATGCAGTAGAAACTGTGCATAGTTAACTCGCATATTGGGCGCTAGGCTTTTTGTCCGTAGCTCTATATGGTGGCACAGTATATTAGCAAGCAGTGAAAGCGCCCAATTTATAGAGACACAACCTTGCGTCGCGAAAACAGAAGCATTCATGCTCTTCCAACCGCACCCTAATTCACCCCGACTCCAAGGCCTGACCTTCAACAACGGACTCCAAAACCCTGCTCCGAGACCAGTGTCTAGGGCCTTGCTCTAGTCCGGCAGAGCTTGAGCCAGGACTAACTTCATTATCAAGGACGCTGTCAAGAGTCAGCGCTGGTTGTTAGTTGTCGGGCATAGTATGTGCTACCACCCAACACCAATGCGCATAATTTCTGGGACCAAACACAGCGATCATTCTAATTCAAAACCAGCAAGGAAAAAGGCTCCCTAAATGAAAAATGCGTCCCGTGTTGAACTGGCGACTCCGGGCAGCGTGTTCATGCATTTCGGCTCGCTTACCCATCGTCGTCATGGTTTTTGCCGACGTGGTATTTCTTGAGCGACGAAGACAGAGTGGAGCCTAGGCACAAGGGGAGACAGCTCAGGAGGTTACTGGCGTCTCTGGAAGACCTGGATGCGGAGTGGGGGGCGCACTAAGAAAAACCGGTCCGACGGCAGCGCAGTTCTTCCTCTGTGCGTGCGCAGGAAATTCTGGCTGCACGTGAAGAGTGCGGATTCCCTCGAGCAGGATTCGCCGTCTTTTGAAAGCATTGCATGGAAGTACCGCAGTTTATTTGTTTTGGCGAATAGATCAAGGAACAGTCATTTTTGTCATCCACCGGGAAGCCAAGAATAGAATTAGTGTTTTAATCAAATGCAATAATACTGAAACTGTTTTCAGGAGCAGTATTCAATGCAACGTAGAAGAATAGCATATAAGTGGCGTACCCACAAACAAGGAATTTTTTTCAAATTTAGATGAACCTGAGCGTCGTTATGCATCTAAATAGGCTAGCAGTATCTTCGTAGTTGAATAGAAATTCTTCCTCGTCGTCACCAATATAAGTGCTGTTTTTGTAGCTGTGCAACTGTCCTGAGGCAAGAGAATTCTGGAACACATTGAGGTTTTCCCCTGACCAATAGGTCTTCTGTCCTTGAACACACAACTTTCGTTCTTGCGCACAAAACGAAGCCATAGTTTACCGAGACCTCGGCGTTGAAAAGAAAAAAAACTTGAGGGACACAAGTTCAGCTAAAGAGTGTGACGTAGTAGCGTTAAAGGGTCCCAACAGTCACTTGGAGGCCCCGTGGCGCACGCTGCCGCAGACATCGACACAACTGGCGCGGTAACGTACGGCTTTATTACGCATCATTGTCCATATTATTTTGTGGTGCTAATTGGGGACACTAATTAGCTACGTGTTCCTTTAATGCAATTTGCCTACTGTGGGGTCTGAAGTGCTCGTACAAGGCTTCCACTAATACATCTTAAGAACGTTCTTCAGTGTTGTAGATGTAACGTGCCGGCCCCCAAATCAAAAATTAACAGTTCTACTTGTCTATTTCTTTTTCTGTTCTGCGAAACTATTTCCTACGTCACTACTCTCACGACCACTTGGCATTTTCCACTTACTTGGAGAGCGACTCAGAAACTGGGCTATCCGCCGATCGAGTCATTTAAAGCTATCGCGTTACTAGAGAGGCGCAAGGTTATGTTTTGGTCAACGGCCAGTGGAACTGTCGCTCGTCGCTGCTGAACGCGGCAGAGTTTGCAGTTGCTCTGAACACTCGCAATATCAATGCGTGGCCAAAATAATATCCTTCGCGACATAGCTGCCACCGCCTAGGCCTCGCTCCCCAGTTCAATCGACGGTCGGCCAGCTTGCCCTGGCAGAAGCGAGGTGGAGGGGCAAGAAACGTCACTGACGTCACGTAAAATGCAGCCAATAGCTGCAATGCGGCGCCGGCCGGACCCGCACAAAAGTTGAAGTTGGCCAACTTTCCATCCGGTCGCCGGACGGGGCGGACGCGCATTGTCTGGACTGTGCACGCGTTCCGTCGTCTGCTCGCCGTGCGGAAGGCGCTAAACAGCGATCGTGCAACGCTCCTTCCTAAAAAATACTCCCATAACCTGCCACCGAAATCTGCTTCTAAGTGAGCAAACTGTAATACGAAAGTGAGAATACGCGCTGCGAGTGTTTCTGCGCGTATATACAGCTGGAGCGAAGCGGTACGGTGGATCGAGTACCCGCAACTCGACACGAATCTCTCCTTTCAGTACGCCCGCTCGTATAGCCCGCTCCAAATGTTAGCTCTCCGGAACCGACAAGCAGATTGTTCTCATTATTTAAATGGTGCAGGTTAGCCTTACGGATACAGCAAATCAAATATTTGCTCTATGACCGGCGGCGATGACCAACATGACGCGCTTGTCGAGGCTTGAGTCGATCTCGGAGGAGAAACTATGTGACAAACCGGAAATTGCTAGTGGGGCTCTGATAGCCTATTCGCGGGGGACTGCTGGGCGACGAGCGAAATTTTCTGTTGGTGCAGATCCGAGCGGTGAGGCCAGCAACACGGCAAAAGTGCTTCTCGCGACGGAGTCGCTCGTCGCATGCCGCCGTCGCATTCGCGTTCGCGTCAGCTTCCGCGTACATGGAGCTCAGCCTTCAGAGCTGGCATGAATGTCTGTAAACGAAAGGGCCCCTCGTAAAACTCTTCGCGTATCCGCATGTTTCCGCGGAAGTGGTATGCGGATACGCTGGCGTGGGAACGCCAGACCGGATCGAGCGGCGCCGCCTGTGAGAGCCATGCATGCTTTCTTGGTGTCCTGGCGGATGCGCGCGGTAACCAATGCTAGGAATCCTCGGCCATCATAGCGACGCTGTTATGCCACCAGTATTTCCGGGCTTTTGTGTATACATGCCGAGCACGTGCGGGCGGGAGCTCCTCGGAGAGTAGACCAGAGTCATACAGTAAACTCCAGCTAATGTCATTAATATAACTAAACAAGGCCGTAAACGAGGCTTTATCGTCACAGTGAGTGCTGCAAGGAGAGTACTAACCGAGTATATGTGAGAAAATATGACCGGGTTGGGAATGGAGTGTGTCTCTAGCCGTCGCCAGGCGACTTCCTGGGCTTTGGTTGGGGATCTGTAGGGGGTGGGTAAACATCCCTGTTGAGGCGAAGTGATGGGTAATCTCCTGAAATGAGATCAGTCTGACCCGCAGACCTCAGGTCGGAAGTGTCTACGGCGTGGCCGACGAATCCGCGGGCGCTAGCGTGGGCGGCCTCGTTCCCCGGGTTGGAGGAGTGGGCTGGGACCCAGATCAGGTTAATCTACAGGAGCGAAGATGGGGTGTGACGAAGGAAGAGGAAGGTGTAGGCGATATGCGGCCGTTCGGAAAGTTATATATGGTGCCTTTTGAGTTCCTGAAAATGGTGTCGGCGCGTTGATGCTGGCTATCACTAGGGCGACCGGTACTTCCTCCGCTGTTTTAGGGAAAGTGAGGAGACGGGTAGCGGAATCTGAACTTCGCAACCTTTAACGCTACAGCCTTATCCAGTGAGGCTATAGCCTAGCTGTGCTGCCCGAAGAATTAGCGGGCATTAAATGGGGTGTCGTAGGGCTTAGTGAAGTCAAGAGGACAAATTAGGCGTATACAGTACTAAAGGGCGGGCACATACTGCGCTATAGCGGTCACGGAGTGCCTGCTGACCTTGGGGACGATGAGCTGCCTTCAGCACTAGAAGCACCAGTGCCCATCCTGGGAGTCCGGCGCGGCCAGAGCACCACCTTGACGATCCGGTTTGGGGCGCCAAAGCCACCGTCCCATGTGGCTATCTACAAACTGCGACTGCCAGTGCGGCCAGCCCTGCACCGCCCCATACAGTGCGGCCGCTGTGGCCGCCTTGACCACGTGACGGCCAGCTGCACCCACCCCAGTCGCTGTCGCCGCTGCGGACGACACCACCGGACTGGTGCCTGTGACGCCTCAGCAACACGGTGCATGAACTGCGGCGGAGGCCACCCATCGGACAACCTGGCCTGCCTCCGTTGGCAGGAAGAACGACGTGTGGCGGCTGCGTTTGCAGCCGCTGCGGAACCAGTGTCAAGGAGGGCCATCCGGTTGGACCACCCGAAAGGGCAGAAATCGTATGCCCAGGCCGTCAAGGCCACAGCGGCTGACCCACCCAGGCCACATCTGCAGGCCCCCCAACATGGCGCAGGACCTACCCATCCCCCACGCTGGTACCGTTCCTCTCCTCCTGAGTGGCCAGTTGGAACAGCTGACGCGGAGCTTGGCGGCCACCCTCCAGGCCCTCACGCAGCTCCTGCCAGCAGCCCACCAACCACCACTGGGCATGGCGCAGGCCCAGCAGAATCAGCCTAGCTATCATGGCTAGCACACCGCAGATGGTTCCCAGACCACGGGTCCTCCAGTGGAATTGCCGGGCACTTCGACTCCGTCTCTGCGAGCTACATGACCGCCTCCAGCTGGAGGAGTACGATGTCCTGGCCCTCCAGGAGGTGTACCTGCAGCGGGACAAACTACACCTGCCTGGGTACATCGGCTGTGGATGCAGGACCTCCTGCCAGCAGTCCTCCTGTCAGGCGGACCCATGCTTCGAGGACCGCCATCCCCGGACCTTCCCGCGCAGCCATCTTCATCCGCAGGATTCTGGCCCAGGCGGAGATTTCGGTGAGTGATGCGGTTGTGGCCCCCATGGAGTTCGTCTGTGTGAGGGTCAGGCTGGGTCGAGTTGACACAGCTGTGGTAAGAGTACATGTGCGCCCCCAGACCCCTTGGGACGCCGAATCCTTGCCACAGCTAGTCAGTCTCATTGGCGGCGACTGTGTGCTCTGCGGGGACTTCAACGCGGCTCAACCGCGGTGGGGATCCTGCAGGGCGGATCGTCGCGGCCGGGACCTAGTTGAGGCCCTTCGCCGGTACTAGGCTGCATGTTTTGAACACTGGGGTCCCCACGTTTGTCCGTCGAGAGGGCGTCCGCACATGCATTGACCTCTCCATTGGGACGCCGCGATGTGTTTATGGATACATACATACATACAGGAATTTTATTGCAAGATATGTATATACAGTACATAGCGTGTGCCCGCAGAAGCGCAAGCACTTGTGGGCGGGCCACGGCAGTCACAACAGCATGCGGTCAATACAAAACGCTGAAATTGCACAATTTACAATGCAAAAAGAAGAAAAAAAAATTAGCAATAACACAAAGCCGAAATATTACATATAGTTCAGTCAACAAATTTAGCGATTGATAAATGTAACGCAAAGGAAATCTGGAGTTAATAGAACGCGAACAAGATAGAAATGAGAAAGCAGTTCAGTATTTCCTTTCTTTAAAACTTTCAAACCACGCTTGCAGTCCAGATTTCACAGCCGTCAATGGATCACAATCAAACACCTTTGCAGGTAGTTTGTTAAAGTGGTAGGGTATATAGAACTGTCGTGTCCTTTTACCATAATGTGTACAAACCCTTGGAACTTTATAACGCGCTATGTGCCTAAGCGACTCTGGTTTTTATCTGGCTGTTTAAACTGTGCTGAAAAGTAGTTTCTCAGAACTACCACCTGCAAGTAGAAGTCATGCAGAGGAATAACTCCTGCTTTAACCATTCTGGTGTTATGGTCGGACTTCTCGTAAGCAGTGCCATACAATAAATTAGTGGAGATTCTGCACAGGAAACTATCTACTTTCTTAATCTTACAAGGTGCACAAGAACCATACACTGAAACACCGTATCTAAGGATAGATTCTCCTAAAGATCTATACACAGTCTGACGCAAGTTTATAGGTGTAGTGTATTTGATACGATAAAGCTGCACAGAAAGAGCACGGAGTCGTTTTAATAAATAGTCAATTTGGGAAGACCAACACATGTTGGAATCAAGATATAGGCCAAGATATTTAACGCTGCTCGAGTAGGGTAGTGGCGAACATTCGCATTTGGCACAGTTGCTACCATGCAGAATAACCGACTGGGTAAGATCAACATTCTTGTGCGGATTTCTGAAACACATTAACACAGTTTTGTTTATGTTTATGTATATTTGATTTCCAGATAACCCGTCTACTATTTTATTGATATCGTACTGAAGTAATTTCAGTGCGAGTGGGCTTGATTCATGGGATCTCACTAAAGCTGTATCATCAGCATACTGAAATAATTTTGCATTTAATGTTAGATTAACCATATCATTTACATAAACATTAAACAAAAAGGGTCCCAAAACAGAACCTTGTGGAACGCCGTACTGAATATGAGAAAAAGTACTAAATGATTATTTAATTTTCACTACTTGTTTACGGTGCGAAAGGTAACTTGCAAAAAATTGTTGGTATGGACCACGGAATCCAATACTTTACAACTTACGTAACAAAACGGAGTGCTCCACGGTATCGAATGCTTTCGATAAATCCAAAAATAATCCAAAAACACATTGATTAACATCCAAGTTACCATTGATAAAATCACAGCAATCTTCGAGAAGCTCAACCGCACCAATATTACGACGGAAACCATACTGTGTAGTGCTCAAACAAGAATACTTCTCACAAAAACATGTCATATATTGGTGCACAATTTTTTCCATCAGGATGCTAATGACTGGAAGTATGGCAATTGGTCTGTAATTTGTTTGATCTGTCCTTTTTCCCGATTTGTAGATGGGTCTTAGCACTGAGATCTTCAGACCTGATGGTATTTCTCCGGTCTTGAAACACCCATTAAGTATATGTAAAAGTACATCTTTAAGTTTAGAGTAATTGTTTCGCAAATCACGCAGTCTAATCTTATCGTAGCCTGGTGGTTTGCTGTCTGGTAGCGTCCTAATAAGGTTCCACAACTCATCTTGATCAACAGGAGGAAAAGCAGCAGAATTAATTGTTTTCTTGCCTTGCTTTTGAATGGTGGAAACAACAGTTTGTTTTTTAAGTTTTCTAATGGATGATACAAACGCATCATTAAAAGAATTTGTAATGGTCGAAGGATCTGCTTTCAGAAAAGTACAGAGCAACTTCTCATCCAAATTAGATTTCTTCTGTCTACCGCAGAGTCGTGGGAAGGTATCTGTGCTTCCCTGGTGGCTGCCAGAGGGAGTGCCAGGGCGTGGCACCTGTTCCGGTCGCTACTGGAGCCTCCCATCCAGCGGGCCTCTTACCTGGCCATCGCAGTGGCAGGGGGAATCACTTACCAGGAGCTGGCTGATAAGATAGCAGAGGCCCTCCTCCTACGGGAGCCTCCTCCTGCAGGGCTCTACCCAAGGCGCAACTACATGCAGCCAGCCTGCAGACATAGACATGCTGCGGACATCACGGCCGTCTGCTCCACGGCCCTCACGAGGAGGAACTCTCCTCTGCCCTGTTGCACTCCGAGTGCCGCAGTGCCCCTGGACCAGACGGCGTCACTTATCAGATGCTGCGGAACAAGCCTGCTCCAGACGTACAACGAAGTCTGGTCCACAGGCGGCCTGCCTGAAGCCTGGCGCACAGCCGTGGTGATCCCGGTCCTCAAGGCGGGCAAGCCACCTGCTGACCTGCTGTCGTACAGGCCGGTTTCTCTGACCTCGACCCCAGGGAAGCTCATGGAGACCATGGCCTTGGGGAGGCTGGAGTGGATCGCTGGGGCCACAGGCTTCCTGCCCGAACAGCAGTCTGGGTTCTGGAGGCACCGTTGTACTGCTGGTGCCATAGCAGATATCGTGTCCAGCCTTGAGGATGCATGTCACTCCCGCCACGTCATCTGCCTCACACTCCTGGATGTGAAGGGGACATTTGACAACGTCTCCCATGAGGCAATCCTCGAGGCTGTGGACTGCCTTGGTGTCACCGCCAACCTCCGGGGGTACATCCGGGGTTTCCTGGAGGACCGCGCGAGATGCGTTCGGGCTGGAGGCGCTACCAGTGCCCCCCAGGCCCTCATTAGAGGGGTTCCCCAGGGCAGCGTGCTGAGCCCCGTGGTCTTCAACTTGGTTATGGCCCAGCTGCCTTCCAGAAGAACTGAAACTTCTTGTCCGCATTGCCATCTACGCGGACGACATTGCCCCTTGGTGCCGCGAACCACGGCGCCAGAGGGTTCAGGTCATCAGGAACGTACAGCAGGCTATCACCAGGGTCAGCTCCTACCTGGTTGGCCTGAAGCTCTCCCCATCAAGTCCGAGGCCATGCTGCTCAACATCCGACCAGGAGCACGCCCGGGGAAGACCTGCGTCAGCGTCGCAGGACGGGAGCTCCCATAGCGGCATTCCTGCCGCTACCTGGGCCTCCTGATTGACCACCACCTCACCTAGCGGCCAGCTGTCAAGGCATTCTGCAGACAGGCAACCAGGGTCTGTGGCGCCATCCAGAGTCTCCTGGCCAGAGTGAACGGCATCACTCCACAAATGGGGCTCCGGTTCTTCTAGGCCATGCAGGGGCTCAGTTCCTGTATGCCCTTTCGCTGGCCCAGATGACCATACACCCGGAGCTGGCTATCGAGAGCTCCCAGAGGGCTGCAGTCTGTCTGTGCCTGGAACTTCCCTGTGGCTCCCAGGTCCCGGCCACACTTGCAGAAGCCGGGATGTGGCCCATGGTGCTGCAGGCCCAGCGGACGGCACTCCGCCATGTTGAGCGTCTGCACCTCGCCCCGGACGGACGTCCCCTCCTGGAGCGCCTCCTCGGCCATCCTCATTCACGAATGGGGAAGGTTGCCCAGGAGCTCGAGCAGCTGGTGGGAGGGCAGCCAGAGCGCCTTCCTCCCCCTCCCCCTCCACGACCGGACATGGGCCATCTGTTCAAGGTGCTCATGCCACCACGTGGAGCCAAGCCGAAGCGCCTCACCCCTGCAGTTGGCCTTCGGCCGGAGGCAGCAGCGACCCTGGGGGAGGACTTGGCCGGCTGCACGCAGCTATACACGGACGGGTCGGTCCTTATGGGTGCCTGCCCGTCTGCCGCAGCTGCCTGCACTGCACCTTCATTGGAAGAGAGCCGGCAGGCCAGGCTCCCGTTCGTGGCCAGCTCAACCACAGCAGAGCTGGCTGTCGACATTCTGGAGTGCCACCCCGCATTGCAGTCTGCGGCCATTCTGAGTGACTCCAGGGTGGCCCACCAGCTTCGGCAAGAGCAAGGGGGCCGGCTGCCTGTTGTACGCAAGTTGGCCGCCAGACTCAACTGAATTCAATTCAATTCTTTATTTACCAGAAAACCAGAGTACGCTAACTATAATTACCAACACCTCAGTAGCAGAAGGCATCAGGAAATACAGACCTGCTGCATGATTTATCACAACAATAGATTCTTATCAATTACAATTGAGAAAAGTGTACTAGTAGCTCTTTTGGGGATTTGAAGGCTACCTGTTTGTGTTGATTTAATAAGACTGGCATATTGTGTTTTAATGATTGCAATTTGTACTGAGTGCGAAAGTATGGGACTAACCAGGGTTCGGAAATTCGAATTAAAGAAGGAGTAGCTCTAGGTTGCAGCAATGCCATCGAACGAAGGAAACTCTGGCTGTCATGCTGAGAAAAATAGAAAGCATGTAGCAATCGGTGTTCATAGTGATAGTCAAAACTAATAATTTTGTATTTTGCAAAGAGATGCCTTGTCGTAGAGTGATGATCAATATTGGCTAAGAGGTGAAGGCACCTTTTTTGCAGAACTATTATCTTCTCAATATTTGCTCTTGTGGCGCTTGCCCACAACAAACTGCAGTACCTCACGTGCGGGGCAAATAATGCGTTATATAACTGATGTTTAACTTCTTGCGGCAGAACAGTACGACATCGCGACATAACTCCAGTCACTGAAGAGATTTTCCTTGCAACATAGTTGACATGAGTGTCCCAACTCAAATGGCACGAAAAATAGACACCGAGAATTTTGTGAGTATCGACAAGGTCAATATTTTTATCTTGAATCATTAGAGACTTTTCTGGAATGATTTTATTATTTCTGGCTCGAAATAAAATAGCTTTCGTTTTCTGGGTGTTTATTTCTATGCGATTTAATTGGGACCAGACAGACAATTTTTCAAGTACATCATTACAATGTGACACAAGGGCATTGGGATCATTACCAGAAATAAGCACAGTACTGTCATCAGCATATATAATGAATTGTACACTGTTGTCTATATGAACTATGTCATTTATGTATAAGTTAAACAGAAGCGGGCCTAATACACTCCCCTGTGGTACACCACAAGATATTGGAAGTAAGGATGACTGGTGGTTGCTAATACAGACACACTGGCTTCTATTGCTGAGGTACGAGTTAAGCAAATCATGAGATTTTCCGCGGATGCCATATGAAGTGAGTTTTTTAAGAATAATGTTATGGTCGAGACAGTCAAAAGCTTTGCTGAAATCAACAAAAAGACCGAGCGTATATGTTCCCTTTTCAGTGTTCTGTAGTATATTTTCTTTTATTGCAAGCAGCGCCGTTTCCGTAGATTTACCTTTTCTAAATCCAAACTGACAATCGGTCAGCACCCTAGTTCTAAAAAATTTATTAGGCGTGAGTAAATGATCTTTTCTAGTCCTTTGGAGAAAACAGGTAATATAGAAATCGGTCGATAATTAGTTGCTTCATTTCTGTTTCCACCTTTAAAGATTACAGCAACTCTTGCTCGCTTCATGCCCTCAGAAAAGGTACCCGATTCTATTGCTAAATTATATAAGACATTACAATTATATAAGACATAAATATATAAGACAGTACTGGACACAGAAATTCAATCGCGTACTTTATTGGTTTTATTTGTATGTTTTCATAATCAAGGGCCTTGCTATTTTTTAAGCATAAAAATGTCCTGTGTACCTCAGTTTCGTCAGTAGGGCGAAGGAAGATGGTTTCAGGGGTACTGATGCTAATTTGGGCAATGTTGTTAAGCTGTAGTTGTAATGATTTGAGACATTGGTAAAGTGGTGATTAAAATTATCAGCAAGAGCTTCACCAATTAGGTCGGTGCCGTTGACCGTTAAAGTTTCAGGAGACGAATCGGCTTTACCTCTGCCGAGTACATTATTTATTGTTTTCCAAATAATATCTGGCCGTTTTTGGCCTATGTTGGAAAAAAGATGCTCGTAATAAGCTTTCTTTGCCTGCCTAAGCGTAGTATTTAGCTCATTTCTAAAGGTTTTAAATTCTTTAAGGTTTTCCTACGTCCGTGTGCGAAGAAACTGAAAGTCCAGACGGTTTTTCTGTTTGATTCGTTTCAGATGCCCGCGTGTCACCCAAGGTTTCTTCGCCTTTTTAGAACGTTTTAGTGTTCTAAATGGGAAATGTGCTGTATACACTCTCGTAGTTATTTCTATGAATTCGAAGTATGCTTCTTCAACTTTAGTTGACTTAAACACAGGGCTCCAGTCACACGTATTGATACTGTTTTTAAACGACTCGATCGAGTCGTTTGAGATATGCTGAGAACTGAATGATTCTTCGAGTTTCTAGCTTAATTTTGTGTTTTTGACATATGTCATAAAAACAGGACAGTGGTCACTGATGTCACTGGTAACAATGCATGTGACCGTGATAATTAGAAGGTCAAGGGCAGAGCAGCTTGACACTGTAATACGGGTTGGCGAGGTGATCAAGTTTGTAAAGCCAGAAGCTTGCATCATATTTCTGAGTTCATTTGCATGATTGCTATCTGATAAAACGTTAATTTTAAAGTCACCTCCAACAATTAAGCAAAACTTGTTTCTGCTGGCATATTCCAATAACTCATCAAGTTTATTTAGAAACGGTTTGATATTTCCTTGTGGAGGACGGTACAAGACGGAAACAACTTCATTATAATGACGCAAGGTGACAAGCTCATAGTCATCTGTTGTCACAGTGAAATTGGAGATTATTTCACAAGTTAGGCTATCCTTAGCATAGACTGCGACGCCACCTCCACGCCCACAAAACCGATTTTGAAGAAACCGGTTATAACCAGTAATATCGACTATTTTACTGTCACTGTGGTACCATGTTTCAGACATGAGTATGTTCTCAGATTTAAATGAAAAATGATCTAGAAAGCATGATATCTCATCACCCTTGTTAGATGCAGACCGAGCATTGATATGCAGAACTGATGTTTGCGAGGTGTTTTGCAGTTTAAGATTGTGGGGCAACACAAACTCAAAGTATTCCATGTTTGAGGAGCAAGCAGCAATATCGAAAGCGTTCAGCATATTCTGCCAAGCTCATCCTCATGCCTGATTTGAATGATCGGCGCTTCATCGGTCTTCCGGGCAAGAATTTTTTCATTTTGTGTCCATACAGCCTTCCATTTGTGCTCTTTCTTTTTGCTGATAGCCTTTCCCAAAAGCAGTTTAAGCGTGGGGCAAAGGTGTTCATTTATGTATACGCCAGTGGTCCCGTCAAATCCAAGATCAGTGTTTTTAAGCCGAAGCTTCCTAGCCTTTATCAGTGCCCTGTCGCGCTTCGCACGTGATTTGAACTGAATGATGATGTGGCTTTTATCAACATCTCGCGTATGCACGCGGTGGCAGGCTTCTAGGTCAGACTCAGATATGCTTTCACTTATGAGCGAGCCGATTTGGGAGACGATGCTGAAAACGCTTTCATCTTCGTGCCTTTCTACTCCACGTACCTCGAGATTGCAGTTTCTTGAATACTGCTCTGAGTTTACCAGCCGGATTTCAAGATCTCGATTTTTGTTTTCAAGGCTAATGCACTTAGCATCTGCACAGCATCTGTTCCCGTGGCTGCTCTATCTCCCTGGCCTGGATTCCCAGCCACGTCGGAGTCTCAGACAATGAGGCAGCAGATGCCCTGGCCAAGGCTGCCCACGGAAGCCGTACCCCTGCTCTACTGCTGCGGCGTCCCTGGATGTTGCCAGAACCATTACGGAGCGGCAGCTGCTAATGAAGCACCCGGACCCCAGGGTTGCCCAAGGGATACCCGCTCAACGCTTGCCAGATAAGGGGATCACTAGACGGCAGAGGTCCCTCCTCCTCCGGCTCCGCATCGGATTTTCTTGCACCGGGGCTAGGCTCCATCGCAAGGGTTTGGCCCTCACTGCAGACTGCTCTCGCTGCGGCCATATGGAGGAGACTACAGATCACCTCCTCCTCGATTGCCCCACCTTTGCATCCACAAGGCAAAGCTAGCTGCCTGCTACAGGGGCTTGAGCCTGCCATCCGACTCGGCCAATGCCCTCCTCTTCCCCATCGGCCCCAACGCTTCCAAGGCGCTCCGGTCTCTCCTCATCTTCGTGGAAGACACATGGCCTGGACTGCTTCTGCTTGGCTAAGGCAGCTGACTGCTACGACTGCGTCTCCCACATCTTTATACTCCCCTTTTCCTCTTCCCTCTGAATCTCTACCTATCCTTCTCCTCCCTATCTGCATGCCGGCAGTGGTGGTGGTGCGATAACATCAGTCACAGGCCCGTGCACTTTCCTTTCCTCTTCCCCTTTTATCCACTAACTACTTACTAACGCTATCGCGGATTAGCGCATAGACGAGAACTAGGCGTGGGAGCAAGCGCAAGTTCGCCGACATAAGGAAATTTGGTAGAGAATCGAGCATGCTCTAAAAAACGGAGGTAGCCTAAAAGCAGCGAAGAGGAAACTAGGCATAGGTAAAAACCAGAGACAAAGAGGGCGACGTCATAAGTAATATGCATATGAAAGATAAATTTACCCAAGATTTCCACGCTAATCTAAACAGTAGCGAATGTAATCAGGACGTTATTGAGGGAGACACTGACGAATATCAATGCGTCATCCCGTCTGTAAAGAAAGAGGAGTTAAAGAAACCCTTAGGAGCAATGCAAACGGGAAAAGCAACTGGTGAGCGTCAGGCAACAGCAGATCTGTTTAAGGACGGAGGGGAGATTGTGCCAGAAAAACTAGCCACTCGGTACGTACAATGCCTTAAGACCTGGACTGCACCAGCAGCTAGAAAGAACACTAATATTATCTTAATTTATATGAAAGGAGACGCCAAGGATTTGAAAAACTACAGGCCGATTAGTATACTGTCCACTGCCTACAAGGTATTTACTAACGTAATCGCTAATAGAGTGAGGGAAACCTTGGACTTCTATGAACAAAATGATCAGGCAGTCTTTCGTCAAAGATATTCCACAATAGATCATATTCACACTATAAATAAGATGAGAGAGAAATGCGCAGAATATAACCACAGCCTGTATATATAGCCTTTATTGATTACGAGAAAGCATTTGGCTCCCTGGAAACTTCTGCAACCGTGCAGGAATTGCGCAACCAGGGTGTAGAAGAGCATTATGTGAAAGTACCGGAAGATGTCTATAGAAGCTGCACATCTACGATAGTCTTTTCAAGTCAGCAAAAAAATTCCAATAAGGAAAGGAGTCAGGCAGGGAGACACGATCTCACCAAGGGTATTGACCGCCTTTTTACAGGAGGTATTCCGAGGCCTGAATTAGGAACAGTTAGGAATAAGAGGTAAAGGAGAATACCTAAGTAACCTGCGATTCGCTGATAACTGATGAACTGTAAAGCGTGATCGTTGAGTTAGACAGGCAGAACAGAACGATGGGTCTTATAATTAACAAGCAGAAAAACAAAGTAACGTTCAACAGTCTAGCAAGGGAACAGCAGTTCACAATTGATAGTGAGGTGCTAGAAGTGGTAAACGAATATGTCCGCTTAGGGCAGGTAGTGACCGCTAATCCGTATCATGAGAGGGAGGTAACTAAAAGAATAAGAATGGAGTGGAGCGCATGTGGCAAGTTTTCTCAGACCATGAATAGCAGTTTACACATATCCCTCAAGGAAGAAGTGTACAACAGCTGTATCTTACCAGTACTCAGCTGCGGGGCAGAAACGTAGAGGCTAACGAAAAGGGTTCAGCAAAAGTTAAGGACAACGCAGCCAGCTATGGAAAGAAATATGATAGTTGCAACGTTAAGAGACAGGTAGCGGGCCGAATGGGGAAGCGGACAAACTCGGGTTAATGACATCCTTGTCGAAATCAAGTGGAAGAAATAGGCTTTGGCAGGGCAGGTACTTACGGAGTGGCAGTGTAACTGAGAGGATTCCAAGAGAAGGCAAGCGTAGCAGGAGGCGGCAGAAGGTTCGGTGGGCGGATGAGATTAAGAAGTTTGCAGGCATAGAGTGGGCGCAGCTTACAAAGGACAGGGTTAATTAGAGACATGGGAGGAGACTTTGCGCTGCTGTGGGTGGATCACTCGTTAAACAAAGCTAACCACGCTGCGAAGTTTTAACGCCATAACGCTATGGCTCCTGTTTTGCAGAAACGGGGTCGTCGTGGGCGTTGTGAGTGAAAAATCCCCGAAGAAGCAACCAGGAGTGCAACCTAGGTCACGTGACCTTGTGACGTAATCATAATCTGCCCACCGGATTGTGGTCGCGCTCACCACAGTGGCAGGTGGCAGTTAATTTAATTATCGGTCACTCGGGAATAGCAACCTGGGTCGTACAAAAACCACAGGTCACAGCACCTGCCATTGCAGGGCAGCAGTGGAGCATCGCTTAATCGCTGCACCACAACACCAGTGGCGGTATGATGACTCATAGGAATCTATGAATGCAAAGTCGGGAATGACGAATTCTGCATAAATGGCTATTAATTGAACCCATTACCTTCTCGCGTCATACAATGAATGCGGAGCTTATGTGTCCCCTTCAATATTTTATTAAATTTTTCCAGGGCAATGGCATCTCTTCATCGAGCAGTGGTGGTGGTGGTGGTACATGTGCATTGTCAATTGCGAATTCAGTTTTGGGCCTAGGGCGTGCGCCGACAGAACTGACAACGACATTTCATCACCTGCTGACAAAGACTGTTCATCATCAAGCAGCGTCTCCTGGCTTCGACGGATGACCGGTGCCAGGCTATGAACCAGGCGCCGTGACCATCTCATCATCCGCCTGCAAATACCAGGATCGGTGGGTGGCCTAAAGGAACGTGGAATCCAAATGACAAAAGGAATGCTGGTCTTGCAGGTTAGTAACTCCAGCTTGCTTCGATCTTACTCGCAAATTGTTTTGCCGGTTCTACCCCGGGTGTTACTTGCTTGCCTTAGAACTCAGTCGCCGCTCATAGATTGCTTGCGTCGCCGTTTTCGTTTACTGCGTTGTTGTTGTTATATATTTTGCTTCAACTTTTATATTTTTACGTCGAGCTTAGCTCGAGGATATCAAGTTTAGAGATTTTGCTGGGGCTCCCAGTACGAAAAAAAATGTCATTAAGGTGAACCCTAATGTAAAAGAACTGACTGAAGTTGAAAGTAAACGTGCCGTTGATGACTTCAGAGTACGTGTCACGTCACTACAATCAAGAATGTCGAATCCTGACCAAATCGACAGCGCAGATGAATGCAAGAAACGGTGAAAATAGTTGAAGCGCATGCTGGGTTCAGTGATGGAGAAGTTTTAACATCTGTACACCCAAAAGAGCCGTTGCGATATGCTCTTCCGCGGTGCAACAAATACGATCTCAGTGAGACAAGTATCGGGTCGGAAAAATATGTACCCTATACCCGTAAATCAGACTTGGGTGCTTAATTGGTAAATATGAAGAGTGCTCATAGGCTGGGCCTGTCCAGGTATTACAGGGATTGTCCTTTGCTAGGGAGTTTCGCTTTCTAGAGTGAGAACCACCTTTTACGGAGAACTGATTAATTAAAAGAAAGAAAGGCAAGCATTTCATACGAAGGGGTACGCAAAAAGCACACGCTTATGAAATTTATCGAAATTTAGAAAAACATAGTCAACAAGGTCAATATCAGGTGCTATAATGTTCACAAATAGCGAGAAGTACGTGTACGGTGGTAATACAAGTGTGGTAGCACCTGTCACGTGAGAGATCCAGCCTAATGCAGCGGTGGTTTTCTTTCTCTTATTTAACTGCCGAGACAATGAAAATAATATTAATGAATTTGGAACACTCTTAGATAAGGTTAAGCCTTCCGCTATTCTCAGCACCGATTCATGGTTAGCTAAGGAAGTTGCTGATGAGGTATACTCAGATTGGTTCGGATGTAACAAATAGGACGAACTTGCATAGAAGAGGTGCTTTTATTCTTGTGAGTAAAAGGATTTCTTCCCACCAGGTAAATAAAATACTGTAAATCGTCAAGTTTGGCGTCCCGACGAGACACACGGGCAATGCGGAACTCTGTAGTGGAGTGCTCCAGGTGAATTTGGACCACCTTGCGTAAATTAACGTGCGCTAACATCGTCCTCTACATAGGAGTTTTCGTATTTACGGCCGGCGCGACCGTAAGAAGCGCTAACTAGGAATAGAATGACAAGCGCCGAAAAACGCATAAAGTTTTTTGACACTATTATTTAGCTGTAGGAATTCAACGATAAAAAAACGTGTATCAAGCTTCTTAAAAATCTATCCGTTCTGATCATGATTCTAAGCTTTCTGAATTCGCTATGGAAAAACGCAATTGGTCGAGATGTCTCTACTTTCGAAGGCCATAAGAAAATGGTCTAGATTATGAAGACGTGTTGTGGGTTACGTGAAATGATGCTTTCTTGTCAGTGTTGTGAAATTGCATGCCTCAGTAGTATTTTCCTTGTGTTTCCTGCACCCCTATCATAATACGTTTAGCACGGTGGGTTCGTGGATAAAGAAACAAATAAGGAAATAATGAATAATCACTGAATAAAAATAAAGAACACGTCCGACTATACAGCTTAAGTGGTATAAGACCTATGCGAACCAAAAGAAATGATAGACGCCCGACCGTGCACCTTGACGTGTGAGAACAAAAATATGCGGGAAGTGTGCGTAACGCAATTAAAAAAATGATCAATTGCGAAAATTTCTTAGGAGAAATTGAAAGCAAGTCTCGACACTGGTGCCGTCGCCGTCGTTTGTCGCTCCGTTTGCGCAGAAATCAGTCGTGGGGCCTGAATGCCTCGTGGCCGGGCGTGTAAATCGTGACAAACATGGATATAAACGGGATTTTTTCATCCCGCAAAAAGAACGAAAAACATTATCAGTGCAAGCAGTCAGAAAATGTCGAGCTTACACTCACTGGCCGACTGCAAAACATGCTACGTTTCATGTGCTGCGGTGGCGCTGTTATTGCTATGGACGGCATGCGTTTGTCAGGAGGAACGCTTGGATTGAAATTTTCCCCCAAATTTTCGAACATCGTCGCGCTTAGTAAATTCCAAACAGTTTCGTACGTAAACGCCAGCAATGTTTTTTTTTTGCTAGTATCCCGCCTGCAGTGAGAGGTTGTCTTCCCTTTTCTTTTTTTAAAAAAATTGGTTCTACTCAGTCTATTATTTAATGCTTTTTGTTTCATAGACAGGTGTCAATGTGGCGATTGGATTAGGGGCATGCACAAAGTAAAAGAGTGTGCCTGCTGTAAACAGCAAGTAAATGTACAAAGTGTCGCTATAAATTATGCGTGTATAACAAAGCACCCTCCGTTCCAGCTGTCCTGCCAGTATCGGACATACTGGAACTTCCTTACTTACAAATTACATATTACTGCCCCTGCAACCTTCAACAGCAGGAAATGTACTAGTATGTTAACCAAGCGAACGGCTAAATTTAGAGCGTACTTGTACTTGTTTCTGTGCACGCAAACACTATTACTCGAACGCAGCCACTGTTGCCTCTTCCCTTGCCTGGTTCTTAGGGTCATAAGGAACCAATATTCCATCAGAAAAATCCCACGCAGAGACAAGATATAAGTGGGCAAGGACTGCGCCTAGTAGGTTGTGCGTGATGATTTTTACGCGCTATACTTTACGGGGCAAACAAAGAAAAAAGAACGGACACTGGCATGAGGGAGCGCGGTCCGTTCTGTCAGTGTGTTTCCTTTCATCTGTGTTCGTCCCAAAAAGTGCAGCGCATAATAAACATCAAGACATAAGTAGTAAGACCAGTGTTTGCAAAAAAAGAACTATATACTTATTAATTCCAAGCTGTAAACCTATTCTGCCATTAAAATTGCGCAGAGACTACAGCATGTCAAAGCAGGTATGATTTGTTACTCCTTCAGTCCTTCGGTGACTTTTCCGCAAATTCTATCGCCCTCAGAAAATTGAATATAAGAGAAGAAAAGCAGCTCGGAACGTCCAAGCGGTATCCGTGTGGAACTCGCTGGAAGCTGTGGTCCCTGCGTCTCCTGCGCTTCCTGCGGCAAAGAAATCGACGCATGATTGCTGTGGGGTCGGTTGTTCGCCACTATAGAATGAAATAACACGCAATTCTCTCCATCTGTTCTTTTGAAACTCACCGCTGATCCTATCTCGCTTGCACCTTCTTGAGAACATGGAGGCCCAGCATGAAGTTTCAGGCGGTGTCGTTTAATTCGTATGCAGAGGGTCCGTATCAGTGCGAGACTAGTCTTGCAGCCGCTGTCGTTGCAATAGTTCGAGCAGAGAAAATCATTCACGCAAAGTGTCCATGTTAATCGTGGTGGCTGTGCTTTACGAACCCATGTCCTCAGTAGATTGGTATCCATTGGATAGGCTAGAACGGCTCGTCAGAGGCACAGACGGCGTGTCACAGGGAAGCAAACAGTGGAGGCACACACTATGGGAACTGCTTAGAGCCGAACAGTGTCCTGCTTCGCTGGTCACAAAACTACAAGCGACAGGTTCGAGCGAAGCAGACTTAAGCCACGAGGGTTCGTGTACAGCAAGCGACGATGCTATCCGCTCTTCCACTAATGAAAAGAAGCGCCGACGCAGCTCTAGTAGGGGCATGGTGTAGCTGGCACCGGCCTAATTGGGTGCAGTAAAAGCGTGCGACGTCTCGACCACCAACTTGCTGCTGTCTTACACCCCCGGAACGAACTTGTGCAGGTCCCGACTGTGCTTCAGCGTGGCGTTCGGTGACTGGAGGTGGAGGACGTGTTGTCCAGGCAGCTCCATGAGAAGCTTTGGTCAACAGATCTCACCGTTCCCGAGGACAGGCACATGGTGAGCACATCACTCATTTTAATGCACGGGAGAATACCGCAGAATAAACTAAATGGTCTGTAGCAGCAACATGGTGACACCACCTTGCTCTTTACCATACCCTTTTCTCGTTGTGGTGGCGCGAGACTTCTGGCTACTAAATCCTGGCAGACACAAATCTAGCCCAACAAATAGACCCCAACTTCGTATCTGTCCTACTTGTAACTTCCGCATGCCACGAAGGTAAATAGACGTGATCGCAATTGGATGCACCGAATTCGCCTGGACGTCGCCTTCGCTAAATTTTATATTCACGAAATTTGTGCATCAAGTAGCCCTCTGTGCCCGACATGTGGTGTGCGCGAGAATCTTAAGCACTTTGTATGCCGCTTCCAAATATTTATTAACCCTCGCAAGGCACTGTTAAGTGATTTAAGACTCTGTCAGGACTGCCCTGTGCACCCTGAACCGTGGAGTGGTGCGGCTTCGGCAGCGCGAGGACAAAAACATTATTAGTTTTTCTTAGCGACACGGGTTTGATGGACATGACCCTTTGACAATCATGTGCGTGAGTGTTGAGTATGCTTGGTTTCACCTTTCACCCTTCCTTTTTTCAATCTTCCTCTTTTTTCACCCTCTTCTTCCGCTCCTCTTCTTTCACCCTCACCAGGAAGAGCATGCTGGGCTAAAAACCAGGCAGACCTCTCCTGTATTCCATAAAGTATATCGCTCTCTCTAGCAGCAGCACGATCATGGACAACTGGGCGGGATGCAGCAGGACTGCAGAAAGCCATATTTTCTTGGATGCCTAAGGCACTTGCAGTCCCCATACTGTCAGAGATGTGTTGTAGCCTTGAGGCTTATGAACTATTGCGGGCAAATCATTTTTATGCTAACGGCAAATCATGCTTATATGTGTGATCTCCAAAGTAGATTTTTTATGACTGCTGAACTGGGTTTACGATAAAGGCCAATCAATAATGAAACTCGCAGCAACACGATGCGAGGAGATGCGGAAGAGAAAACCAAAACGGAGGAAGCCTCCGTGGCTGTTCAGTGATTAGCTTTCCTGAGCCATTAGTTTTTCATGACAGAGTGAACCTCATAATTAGAGTAAAAAAAAGAAAGGAACGCGGTTTCCGTGTTGACTACTGGCGATATGCACAGACTTCGCAAATAACCCACAGCTCTATGGGGCGAAAGGTATTTCGGAACTGCTACAAATAACATCATCCACTCTACTAGTGTACTTTCTCAAAGGGCAGTTACAAAGCTTAGTTTCTCAGATGTAGAGCGCGAGGTTCGCCATTTCACCTCCTTGTTTTATCCCCTGCAATTGGTATCTATACTGCTGGATCCCGTCTTTCAGGTTCCGTTACCGTACATCGATTTGTTGGTAGACATCGACGACCCCACGCACACGTTCTTCCCAGTAATCAGGCTCATCTTAAGGTTCTTAGGTGCTTTCCGCGGAGAAAGAGCTTCTAGCTGATGGAGGCTAAAAATACTGCATTTGGTAACTACTTACGCCGTGTAGGCACACAATTTCGTTAACTATTGAGAGGGAACATTTCATAAACGTGCCATTCATTACCTTTGTGGCGCTCGCATGTGTGTGTTCCATTTCGTGCTTCTCCCGTCAGGACAGCTGCACTGATGGATGGTGACTTCCACATTGTGTGCTGAAAGCTGAAAACAAATCTGCCTCCTAGCGCCCGATGGTGGCTATTAGGGTGGCTCCTGTTTTTGAGGTGGCCTCTGCTGTACACCAGCTATTTCGCCTATGGTGTTCAATTTTATAAAGCAGGTTTTTTCGCCTAGAAAAATACATTTTGTGGCATATCACTCCGAGCGGTTTAGCGCATTAGGATGCGCTTCAGACGTGCTAATAGGTTATCAATGAATACTGAGTAGTTAATTTATGCAGAATTCTATAACTAAATAATCCCGAAGTCCATTTTGTATTCAGTCTACGTTGATGATATTCCAATAGCCTGCACATCCTCAAACATAGCAACATGCGAGAGGGAATACAACTACAGTAAACAAACTTCCGATATGGGCATATAAAAATTGTTTCAAATTTTCCACGCAAAAAACAGCACCTGTACTGTTCTCGCTTAGAAGAGGGCTGCACACTGTACCCACTCTCTAGCTATTTATTTTACAATACTCTCAAGGCGTGAAGAAATTACAGAGAGGAGCGGCATACAAAATCAGCAGTAGTCTTGAAATTTTCAACACCGGTGATGGCAGCGATGAAGGCAGGGAGGTGGTTCCAGTCATTTGTAGTTCGTGGACTTCAAGCATAGGATTGTTCTGCAGTGCGGGATTCTTACCTTAAAGCAGTGATCAGTGCGTGAGGATATATAAGATGGAAGAAGCAGTAACTGATGTTTGAGAATAGGGTTAGTATAATAAATCCGCTTGAAAAGGCAAGTAAAGATATTTACGGCACAGACTTTATTGGAGATGCGCTTGGTGTTCGTGTGTTATTTAAAAAAAATGCGGGCGGCTCTGAACGGACTCTAAAGAGTTAATTAGAAATATTTTATTAGGATTCCAAATAGAACATGCGTATTCTAATTTCGGTCTTATTAACGACCTGTACAGGTGAAGCTTAACGGAACTATTTGCAACAGTGAAATGGCGGCGTAAGAAGCCGAGTATGTGGTTGGCCTGGTTAGTTGCATAGTTCACGTGCATTTTCCAGGAGATATTGTGAGTTATGTGAGCAGCGAGATATTTTTAGGATGAAACAGGCGAAACGGAGTGTTATTATGTAGATAGAGTGTGGCGTTAGCACGAGATTGGCTAGAAAAGCGCATGTGTTTGCACATTGTAGTGTTGTAACCAGGTCCGTCTGCAAACACGCTTCATCACAGGGACTAGTAATTATACGATATAGTGCAGAATCATCTGCAAAAAAGTTTAATGTGGAAAGAAACACTGTCAGGAAGATCAGTAATACGAATTAGAACCCAGAGTGGACATAACACAGCACCTGGAGGTGCTCCTGAGGTTACGGAAATAAGAGGCGAGTGTTAACCAATAACTAAGACATAAGAATTCTTCTGAATGAAGTCGCACTGCCCACAAAAAATGTGCACAAATTTTTAGGAGAAAGTATCAGCAAAAACTCACATTCCTGCCACGCATAAACATCCTGAAAAACAAAGCTTTTCGATCCCTGAATATACTAAAAGTACTCTCAAGAAAAAACTGAGGTTCCGATAGGACGTCTTTTACGAAATTATCGCCATGTACTACACTCTACCTTAGATTATGGATGTTTAGTTTATGGGTCAGCGAGACCATCGTACCTTAAGCAACTCGATCCAGTGCATAATTTAGGTTTACGTCTTTCCATCGCTGCATACAGGACGTCACCCATAAATAGTCTGTATGTAGAAACGAGCCATCACTTACCGACAGAAGAGGCAGGCTCACATGCTCGTTCATTCCAAAAATCTGCTCACTGCACAAACATGTTTGATATCCCAACGCTACAAGGTGCCCATCTAGAATACACTTTAGGACTAAACCGCAAGACACCCGGCCACTGCTCTTGCACTAGATATACTGCCAAGCATTGCTCAAAGGCGAGGTTCACTGCCGCCAAAATACAATTTTCCTAAAATCTGTGGTTTCAGTCTTACACAGTTTCGCAAAAAAATTACAGAACAAGCTGTAATACAAGAATTTCTTGCAGTGGAGGAAAAATACAGCACTTTCACAGCTTAGTATAAAGATGGTTCAAAACCAGATGTTGACATTGGAAGCACAGTGATTCAAGGAAATTGGGATGAAATAGTAAGACATCCATAGTGTGTATCCACTTCACTGCCGAATGTTACGCCATCTGTGCAGCCATAGAAACAATAGTGAATGAGAACCTCGCATACAGTATTATATACACAGAGTCAATAGGTGGGCTTACCAGCTTTCATTCTAGAAATGCAATCATTCCGCTGCTTTGCGACATCATACACAACATAACAGCAGCCATAGCTCAAAAGAAAAATATAACTCAGCTAAGTACCAAGTCATGTCGGTTTAAAAGGCAACGAGAGAGCAGATTTGTGCGCTGCACAAGCTTGTGGCAAGCAAATTAACAAAGTAAATGTGCCCTACAAATATTGCAGTGCAGTTTAACGCAAGAAAAGAATGGCAATCCGCTTGGAACCCCAAAATAATTAACAAATTCTACTTGGTAAAGCCAGTTTAAGGTGAATGAAAATCATCTACCACCAGGAACTTTTCAAGGAAGTCATTAACCGCTGTCTGCATATGGCCACACGCATCTTACAACTTCCTGGTAGCGAAAAAAGACAAACCGGTATGTAAATGTGGAGTAAACATAAAGTAAATAATTATTTAATTTCATGCCCGAAATTCACCATTCTAAGGAAAAAGTGATTTTCTTCGTTTTATAATTAATGAATCAATTTTTATCCAGCGCTGCTCATAGGTGATAAAGCAATTGTGGGCATGTCTTGTGTCAGATTTTTAACAGAAGCAGGTTTTCTTTAAAAAAATGTAAATCGTGACCCAGTGCATAGCCAGATGAACCTGAGCCACTTGGTCATTCCTGAATTAATGTCGTGAGATCTTTAGTTGATTTGTTGGGAGCATCGAGATCCTTGCCCTGGCAAGTGTTGCCGCCGAGGCTACCCGACCCACTTTAAACGTTTCAATAGTACCCATTTCTAAACATTCTTTTTCTTTGTCATCGTGAGCAAATGCTAAGATTTTAAGCACTCTACACCAGCGACGATTGTTCACATTTGTATAAAATTGTGCGCAAAATTTCTCCTATACCTAAGTATATGTATGCTTACACAACCCAACACGAATGTTTTCTACAGCCGAGTCAGTGTGAAAGCCCGTATATCTGCCACGTGTAAGAGGACGATGAGCGGGCAGTGGCGCTAGGCCAGCGGCTCGCACGCAAGAGGTGATTTTGTTCGGGCCAGAACCATGGGATTCATCAACATTATCGTCATCGTCAGCACGGATACACACACTGCCGAACAAAGGCATGTCCAGACTCCCATATATCTCCAATTCAACCTGTCCTGGGCCAGCTGCGGCCACCATTTTCCTTTCGGACTTCTCAATCTCGTCCCCCCCCCCCTCAAGTATATTACTGCCACCCTTTGCTACGCCCCCATTCCCTTGGAATCCACTTCTTCATCTTAATTTCGACTAGGATGCCATTAATCCGTGTTTGATCCTTGACCCACTTTGGCCTCTTTCTGTCCCTTAACATTCCTCCCATCATTTTTCTCTCCATAGCTCACTGCGCTGTCCTGAGCTTAATTTAAACCTCCATGTTTCTTTGCCAGTATGGTAGTTGGTGTTGTAGCGGGAAACGCTGGCGGTCATTTTAATACGGACTAGAAGGACCGCGGTTCTTAATGCAATGTTTTGTTCGAGCCCTAGCGCGATTTTCGACCAGACCATTTCGACTACACTATGGTGCATATAATCTGTGTATAATCTGTTATGAGACCTTTTGTGGTAGTTCTCTCTGTATATTTATTTGTTTTGCGTGTGGGCGTGTGATCGCAGTTCGATAGTCTCACCTCCTCGCAAGCACAAATTCTTACTTCTTATAACGATCGTATAGTTCTGATATTTGAAAAATATTTCCGCTGGTAATTTCGTACGCATGGCTGATGTTGCGATGGTTTTCGAGGCCTTCACGAGAGCGGCTGCAGATTCCAGCTCTGAACACGCGCTCAGACGCGCGCATACATCCATGTGACGAACGTGTTTGGCGAGTTGTTGAGCGCGGTACGAGTGCGTGGTCTTCGTTGCATTCTGCTCAGTGGAAAGGCGGATAGGCTTTGACAAATGTTTGATTACTTGAAACATGTCCTTCATCTAAAGCCCTCATGAGCGCATTGCTCGAGGCATCTGCGCGGACCTACATGTGGCCGCACAGATATCACTTACGGCAGCCGAGGCGAGTGCTGCTTCTGTCGTCCAGTTTGATGCTCGGGACTTCTGCCACAAATGGTTAAAATATCTCAGAACTACCGCACACATCCACATACTCGGGATTGGCTCAGTAAAGAGATGAAGAGAAGAATTTCTCAGCCTGGAGCATCATACAAACACACGCGGTATGGGAGGCGCCGACACGAAAGGATCTATTGTAATGCCTTTCATTCGAGTTGCAGCCTTCTACGGTAAAGCTGTAACATTACAGGTACGAGACGCAGCTAAAATTGTACAGTACACCCAGTTGCTCTACATGAACGTTCATCTAGCTGATATGCACTTTCGTCGAGGTTTGCGTGCATTCCTTGCCGGCAGCAAAAGCCGGGGCCGATGGACTAAAGTCGAACGGAACGTCATCAGTATCATCAGCAACAGCCTGTCTACGCCCATTGCAGGGCAAAAACCTATGCCATCTCTCTCCCATTAACCCTGTTCATTGCCAGCTGACTTCTTTATCTCATCCGCCTACCGCTTGCCTTCTCTTGGAATCTACTCCGTTACCCTTAAGGAGCAGCGGTTACCTTGCCTTCGCGTTGCATACCCTGACCAAGCCCATGTTTTCTTTTTGATTTTTACTAGCATGTGATTAACCTGCCTTTTTTCTCTCACCTACTGTTTCCTGCTCCTGTCCTGTCCTGCTCCAGCTTCGTGTCTCTTAAGGTTGCACCTATCATTCTTCTTTCCATGGCTTGGTGCATTATCCTTAACTTAAGCTGAATCTTTTTCGTTAGCATCCACGGTTCTGCCACGTAGGTGAGTTCTGGCAAGATACAGCTGGTGTATCCTTTTCTCTTGAGGGATACTGTAATTAACTCAAATGGCATAAAAGACATTTCAGCCATATTCTCACCTGTTGTCTTGTGTAGATAGGGAACAGACCTAGATCCCCAATACAAGAAGCTGAGCTTTTACTTAAGACTAAATCTGAAGCTGTAGCAGCCACTCTGCTTACTCACAAAACAATGACAGTGTGTTGTATGTATATCGAACATCACGTTAGAGTGAACGTAGACCTTTTATACCTGCCACCAGTGCTATATTCAGTAGTTAGAAATTTTCACGCTCATTCATATTTTGTGAAGGGTAAAAAATTATTCAAGAGGCCAAACAATACAGGATTCTATTCTTTGTAATAATATTTGCTTGCTGAGCACTGGAAAACCTACATATTGCTCCCCAATCTCGAGGCTGTATGAGCTGTATATATGTATTTTTTAGCTTATCCCTGGGGTTTAGTGATTTCAAATGGGATGTCATTGACAACCATTATGGGATCCATCACCTTCCTGCACTAATCAACCTAAAAGCTGCACCTGAAGTGATTCCAACAAAACCACGACGTTGGAAGCTACATTTAGGAGACAGAGAAAAGGCCAGCCTAGATCAAATGGTTTCGTATAACATCAGTGTAGACGAACATAATTCCTCAGTCATCTCGGGTAGTGAAACAAAAAGTGAAAAAAGAAGCTAAACAAAGTGGCAGTGCAAACATACCTTATTATAATTGAGTTACAGTTCAAGAAAATCATGCAGTATTTTCCACTGGTGAACAGACTGCAGCCAGAAAATGCTAGCTAATCTCTCTAAACCTACCGTAGAGGCTCTTCTAAGATATTCTAACCAAATTTGATTATAGGGAGAAATACCCGCAGCGTCCAACAACAGGGCAGCATGAAAGAACAGAACACGACAAAACAGCGGGCGTCAAAACAGCGCTCGAAAAACAGCACAGCGACAACCCAGCCCAGGCAGAAAGCAGCATAGCGACAAAACACCACAGTGAAAAAGCATCACGCCTCAGAACACCACACCGGACAAAACGGAGTGAGGAAACATCACAGCCAAAAAACAGTACGATGAAAAAGCGCAGGGAAAAACAGCTCGACGACAGGACAACACATTGGAATACGGTGCAGCACTGCTTGAGGGGTGAGCAATCATCGCCATAAACGAACGGTAAATCACAACACATACGGCAGCGACCATTGGAGTTAGCGTGTGCTCGTTTAACAGATGAAGTAAGGAACAGGGTAGGGTAATATTCGCAATCTCAAATATTCACTTTTTCTGGTGGGTAATGGAATGAATAACGCTGAAGAAGTTGTTTTAGGAGCATCAATTCTCCGAGTTGACCATCCTGATGCTGATTTCTGGAAAAAAACGCCCGACGCACGGCTCTAGGTGTACAAAACTTCATATTCAAAGCTCTCGCTGCCGGACTGCAAATATCCAGTATGCGATGCTTATTGTTAAGGACGGCAGTATTGCCCGAGTCGACAGTTTCAGGACGCTGCAGTGTGGTTCTCTGAGACTTGCCGGCGGTTATTATAATTTGAGAAATGGCCTACACTGCTTACCTGAAAATTCATACATCAGCGTGTATTTATTGAGAGTAATTTTATACTGAAGCTGTTTTTTTCACTTCGAAGAGGATTATCCCGAAAAATCAATTTTCGCGACGTTTTACCGAAGCTACTATTTTTCCCTTGGAACCCAGTTTTATTAACAGTTTTCGGCAAATGACCCTTTTTTTCAGAAAACACAAGAAAAACACAGGTGGGAGTCTACTCAAGATGAGTTGTAGAATGGATTAAGGAAATTTCGCTTCTCAGAATGTTTATTGTCCAATATGGCTTGAAGATTTGTAGGTTGCAGCAAAAATGAAACAGGAATAACGAATTGGTAATACACTATGTTATGCTTCGGTAAAGACAACATGAAAGGCTGCAAGAAACATACCTAGAAAATAACGCAAGATAAACTATCTGTGAAATTTTACCGCAGAGCAGATTACCGGGCCATTTTATCTCTTATTTGGAAAGAGTCTTACATAATACAGAAACCAAATAGATAATTGAAGCCGAGCAATCAAGGACTGCATTGCCACTAGTTTTGTGAGATGCACCGTTGAAGCAACGCTCTGCCACATTGAATGAGCCGACCCTGTTTCTTAAGGAACCAGCGAAACAAGCACTCGTTAACTCCAAAGGTCTTTGTCATATGTGTTGTGATCGTCCGTTTGTTTATGGTTATGACTGTCCACCCCTCAAGCAGCGCTGCACCGCACCCCGGTGTGCTCTTCGTGCTGTTTTTCCCTGCTTTCTTTGTTCATCGTGCTGCTTTTCTCTGTTCTGTTTCCTCGCTCGGCCGTTTCATCCAGCGTGCTGTTTTGACGCGTGCTGTCTTTTCCCTGAGGTGTTTCGACGCCATACTGTTTTGTCCCTGTGCTTTGTTGTCGCTGTGCTGTTTGTTGTGCTCGGTTCTGATGCATGCTGCTTTGACGTGCGCTGTTCTTTCGCATCTCCATATGCTGTTTTCGTGTCCCTGGAAGAAAGCCATTATAGTTGCATATTTATAAACAGGAAAACCACCTACCTCTGCTAGTAGTTATTGACACATAGCCCTTACCAGCAGTCTTGATAAATTGTTTGAAAGTGTCCTGAAGAGACGATTACTTTTTGTCTTTCGATCCCGTGCAATTCTTCACTGCGGTTTTAAAAATCAGGCTCCACAACCGACCATCTTGTCGGTCTTGAAAACACAATCCGACAAGCTTTCGTACACAGGAAACACTGTCTTGCTTTTTCCGACTTCGTAAAGGCATATGAAGCAACCTGGATGTTAAGGATTCTTCAAGACCTTGCTGAACCTGGCATCCGAGGCGGCATGTTGAAATCCTTTAAAGAACTTTTGTCTGCTCTTTTCATATCCACCTTGGTTCAACCCTTTCGAGGAATTTCATTCAAGAGATTGGGGTTCCTCAGGTGTGTATTTAAGCACAACACTTTTTATTCTAGAGATCAATTCTTATTGCAAAAAATTCATAAGGTCCATTATGTACTCAGTCTATGTAGACGATCTTCAGATACGAAGTTTGCATGTCCATCAGCATATCAACATGGAAAATACAGTCAACAATAAATAAACTGGCAACATGGCTCGCCAAAAAATTTAGCGCTTTTCTCCACAGAAAACAGTGCCCATCGGTTTCTCACTCAAACGAGGCTGACAGTCAGATCCCACACTAAACCAGAACGAAACCATTTATAACGAATAAAAAATGGATACAAATTTTGTGGCATAAGTTTTGACAAAAAACTTACTTTCCTGCCTCTCATAAAAGCACATAAGAACAAAGCTTCCCAATCTCTGAATATCTCGAACTGCTTTCACGCAAACACTAGGGTTCTGATAGGGCACGCCTTTTGCAAATTTATCGCTTTGTTGTACGTGCCTGCTTACAGTATGATTGGATAGTGTATGGCTCATCGAGACCTTCATATTCTTTGCACTCTCTGCCTTCTGTATGTGACTTCACATTAACATCATTTCAAAATAAACAAACACCAAATGATAAGAAGTTTTGGCGCTGACGGAGAAGTACAGGGAGTACACTGGATTTTATACCGATTTTTCAAAATCTGACCGTTACGTTGGAAATGCACTATTACAAAACAAATTGGAGAAGACACTAAGGCTGCCGCAGTGTGCATCCATTTTCACAGCCCAGTTTTACACAGGATCTTTGGCTGTAGAAGAGAAAATAAATGAGATCATTGTGAACAGCATAATTTACACCGATATTTTAAACATGATACTTCACCATAGGAATGCAGTTATGCCAATGATCGCCGATATCGTACGCAATATAACAGTAGCCACAACAAAGGGACCAGTCATAAAATTTTACTGGGTTAAGAGCCAGGTCCGAATTAGTGGAACTTAGAAAACGGATACCTGTACTGCACAGGCCCGGCACAAATAAGTAAAGAGTGTAACCATCCTCTAAAAAGATGATGCGAACTTAGTACGATGCAAGCTGGAAGATAAATGGCAGGGTAAATAGAATATTATTTTTTTAAATTTTAAATTATAAACTACAGACAGTAAACCCTTCATAGCTGAGTGGAACAAGGCTAAACTCAAGAACATTTTATTGGAGTCATTTCATGTCGCCTCCGTATTAGACACGCACCTTACACACCGTTTTCTTCTTCCAAACCACGAAAATCTACATACGAGTTATGCGGAGAAGAGGTCACCATAACCCACATTTTATGTTCCTGTACACAGTTCGAGAGACTAAGAAAAAACATTTCTCGCAGTTTTAGGAAGAATATTCCATCCGAGATTACTCTTCAGACAAAATTAAGTTTTCTAAATTTTCTGCATTACATCTTTCATAATAAAGCTAAAGCTTTTAAACCAGTGGTGGTACGTTAAAACTTTTGAAGAAAGTGAAAACATCACACAGTACTTCATCGACTTACTGCTATTCGTGTCGCCATTGAGCATATCAGTGAAGAAGCACCCCAGCAATTTTTTGTTTTCACTGATTCAAATGAAGCCCTCCAAGCGTTACAATCTGCTGGGTCCCATGAACAACTTGTCGCCGAAATCCGAGAGTTCCACCACACATCCATCAACAAAGGGCACGATATTGTTTATCAATGGCTGCCAGGACACAGCGGGATCGCAGGCAACCACCGCGCGGACGAGGCCGCGCGAACTGCTCACCATGAGGGTGATTGTGTGTCCATCCCCATCTCGAGAGCGACGCAGCGGGTAGGCTTAGACCACTCTCGCGGGACATCACGTTTTCCGCGTGGAATTCAGGCCAGTTCTCGCATTCGCATTTAAAAACCTTAGACCCAGATCTGAAGTTTTGGCTTCCATCCGGCCTAACACGACGTGAAGCAACTTTGTTGTGTCGCCTGTGGCTTGTGTAGCTTCCACCAAGCACTACTCCTTCTTAATAGGTATGGCTGACAGCCCTGCATGTGGCATCTGCGGGTGTGATGAGACATTCTTTGTAAATGCCCTGACGGAAGCATAACGATCTGACGGAAACGGAGATTGTCGGCCACTGGCCACGGCGGTCGTCGGCGGTGAAGGCCTCCAAGGCACTGCTCCGCTTTTTGAAGACTTGTGGCCTGCATGATAGGCTGTGACTTTACTGAACTCTGTGAGTTTACACAGTGACTAATTTCCCACAACTGTCTTTTCTACTTCACCTTTTTCTCCCCTCGCCCCTTTCCCCGCGTGCAGGGTAGCAACCGGCTAACCGGCTATTCGTCCGGTTCACCTCCCTGCCTTTCCTCCTCCTCCTCAGCAGCTTTTTTAACATCACTAGGCCCTATCACATCCTAGTTCCTCGAACAGCACTGCTAGGCCAGCTTGACTGGATAAGTGTCTAGAGTTACACATTGCCAGAATGAGTTTCCAATGGCAGCCTGTCCGGAGCCAGAGATACTTAGTACCATCCTTTTTATCATATGTTTGACCACCGCCTTGGTCAGTTACTCTGTCGTTTATATGTAAGAATGCCATTTAGGCATATTTTGTAAAGAATTGTGGGAATGCTTTGACAGCTACTATTGTAGCTTCAATACTGTCAATATTCTCTTTTCACAGTGTCTGGAGCCAGCTCTTTAAGTGGTGAGATGGAGCTCCCTGTCTTCAAGCCTTGTTCAAAAGACATGTTAACTAGGTTGACTATGGTATAAGCAAATAATATACAGCCTGCAATTAACTTTTCTAGTTTATATGCAGAAACCTTATACAGCTCAGCCTGCTAGCGAAAGCGCGTTCTAAAGAAGGATACCGGCCGACGCTCCGTAGCCCCGCATTTCAGCGCTTGCCCCAAGATGGCGCCCACGAAGGTCGTGTCTCCACCCTGTACGGCGCAGCGCTGGCATCGAGGCACCCTAGTCAACAGCGCGCGCTCCTTGCTCGCCGTGACCAACCAGCACGCTAGGAGCGACGAGCGATGGTTGGCGGTAAGCACACTTTGGCCAAAGTACTGTACGGCGCTTCCTCTCACTATCTGAAGACTGAAGACAAATTGAAAATTGATCTTCTTGCATGTTGGTGCCGGATTTCAAGAGCATACGTAATTTTCTCATTTTTCAGCCTGTGTGTATTAAAAAAAATTCAGCATATACTTTTCTTCCTTTCAGTTCAGTAAGTTTCATTGTGTGTGTGTAAGCATGACATCAATAAATGTATAATTAATATTAAATAAAGTTTGGTTCCTGTTAGGGTGTATAGATGGACAACAAATTATTCTTACCAATGAACCACTGCTGCACAAGGAATGTGAACATGTAGTCGATAATGCGTGGCAATTTGATTGTGCTTAATTAGTTCTGCTGCCTATAACAAATAGCTTTACCTTAGTTCAGTAGCAAGTACTCCAAGTGGTTGTGAGTGGTCGCCTTAGCGACAACCACTCATTGCTGTATTTCTCAGTTTTAGCGAAACCGGAAAACATTCATCATACAGTTGGGATTAGCAGTGAGGATGGACAGGTGGGCACAGCTTTCTATACATTACTTGTTTGTTCGTGCCTGCAAACTGTCTTTTTAGTCAATATCGAGGCACGCATGAAAACTGCATTAATTTTTTGCCAAATGTGTAATCTTGCCAGGTTCACTCGACATTTCGGTGCTTAAATGGTAGCGCAAAGCTGCCCAGAAGTTTTAATATTCATGAAAAAGAAATATATACGTATTGTAAAGTCATCTCAGCCCACTATGACCAGAGCAGGCCGCAAACTGTGGTAGATTTGAAATAATCGAATAATTACTGATAAGCATATACCAAAGCTCCGCCATACGGATAGAAAGCAAAGCTGTACATATTCATAGCTTTCTTTGTGATGGCATGGCTCTGATAAGCTGTTTCCTAATGAGCAATAAATGCGTTATTTCACTATTAAGAAGCAATTGTACTTAAACAAATGTTATGACGAGTAGCTGGAAGAGCATCGGAACTGGTTGGCGCTCCTGTAGGCAACTTTAATGCAGCCTGAAACACATTTGGGACCAAGTTGTAAAAGAGGCATGCAATGATGCCTCTAGGAGAAAACATTTGCTATTGCAAATTATAAATGGTGTCTACAAACGAATAGCACCTTTACAAGAATGACAGGAAAGCCCCTTTATGTGATTCAGAGATTGGGTCCTCTTTCAGAAAGAAATTAAAGATGGCCAGATGTGACACTTGATGTTAAATGAGCCGCTAATAAACAGTGTGATGTGTGTTCAACATCTTTTGCATAAGTTTGGGCGACATCTAATTTCCTAAACTAGGTTAGCATTTCTGGTATATGTATCACATAGGTGAGATTTTATGATCGAAGTGGATTTTGATTGTTGCAAATTTGCCTGACTCCAGAATTGTTTATTAGAACTGATGCTTTCATCTTTTCAACATCAAGTGCAATGAAATCCGATGACTGTCTAACTATCGGGGACGGAAGTGATAGCAGGAAGGAACCTGATAGGAACGCTTTCAAAGCATTTTCCAAGAGCACAACTGAAGTGCTTCCTGTAAAGAAAGCACTTCAGATAAACAGATAAACAACGCTGTCAGATAAACAAAAACCTCAGTGTGCACTAGAGTGGGAATGCCATTTAGTTTTGCGCATGCCAGAGATTCACCGCTGTTATCCAAGCATTACTTGCCAATGTTGGTGAGGCTGTGTCCACAAAACGTCCGCAGCTGTTGTGGTGTTGTGTTCTCAGTAGAAGTGGGATCAAACGAATGGTTTTAATCGATAGAGAATGACGTCAGGATGATGCGCAAAGAAAAATATCGATAAAATGATTAATTATGGGGATTATATCAGATGGAGATTAACCCATTTTATTGTTTCCGATGTACTGAAAGGCGGCATAGGAGAGGCCTTTGCCCTGCAGTGGGTCTAGTTAGGCAGGTTATTGGGGTGATTGAAAGGTGATAAAAATAATGAATTGTTCTATGCAATAGAAGCATAGAAGGTTCTATGGACTAGAAGCAAACGGTACTCTTCCGAGAACACGGCTGGCGTTAGGAGCACAGAGCAGATGAAGAACGGTGAGAGCAATGCATGTGGCTGACTGGCTGGCTGTGGATGTAGACCGGCGGGCAATAGCATTTGTACAGAACCAGAATCAGAAATTTATTTCAACATCACAGGGTGCATGCGCGCGGCTGTCGATGCAGAATAAAGCCTTCTGCAGGCTTGACGACCTGCATCTTATTTTGGTATTTGTTTGCTCACATTCGCATTCTCTGATTGGGTTGGTATAACTAAAGACAATGCAATTTAAGTATGTTCATATTTTTCCGCAAATCTCCAAGGACCGTCTAAATGTGTTCCTAAGTTGGAAACGCGGCTAATGTCTTATCATTATCAGCGCGAGACATGAATTTCAGCACTCTAACAAGAGCGTAATGTAGGCGGTTCAGTGGTTTTCTTTCATTTCTCATTTTGGAGAATGACTTAATATTGTTGCGTCGTTGGTTGAGTGCGGGCGCCCGACTTCCTCAGCACACTCATTAAAGCAAGTGAACAGCGCCCCTGCTGAGTTGGCAGATAGTCATAACGTGCACGTAAAAAACTAGAGAACATTTAGTCGAACTAAAAATCAATCATCGAAAAACAGTTCCTGGTTCACTATGTGGAGTCTCGCACAACCGCTCCCCGAGTTCGGCCGCTGTGACGAACAGGATTCTAGGCAGTATTGTTCCTGTATGCACCGACGCGTCAGTATCCTGTACAATCATCCGGCCTACTGCCCACTCCGTAATGACAGCAGTGAGATTATCATTCACTGTTTGACCATTTATGCCGTCCTCCTCAGTACGCACCGAGGCGTCAGTCACTGCACCAGAGCACCTGTGTTAGAATGCCCTACGGCGGTGTCCCCAGCAGAAACTGGCACTATAGTTCAAGGTGGCAATCGAGCGTCTTCGCCAACAACCGGAGACAGAGTGCTCGGAGGAGCCGCCCCATTAAGCTCGCCCACGATGGCCCTTATGGTACACGATCCAAACGCGGCCATCCGGAAGTCTCGTCACTGCTGCAAAGCCTTGGTCCGGTTCCACTGTTGCTGGCACCCGACTGGTCCAGGCAGCAAATTCTGCACGAAAACCCATTCTCCTGGAGCCTGGTTAGCCGCCTTCATCGACATATATGCGAATATTTTTGGAGTCGGGCAGCACGTTCGTTAACACAACTGAGCCGCGCCCTTCTACTGGGTCAATGCTTTCTTTTAAATGAAGGATTTCACGGGGCAAAATGTTAGGAATGGCGTCATACAAATCATAATTTTGCAGTTGTTCAGTGAGCCATGCAACCTTTAATAAAAAATATTTACGGCCAAATGATTTTTATACTTCTGCAGGCACCTTCTCGGATCTTCTAAAGGAATGCGGATGCAGCGAAGGAGAGATGGTGAAAAGCCACAAGCTGATGCCGTGATACCTGGACATTCGCGGCTAAAGTAAGTTTCGCATTTAGTGGAATGCTCTTGAGTGCTAGTTAGTTAAATTTGGAGGATTGATAACAAACTTAGCCTAAATGACGAGTACAAGAGGTAAAGTAACGAATAAGAGACCACAGGGGCATTTTTGCAGCTACTTCCTTCTTGAATTACTTCTTGAGAGTAATTTCGTGCGTAGGTGTTTTATTTGGCGTGCAATTATGTTTGTTGTTATCCATAGCTACGCGGCAAAGGCCAGATGTCTCTCAGCTATCCTTCGCAGAAGCTAGAGAAAGCTAGAGAGCTATAGCAAAAGAAAATTAATATCGATACAAGCTGCCCTTGGCTCACGGTGAAGAATATAATTTAGTGTTGATACTCCGCCCGACGTAGCGACCACATCTTGATCGCCGCTCCTCGTGCTTTATCTGGCGCCACGAAATGTAAGCTTGGCAAGTCTCCGAGCAGCGGTCGAACTGCAGGCGTTGCTGAACCATTCAGTGCCTCGATGTGCACGTGCGATTGTTACACAGCAGGATAGAAGCTCATGGAACTGCTTGAATGAGCAGAACCGCTGCGAGGACGTGGCCCTGGGGTCCTTCAGCGCGCGTTATAGATATCGAAGGTTTTTTATATTTTTGCACGTGTCTGCCGAAACCGTAGTTAACTATAGTCTTTTGAAGATAAACGGTCGGCCTCAACACGACCGCTCTCATATTTTGGACAGAGAGCCTACGTGCAAATTTATAGATCAGATGAGCAGCGTATTGAGCCGAAGATGACATGATATGAGCCTCTCCGTCCAGAGATCATGGTGAACTTCTGTGATCCGGGGTTTTTTCCCTGAGAAGATCTCGCGCTAAAACACACTCTCCAACTGCAATTTTTTTTTCTTTGAATGAAGGTGTTCGTGCACACTGCTGTCCAATTAAAAAAAACCCCAAGCGGCATCTGGGCGGTCAGTCCTTGCCGTCCTTTCCGGTTGTAAGAGTGGCGTGCAGACAGACGCAGTCTGTCTGTCTGCACGCCACTCTTACGACTGGAAAGGACGGCACGCACGGACTGCGTCTGTCTGCACGCCACTTCAGGTGCGACTGCACCAGGGAGAAAAAAAAACGAGCGAAAGCAGAACGGGAGTGCCCTCCGGGAACAATTCCACAGGAAGCAGCGGCAGGCATCCGCCCTTTGGATGCCCGGGGGACAGCGAGAGGAGATGATGTGTCATAAAGACACACCACCTCGCCTTGTCCACCACACAGAGCGGCCGAGTGTACAGCCGGGCGTCAAATCGCCCGGAGCGACCCTAGACGAAATCTCAGTCCCCACAGCGGGTGATGCCAGCGATCGCTCCGCTGCAGACGCTGGGATTCGATCCAGGGTCTTCGCGAATGCGTGAGCAAAGCTCAGGCATGTTACCCACTCGGCTACCCTGCGGCACGGCTTGGTCGTGCTTCCAGCCAGTGCTGGAGCGAGAGGAACAAGCTCGGCTGAAACGGCGCATGCGCAGTGTCGTCACCCTTGGGCGACGGCGATGCAATCGCGAGATATGAAGTTCGACAGCGATAACGGCGAGCATAATGCGCTATTCGCGATATCGTGCAAAACCGCGGCAGGGTATTTTCCGTTGCAGTCGTGTGGGACGCAAAAACATCGTCATACAATTCACTGCCCAGCGGAATCGGATAAGTTGACTGCTGATCTCGCCATGATTGAACGTTTTCAGTGGCAAGGAGATGGTATGAAATGTTTCTCGCCTACCGCAGGCATAGGTACAAGCACAACACGCTGTGGATAGTGGCGGCGGAGATTTATGAAATGTTTTACAAATTCCGCCACACCTTCCAAGCGCCTCCAATTTTTCAGCTGAATTAACACCGAAAACAAAATCGTGTCAAAGAGCGACCACCTCTAGCGAAGTTCCTGTCCTTCCAAGTGAAGGAACATCGCAGAAACTAGAATAGCCCTTTTTAAAATTCTGAACGAAACAGTTACGACCCTTTTGGACGTACAGACTACCCTTAACTCTTTGCTGTTAATTTGGAGGAGTTCCTATAGGTGCATGCAAATAAGAAAACTTAAGGTCTGCCTGAAGGCCATCACGCCGCTACGTTAACGGTTGTTAGTGACTGTACTGTACGGAGAATTCTATTTATTCTCCTTAAAGTTAATGCGGAGACGCAGTCATCAACAAAAGTGCGGAGACATTGCCAAACTACAATAAACCGATATAATTCAACGCATATGTAGTTCCAATTCAGTGCAGGGCCTTTTACATAGATAGAATATCGATCCTTATGCTCCCCTCCCTTCTGGAATCCTTATGCCTCCAAACGAGAACTCACGTTCGCATCCTTATCTACGCGAAAAAGGCGAGGACGGAACAACTAGATGAACACATGCGCTGAATTTCAACAAGAGATTTATTACTAGAGACGCCATTTATAGACGCCATTTCGCGCAAAACGAATGCACAAAAAACCCACTGAATCGCATCTTCCCTGGTATTCTTTCTGGAACGACAGTTGGCGTCTCCTCTCCTTTCCAGGCGGGGTTCAGGATCTCATGATTCGTCCATACACCTCTCCCTCAGCGTAGCAGCGAAAACCAGACAGACAGAACATCCCTGGTGGCGTGTACCAACTGCAGATATGAGATGGAAATCAATATTATTGGAATCCGGAGAGGCCTAGAGGACCAAATCACGGTAGGATTTACCCACCCCACTTTACATCAAAATGTTCAAGCGAGTGTAATACTACTGAAAATCGCTGGCTTACATTGCGGGCAGGGGGGTTGCAGTGCGAAGCCTGGTGACGTCTTAGCTTAAATTTCAGCGGGCGAGGAAAAGAGAAGTGTACCCTTTCTGTGAGGTAAAAAATACAGGGCGTTTCTTTCGTATGCCTTGTAAGCTTGTCAGCGCAAAAAATGGACGCACTCCAGCGAGACAACAGCTGTAGAACTTGGCAGAATCTGAATACTCCTCTGCAACTAGCTGAACTTTGTGTTGTTTGAGTTCGAAGCCTCGCTGCGCTTCCACGGATGTTGCAGACTGATGCTTCTTCAGTATGCATATCAACCAACTAGCCCAACTTTCTGCTCTCCTAAGTGCATTCTAACAGCCACACACCCACTATTACCCAAAATACGCCACCCGTCGACGCACGGGAATTGCGAAGATAAAAACAGCCTGCAGACCTTCTTAAACATAAACTTTCATACACTGCTTTTTTACCATTCTTTAATCTGCATTTCTTCCCCCGGCGGAAACCAGTTCCGTCCCAGGTACAAAGCCGCGCCACGTCTCCACGAGAGACACCTCTCCCGCGCCTCATTGGGAAGCACGCAAAATGTGGAAACCCTGAAGACGAAGCCTAAGACCTCCTCCCGAATCATCGGATTTACTCACACAGGAGACACTAGCCGGTACCGGTCTGCCGGTACCGAACTGTAAGTAGACGAGAGGGACGAATGTTACGGAATCTTTATTGCAATGCAATATGGACGAAAGGTGAGTACAGGTCGCCCGCCTTGCAGCTCGCCTGCAGTATAGGTCTCCCGAAGAACAGGCCACCCCTCGTCCCTACCTGGCTCGCAACAGGTCGGCGTCTATTGTTCGCCCACGAACACGTCGGAAAAAAGGTTGGCCTACGCGTCAGTCGTAGACGGTCATCTGCTCAAAAGGAAATGTAGCGCTCTCCGTCCCCGCGTCTCCCATGCGTTGCCCGCGCGACAGGTCGGTCCCCGACCATCCGCGCGTCGCCCGCGCAACAGGTAGGTCCACCCGTCTGCGCGTCGCCCGCGTGACAGGTCGGTCCCCGACCGTCCCCGCGTCGCCCGCGCAACAGGTAGATCCACCTGTCTGCGCGTCGCCCGCGCGACAGGTCGGTCCCCGACCGTCCGCGTGTCGCCCGGGCAACACGTAGGTCCACCCGTCTGCGCGTCGCCCGCGCGACAGGTCGGTCCCCCCGCCTTCGCGACACGCCGGTGCCCCCTGTCTCCGCGTCGCCCGTGCGACTCGTCCGTTCCTACCCCTGTCTCGAAGTCGCCCGCGCGTCACGTACCCTCCCCCGTTTCCGCGTCTCCCCCTTCCTGTCTCGGCGTCGCCCTCGCGAGAGGTCGGTGCAGCGTCTCCGCACGTCGCGCCACCCACCCCGCGCTTCTTGTCCGCGTCCCCCGCGCGCCACGCGCCCCCCTTCCCGTCCGTGTCCGCGTCCCCCGCGCGCCACGCGCCCCCCTGCCCGTCGGTGCCCCGGCCCGTGTCCGCGCGCCACGCGCCCCCCCTGCCCGTCAGTGCCCCTGCCCGTGTCCGCGTCCCCCGCCCCCCTGCCCGTCGGTGCCCCCGCCCGTGTCCGCGTCCCCCGCTCGACACGCGCCCCTTTCCCGTCCGTGCCCCTGCCCGTGTCCGCGTCCCCCGCGCGCCACGCGCCCCCCTTCCCGTCCGTGTCCGCGTCCCCCGCGCGCCACGCGCCCCCCTGCCCGTCGGTGCCCCGGCCCGTGTCCGCGCGCCACGCGCCCCCCTGCCCGTCAGTGCCCCTGCCCGTGTCCGTGTCCCCCGCTCGACACGCGCCCCCTTCCCGTCCGTGCCCCTGCCCGTGTCCGCGTCCCCCGCGCGACACGCGCCCCCCTGCCCGTGTCCGCGTCCCCCGCTCGACACGTCCCCCCTTCCCGTCCGTGCCCCTTCCCGTGTCCGCGTCCCCCGCGCGCCACGCGCCCCCTGCTCATCGGTACCCCTGCCCGTGCCCGCGACGCCCGCTCGACACGTCCCCCCTGCTCATCGGTGCCCCTGCCCGTGCCCGCGACCCCCGCTCGACACGTCCCCCGTTCCCGTCGGTGCCCCGGCCCGTGTCCGCGTCCCCCGCGCGCCACGCGCCCGCCTTCCCGTCCGTGCCCCTGCCCGTGCCCCGGCTCGTGTCCGCGTCCCCCGCGCGACACACGCCCCCCTGCCCGTCGGTGCCCCCGCCCGTGACCGCGCGACATGCGCCCCCCTGCCCGTGTCCGCGTCCCCCGCGCGCCACGCGCCCCCCTGCCCGTCGGTGCCCCGGCCCGTGTCCGCGCGCCACGCGCCCCCCTGCCCGTCAGTGCCCCTGCCCGTGTCCGCGTCCCCCGCTCGACACGTCCCCCCTGCCCGTGTCCGCGTCCCCCGCGCGCCACGCGCCCCCTGCTCATCGGTGCCCGTGCCCGCGACCCCCGCTCGACACGTCCCCCCTTCCCGTCGGTGCCCCGGCCCGTGTCCGCGTCCCCCGCGCGCCACGCGCCCCCCTGCCCGTGTCCGCGACCCCCGCTCGACACACTTCCCCCCTGCCCGTCGGTACCCCTCCCCGTGTCCGCGTCGACACGCGCCCCCCCCTGCCCGTCCGTGCCCGCGTCCGCCGCGCGACACGCGCCCCCCCTGCCCGTCTGTCCCCTGCCCGCGTCCGCGTCCCCCGCGCGACACGCGCGCCCCCTGCCCGTCGGTGCCCCTGCCCGCGTCCCCCGCACAACACGCGCGCCCCCTGCCCGTCGGTGCCCCCGCCCGCGTCCCCCGCGCGACACGCGCCCCCCTGCCCGTCGGTGCCCCCGCCCGCGTCCCCCGCGCGACACGTGCCCCCTTTCCCGTCAGTGCCCCCTCCCGTGACCGCGTGGCGGGGGCACCGACGGGCAGGGGGGGCGCGTGTCGCGCGGGGGACGCGGTCGCGGGCGGGGGCACCGACGGGCAGGGGGGGCGCGTGTCGCGCGGGGGACGCGGACGCGGGCGGGGGCACCGACGGGCAGGGGGCGCGCGTGTCGCGCGGAGGACGGGGACGCGGGCAGGGGCACCGACGGGCAGGGGGGGCGCGTGTCGCGCGGGGGACGCGGTCACGGGCGGGGGCACGGACGGGCAGGGGGGGCGCGTGTCGCGCGGGGGACGCGGTCACGGGCGGGGGCACCGACGGGCAGGGGGACGCGGACGCGGGCGGGGGCACCGATGGGCAGGGGGACGCGGTCACGGGCGGGGGCACCGACGGGCAGGGGGGGGGGGGCGTGTCGCGCGGGGGACGTGGACGCGGGCGGGAGTACCGCCGGGCAGGGGGGGGCGCGTGTCGCGCGCGGGACGCGGACGCGGGCGGGGGCACCGATGGGCAGGGTGGCGCGTGTGTCGCGCGGGGGACGCGGGCAGGGGCACCGACGGGCAGGGGGGTGCTTGCCGCGCGCGGGACGCGGGCAGGGGCACCGACGGGCAGGGTGGCGCGTGTGTCGCGCGGGGGACGCGGGCAGGGGCACCGACGGGCAGGGGGGTGCGTGTCGCGCGCGGGACGCGGACGCGGGGGGGGCACCGACGGGCAGGGTGGCGCGTGTGTCGCGCGGGGGACGCGGGCAGGGGCACCGACGGGCAGGGGGGGGCGCGTGTCGCGCGGAGGACGGGGACGCGGGCAGGGGCACCGACGGGCAGGGGGGTGCGTGTCGCGCGCGGGACGCGGACGCGGGTGGGGGCACCGACGGGCAGGGTGGCGCGTGTGTCGCGCGGGGGACGCGGGCAGGGGCACCGACGGGCAGGGGGGGGCGCGTGTCGCGCGGAGGACGGGGACGCGGGCAGGGGCACCGACGGGCAGGGGGGTGCGTGTCGCGCGCGGGACGCGGACGCGGGCGGGGGTTCCGCCGGGCAGGGTGGCGTGTGTCGCGCGGGGGACGCGGGCAGGGGCAACCGACGGGCAGGGGGGTGCGTGTCGCGCGCGGGACGCGGGCAGGGGCACCGACGGGCAGGGGGGTGCGTGTCGCGCGCGGGACGCGGACGCGGGCACCGACGGGCAGGGGGGTGCGTGTCGCGCGGGGGGACGCGGTCACGGGCGGGGGCACCGACGGGCAGGGGGGGGGCGCGTGTCGCGCGGGGGACGCGTGTCGCGCAGGGGACGCGGACGCGGGCAGGGGTACCGCCGGGCAGGGTGGCGCGTGTCGCGCGGGGGACGCGGGCAGGGGCACCGACGGGCAGGGTGCGCGCGTGTCGCGCGGGGGACGCGGGCAGGGGGGGGGCGCGTGTCGCGCGGGGGACGCGGACGCGGGCAGGGGCACCGACGGGCAGGGGGGCGCGTGTCGCGCGGGGGACGCGGACGCGGGCGGGGGTACCGCCGGGCAGGGTGGCGCGTGTCGCGCGGGGGACGCGGGCAGGGGCACCGACGGGCAGGGTGCGCGCGTGTCGCGCGGGGGACGCGGGCAGGGGGGGGGCGCGTGTCGCGCGGGGGACGCGGACGCGGGCAGGGGCACCGACGGGCAGGGGGGGCGCGTGTCGCGCGGGGGACGCGGACGCGGGCGGGGGTACCGCCGGGCAGGGTGGCGCGTGTGTCGCGCGGGGGACGCGGGCAGGGGCGTGCGTGTCGCGCGCGGGACGCGGACGCGGGCGGGGGCACCGACGGGCAGGGGGGGCGCGTGTCGACGCGGACGCGGGCGGGGGCACGGACGGGCAGGGGGCGCGTGTCGACGCGGACGCGGGCGGGGGCACCGACGGGCAGGGTGCGCGCGTGTCGCGCGGGGGACGCGGACGCGGGCAGGGGCACCGACGGGCAGGGGGGGGCGCGTGTCGCGCGGGGGACGCGGACGCGGGCGGGGGTACCGCCGGGCAGGGTGGTGCGTGTCGCGCGCGGGACGCGGACGCGGGCGGGGGCACCGACGGGCAGGGGGGGCGCGTGTCGACGCGGACGCGGGCGGGGGCACGGACGGGCAGGGGGGGCGCGTGTCGACGCGGTCGCGGGCGGGGGCACCGACGGGCAGGGTGCGCGCGTGTCGCGCGGGGGACGCGGACGCGGGCAGGGGCACCGACGGGCAGGGGGGGCGCGTGTCGCGTGGGGGACGCGGACGCGGGCGGGGGTACCGCCGGGCAGGGTGGTGCGTGTCGCGCGCGGGACGCGGACGCGGGCGGGGGCACCGACGGGCAGGGGGGGGCGCGTGTCGACGCGGACGCGGGCGGGGGCACGGACGGGCAGGGGGGGCGCGTGTCGACGCGGTCGCGGGCGGGGGCACCGACGGGCAGGGTGCGCGCGTGTCGCGCGGGGGACGCGGACGCGGGCAGGGGCACCGACGGGCAGGGGGGGGCGCGTGTCGCGCGGGGGACGCGGACGCGGGCGGGGGTACCGCCGGGCAGGGTGGTGCGTGTCGCGCGCGGGACGCGGACGCGGGCGGGGGCACGGACGGGCAGGGGGGGCGCGTGTCGACGCGGTCGCGGGCGGGGGCACCGACGGGCAGGGGGGGGGCGCGTGTCGCGCGGGGGACGCGGACGCGGGCGGGGGCACCGACGGGCAGGGGGGGGGTGCGTGTCGCGCGGGGGACGCGGACGCGGGCGGGGGCACCGACGGGCAGGGGGGTGCGTGTCGCGCGGGGGACGCGGGCGGGGGGCACCGACGGGCAGGGTGCGCGCGTGTCGCGCGGGGGACGCGGGCAGGGGGGGCGCGTGTCGCGCGGGGGACGCGGACGCGGGCAGGGGCACCGACGGGCAGGGGGGGCGCGTGTCGCGCGGGGGACGCGGGCAGGGGCACCGACGGGCAGGGGGGGGGGCGCGTGTCGACGCGGACGCGGGCGGGGGCACGGACGGGCAGGGGGGGCGCGTGTCGACGCGGTCGCGGGCGGGGGCACCGACGGGCAGGGGGGGGCGCGTGTCGCGCGGGGGACGCGGACGCGGGCGGGGGCACCGACGGGCAGGGGGACGCGGTCACGGGCGGGGGCACCGACGGGCAGGGGGGTGCGTGTCGCGCGGCGGACGGGGGACGCGGTCACGGGCGGGGGCACCGACGGGCAGGGGGGTGCGTGTCGCGCGGGGGACGCGGTCACGGGCGGGGGAACCGACGGGCAGGGGGGGTGCGTGTCGCGCGGGGGACGCGGACGCGGGCGGGGGCACCGACGGGCAGGGTGCGCGCGTGTCGCGCGGGGGACGCGGGCAGGGGGGGCGCGTGTCGCGCGGGGGACGCGGACGCGGGCAGGGGCACCGACGGGCAGGGGGGGGCGCGTGTCGCGCGGGGGACGCGGACGCGGGCGGGGGGTACCGCCGGGCAGGGTGGCGCGTGTGTCGCGCGGGGGACGCGGGCAGGGGCACCGACGGGCAGGGGGGTGCGTGTCGCGCGCGGGACGCGGACGCGGGCGGGGGCACCGACGGGCAGGGGGGGCGCGTGTCGACGCGGACGCGGGTGGGGGCACGGACGGGCAGGGGGGGGCGCGTGTCGACGCGGTCGCGGGCGGGGGCACCGACGGGCAGGGGGGTGCGTGTCGCGCGGCGGACGGGGACGCGGGGAGGGGCACCGACGGGCAGGGGGGTGCGTGTCGCGCGGGGGACGCGGTCACGGGCGGGGGCACTGACGGGCAGGGGGGGCGCGTGTCGCGCGGGGGGACGCGGACGCGGGCGGGGGTACCGCCGGGCAGGGCGGCGCGTGTCGCGCGGGGGACGCGGGCAGGGGCACCGACGGGCAGGCGGGTGCGTGTCGCGCGCGGGACGCGGACGCGGGCGGGGGCACCGACGGGCAGGGGGGGGGGGGGGGGCGTGTCGCGCGGGGGACGCGGTCACGGGCGGGGGGCACCGACGGGCAGGGGGACGCGGTCACGGGCGGGGGCACCGACGGGCAGGGGGGGCGCGTGTCGCGCGGGGGACGCGGTCACGGGCGGGGGCACCGACGGGCAGGGTGCGCGCGTGTCGCGCGGGGGACGCGGGCAGGGGGGGCGCGTGTCGCGCGGGGGACGCGGGCAGGGGGGCAGGGGCACCGACGGGCAGGGGGGGCGCGTGTCGCGCGGGGGACGCGGACGCGGGCGGGGGTACCGCCGGGCAGGGTGGCGCGTGTGTCGCGCGGGGGACGCGGGCAGGGGCACCGACGGGCAGGGGGGCGCGTGTCGCGCGCGGGACGCGGACGCGGGCGGGGGCACCGACGGGCAGGGGGGGCGCGTGTCGCGCGCGGGACGCGGACGCGGGCGGGGGCACCGACGGGCAGGGGGGGCGCGTGTCGCGCGGGGGACGCGGGCAGGGGGGGGGGGGGCGCGTGTCGCGCGGGGGACGCGGTCACGGGCGGGGGCACCGACGGGCAGGGGGACGCGGTCACGGGCGGGGGCACCGACGGGCAGGGGGGGCGCGTGTCGCGCGGGGGACGCGGTCACGGGCGGGGGCACCGACGGGCAGGGGGGTGCGTGTCGCGCGGGGGACGCGGACGCGGGCGGGGGCACCGACGGGCAGGGTGCGCGCGTGTCGCGCGGGGGACGCGGGCAGGGGGGGCGCGTGTCGCGCGGGGGACGCGGGCAGGGGGGCAGGGGCACCGACGGGCAGGGGGGGCGCGTGTGTCGCGCGGGGGACGCGGGCAGGGGGGTGCGTGTCGCGCGCGGGACGCGGACGCGGGCGGGGGCACGGACGGGCAGGGGGGGCGCGTGTCGACGCGGTCGCGGGCGGGGGCACCGACGGGCAGGGGGGGCGCGTGTCGCGCGGGGGACGCGGACGCGGGCGGGGGCACCGACGGGCAGGGGGGTGCGTGTCGCGCGGCGGACGGGGACGCGGGGAGGGGCACCGACGGGCAGGGGGTGCGTGTCGCGCGGGGGACGCGGACGCGGGCGGGGGCACCGACGGGCAGGGTGCGCGCGTGTCGACGCGGGGGACGCGGACGCGGGCGGGGGTTCCGCCGGGCAGGGTGGCGCGTGTGTCGCGCGGGGGACGCGGTCACGGGCGGGCAGGGGGGGCGCGTGTCGCGCGGGGGACGCGGGCAGGGGCACCGACGGGCAGGGGGGGGCGCGTGTCGCGCGGGGGGTCGCGGACGCGGGCGGGGGTTCCGCCGGGCAGGGTGGCGCGGACGCGGGCGGGGGCACCGACGGGCAGGGGGGTGCGTGTCGCGCGCGGGACGCGGACGCGGGCGGGGGCACCGACGGGCAGGGGGGGCGCGTGTCGCGCGGCGGACGCGGACACGGGCCGGGGTACCGAGGGGCAGGGGAGCGCGTGTCGTACAGGGGACGCGGCGTGTCACGCGGGCACGGACGGGCCGGGGGCACGTGTCGCACGGACGAGGAGCGGGGAGGGGGCGCGGCGTATCACGCGGGGGACGCGGACACGGGTAGGGGCACCGACGGGCAGGGGGGCGCGTGTCGCGCGGGGGACGGGAGCAGGTGTCGAGCGGGCCGGGGTACGGACGGGCAGCGGGGCGCGTGTCGCGCGGGGGATGGGGATATCGGCGGGGTACCGACGGCGCGGGGGGCGCGTGTCGCGCGGGGGACGGGCAGGGGGACACAGGCAGGGGTCGCGTGTCGCGCGGGGGACGGGGGCGGCGGTCGTGTCTCGGGGGCACCGAGGGGGAGGGAGCGGCGTGTCACGCGGGGGACGCGGACACGGGCGGGGGACGGGGATACCGGCGGGGTACCGACGGGGAGGGGGGCGCGCGGGCGACGCGGACACGGGCCGGGGCACCGACGGGCACGTGTCGCGCGGGGGACGGGGACACGGGTAGGGGGCGGGGCGTGTCACGCGGAGACGGGGGGCGGCGGTCGTGTCACGGGGGCACCGACGGGCAGGGGGCACGTGTCGCGCGGACGCGGAGCGGAGAGGGGGGCGGCGGTCGTGTCGCGCGGGGACGCCGACACGGGCGGGGGGGCACGTGTCGCGCGGACGCGGAGCAGGGGGGGGGGGCGACGGCGGTGGTCGTGACGCGCGGGCGACGCGGACGCGGGCAGGGGCACCGAAGGGTAGGGGGAACGTGTCGCGCAGGGGACGCGGGGAATGGGGCGCGGCGTGTCACGCGGAGAGGAGGGGGCGGCGATCATGTCGCGGGGGCACCGACGGGCAGGGGGGCACGTGTCGCGCGGGCGGCGCGGAGACGGGCAGGGGCGCACGTGTTGCGCGGAGAGGCGACGCGGAGTCAGGGGGCACCGTGTGTTGCGAAGGCGGATGGTGCGACGCGCGGGCGACGCGCAGACGGGTGGGCCTACCTGTTGCGCGGGCGACGCGCAGACGGGTGGATCTACCTGTTGCGCGGGCGACGCGCGGACGGTCGGAGACCGACCTGTCGCGCGGGCGACGCGCAGACGGGTGGACCTACCTGTCGCGCGGGCTACACGCAGAGGGGTGGACGAAGCTGTCGCGCGGGCGACGCATGGGAGACGGAGAGCGCGACCTGTCCTGTTGAACAGATGACCGTCTACGACTGACGCGTAGTCAGGAGGCCTACCTTTTTTCCGACGTGTTCGTGGGCGAAGAATAGACGCCGACCTGTTGCGAGCCAGGTAGGGACGAGCGGTGGCCTGTTCCCCGGGAGACCTGCAGGCGAGCTGCAAGGCGGGCGACCTGTCCTCACCTTTCGTCCATATTGCATTGCAGTGAAGACTCCGTAACATTCGTCCCTCTCGTCTACTTACAGTTCGGTCCCGGCAGACCTAGTGTCTCCTGTGTGAGTAAATCCGATGATTCGGGAGGAGGTCTTCCTGTGGCGCGGGAGCTTCCTGTGGCGCGGGAGAGGTGTCTCTCAAGGAGACATGGCGCGGTTTGTGGATCTACCTGTGGCTTACAAGGCATTCGAAAGAAACGCCCTCCATTCTTTTCCTCGCCCACTGAAATTTAAGCTAAGACGTCATCAGGCTTCGCACTGCAACCCCCATGCCCGCAATGTAAGCCAGCGATGTTCTGTAGTATTACACTCGCTTGAATATTTTGATGTAGAGTGGGGTGGGTAAGTCCTACCGTAATTTGGTGCTCTAGGCCTCTCCGGATTCCAATAATAATTCCAATATTGATTTCCATCTCATATCTGCAGCTGGTACTCTCCACCAGCACGGGTCTTCCTGTCCGGCTTTCGCTGCTACGCTGCGGCAAAAGTGTATGAACGAATGACGAGATCCTAAACCCTACCTGGAAAGGAGAGGAGACGCCAACTGTCCTTACAGAAAACATACCAGAGAAAATGCGATTCAGTGGGTTTTTGTGCATTCGTTTTCCGCGAAAATCTATAAACGTCGTCCCTAGTAATAAATCTTTAGTTGCCATCCTCTGCCTGCCGCACTGGTGATTAATAACAACATCGAGGTGTTTAGGAAAAACCTATGTTTGCATTATAACGCAATGAAGTTTTTTTCTAACTCCTTTAGCTCCACCGTTTTCAGTTATATTGTGTGTTTTATGTGGTTTCATGTTGCGTTCTACTCTCTTCGTTTTTAACGACAAACATTGACGAGTGTTGCCACTTATCAGCCACGTTTCCTAGGCGCTGTTAGTATTTCAGGTTACCGTTTTTCAGACGAGATTAATCCCCAGTTCTCTCCTGTATTTCTATTTTCCTGTTCCTTTCTTATTTTTTGGTGTTTTGTACTGTATCGCTCTCGGGGCCAAGAGGGTAACTGAAATAGATAAATTCAGCGCAAGCGTTCGCCTAGTTGTTCCGTCCTCGTCTTTGTCGCGTTTTGAATAAAGATGCTAATGTGTGTTCTCCTCCTTTACAGGCATAAAAATTCCAGAAGGGAGCGGAGCATAAGGAAAAGATCGATATTCTATCGATGGAGAGAGGTCCTCTGCGCTCCGAAAAGGCCCTGCACTGAATTGGAGCTGCAGATGCGTTGGATTACGTCGGTTTATTGCAGCTCGGAAATGTCTGCTTTTCTTCGCAGTTTTATTCATGTCCGCGTCTACAAATTTACTTTAAGGACAATAAATGGTTTTCTCCCATGTACAGTACAGTAGCAAATAAAAGTTAACGTCGTCGTGTCATGGCTTCAGGGGTAGCTTCAGGGCGCCCTTAATTTATTCTTTTTTGTATGCGCATATGTATATGCACCTATAGCAACTCCTCCTAATTAACAACGAAGAGTTACGAATCGTCTGGGCGTCCAAGACGATCATAGACGATCGTTTTTGTCTTCGGTGTTTTTATTTCCGAAAATTGGAGGCGCTTGGAAGGTGTGGTGGAATTTGTAAAACATTTAATAAATCTCCGCCACCACTATCCACAGTGTGGTGTGCTACTACCTGTGCCTGCGGTAGGCGAGAAACAATTCATACCATCTCCTTGCCGCTGAAAACGTTCAATCATGGCGAAATCAGCAGTCAACTTATCCTATTCCGCTGTTATGTGTGCTCCGCTGCTGGCAGTGAATGCTTTTGCGTCCCACACGTCTGCACCGCGACGCGAAAAGACCGTGCAGCAGGTGCGCACGATATCGCGCAATATGCTCGTCGTTATCGCGATTGCATCGCCGTCGCCCAACGGTGTAGCGACACTGCGCATGCGCCGTTTCGGCCCAGCGTGTTCCTCTCGCTCCAGCACTGGCTGGAAGCACGACCAAGCCGTGCCGCAGGGTAGCCGAGTGGGTAAAATGCCTGAGCTTTGCTCACGCATTCGCGAAGACCCTGGATCGAATCCCAGCGTCTGCAGTGCTGCTGATGCCAGCGGTCGCTGCGCTGTGGGGACTGAGATTTCGTCTAGGGTCGCTCCGGGCGATTTGACGCCCGGCTGTACACTCGGCCGCTCTGTGTGGTGGACAAGGCGAGGTGGTGTGTCTTTATGACACATCATCTCCTCTCGCTGTCCCCCGGGCATCCAAAGGGCGGATGCCTGCCGCTGCTTCCTGTGGAATTGTTCCCGGAGGGCACTCCCGTTCTGCTTTCGCTCGTTTTTTTTTTCTCCCTGGTGCAGTCGCACCTGAAGTGGCGTGCAGACAGACGCAGTCCGTGCGTGCCGTCCTTTCCAGTCGTAAGAGTGGCGTGCAGACAGACTGCGTCAGACTGCGTCTGTCTGCACGCCACTCTTACTACCGAAAAGGACGGCACGGCAGACCGCAGCAGTGCGCACAAATACATTCAATGTTAAATAAAAAAAAAGATTGAAGTTGGAGGGTGTGTTCTAATGTTTCTTTAGCGCGAGAACTTCTGGTACAACCAGAGAAAACCACGGATCACAGAAGCCCATATCTGCACGGAGAGGCTCATACCGTCTCATCGTCCGCTTATTACTGCTCATGTGATATACAACTGCACACGTAGGCTCCTCATCCAAAATATCTTTAAAAGACGGTATAGTTAACCACGCTCTCGGCAGACACGCGGAAGAATATAAAAAACCTTCCATACCTAGGAACGAGCGCTGAAGTACCACAGGGCCACGTCCTGGCTGCTGTTGTACTCATTCAATCATATCTACCAAGCGCAATACGAAGTAGCGTAAAATGGCTTGATGTCGACATCACTATCTATCCTTCTCTGCGTTGCCATATTGGAACAATCGCGCGTAGACGTCGAGGCACTGAACGGTCAAGCAACACCTGCAGGGCGGCCGCGACTTGACAAGCTCACATTTCGTGGCGCCAGATAAAGCAAGAGGAGCGGCGATCAAGATGTGGTCGCTACGTCGGGCGCAGTAACAAAACCTAAATAAATTCTTCACCGTGAGCCAGGGGCAGCTTGTATCGATATTTCTATTCTTCTGCTATTCTAGCTTATGCGAACGATAGGTGAGAGACACCTGGCCTTTGCCGAGTAGCTATGCATAAAAATAAAATTTTCTGCACGCCAAATAAAATTCTTGCGACTGAACACGAAAGTAGCTACAAAACTGCGCCTGTTGGATCCTGTTGGTCATCAATCCTCTAAAATCAACCAACTAGCCCGGAAGAACGTTCCACTAAATGCGAAACTTACTTAGCGGCGAATGTCCCAGCACTTCTGTGCCAGGTATTGCGGCATCAGCTTGTGGTTATTCACCATATCTTCATCGCTGCATCCCCGCTCCTTTAGAAGGTCCCAGAAGGTGTCTGCAAAAATAGAGAAAAAGAAAACATCCTTCGTTGTAAACATTCTTTATTTAAGGTTTCATGGCTCACAGAACAACTGCAAAATCATGATTTAAATGACACCAGTCCTAACATTTTGCCCCGAGAAAACCTACCTTTAACAGAAAGCTTTGACTCAGTAAAAGGGCGCTGTTCAGTTTTTGGGCACCTCCCTTGCAGACCCATTTGTAGCCTTTCCCACGGTGAACCGTGCAGAGACAGCATCGCCTCAAGGGAGGGGCGCATATCGTTACCGTTTACCGGGCCCGGCAAGCGACGTCTGCGCATGCGCCGCCACTTACCGGTCCGCAAGCACTTTACGGAATCTCAGCGTTGCGGGGAGTTAGCGTTCGCTTGTAAACAAACATAGCGGCGTCCTGCACGGCCGTTTCGGACTAAATACAGCACCGCCGCCACGTTCTTCGGCGCCATTTCTCGCTATACATGAAAGCATTCGCTTTTAATTTGCAAACTCTCACTCATACGGTGAGGTTTGAGTAATAAAACAAGTCCGTGTTTTTGAGATTATTTGCCGATTTTTGAGGAGTTAAGCCTGAATATGTGCTGTGTACATAGCAACGACTACACTGCAGCTCTTCAGTTTAGTGCCCGATTTAACATTTTTCTATATTTCCATTATTTTTTCCTCGCAAAACAAAAATTGGTAATTCTCTTGCTATATTCATCAGTAATTGGAGAAAATAAAAAGTTTCTCCGGCCCGGAGTTTTCGCGCTTTAACTTACTGCCAATAGATGGCGCCACTGTGTTTACATCCAAACACATAAAGAAGCGAGAATGCGGCACGGCAAACATGTGTCGTAGTTGTGCTTTTTTTACAGCGCTCGCAACGCAATGTGCGCTGTGTATGCAAGCTTACTGAGGTCTACGTAGTGAAATTGTCTACTGGACAGGGTAGGCAAAGGTGTCTAGCTTCACGGGCACATTTGAAAAGCCGTTGAAGTGTCGTCGGTACGTCTTTATACCCAGAGAAAAAGATTATTAAAGTGTACCATTTCACTTCATAGAAATGATTGCAATGCATCCCTATTTTTTATATAATGAAAAGCTGGGCATCAACCATCCTCATCACTAGTTTTAGCTTTACGGTAACTTGTTAAGGGAGATACAGTACGCTAAAACGTCTTCTGTCGTGCGCCGCGCTAACCGGAAAATCCGGCGTCCGGTAACACGGTAAACGGTAACGTAAACACGGCAATGATATGCTATAACTCTCTATTTTCTGTTTAGTTACTGTAACAAACAAGAGAGAGTGCGACAGAGACTTCACGCACGCGTGCGTGGGACGTTAAAATTAAACTTTTTGCTTGCAGATGTGCAGTTTATTATAAGACGCACCTTACAGCATCACCCTCTTCGTCTGGGATCGTCGGCGCGAACGGACGTGTCGCTCGTGGCTCCACTCTTCGCCAGCGGGGCGAGGAAGCGGCGGGGATACCTTCGTATCTCGTTCCGCCCGGCCTCGAAGTGTCCCTAGCGCTAGCGTGGCCGAGGAGGAGGAGGAAAGGCAAGGAGGTTAACCAGACGAATAGCTGGTTTGCTACCCTGCGCGGGGGGAACGGGGTGAAGGGAGAAAAAGATGAAGGAGAAAAGACAGTTGCAGTAAATTAACGTCACTATGTAAAGTCACAGCGTTCAGTAAAGTCACATCGTGCAGGCCAGAAGTCTACAAAAAGTGGAGGAGTGCCTTGGAGGCCATCACCGCTTACGAACGCCGCGGCCAGTGGCCGAGAATCTTCGTTTCCGTCAGTGGGCGCAGGTCTAGATGCTCCAGTGCATGGTAGTCTTTCGGCTCTGTAGGCAGGGCATTCACAAAGAATGTGGGCTATAGTCTCATCACACCAGCAGATGGCACATGCAGGATTGTCAGCCACACCTATTAAGGAGTAGTGCTTGGTGAAAGCTACACCAAGCCACAGGCGATTCAACAAAGTTGCTTCACGTCGTGGTTGGCCGGATGGAAGCCGAAGCTTCAGATCTGGGTCTAAGTTTTTTAAACGCGAATGCGAGAAATGGCCTGAATTCCACACGGCAAGCGTGCTGTTCCGGTACAGTGGTCTAAGCCTACCCGCTGCGTCAACTCTCGAGATGGGGATGGACACACAAGCACCCTCATGGTGAGCAGTTTGCGCGGCCTCGTCCGCGCGGTGGTTGCTTGCGATCCCGCTGTGTCCTGGCAGCCATTGGTAAACAATATCGTGTCCTTTGTTGATGGCTGTGTGGTGGAGCTCTCGGATTTCGGCGAGTTGTTCATGGGACTTAGCAGATTGTAACGCTTGGAGAGCTTCCTTTGAATCAGTGAAAACAGATAATTGCTGGGGTGCTTCTTCACTGATATGCTCAATGGCGACACAAATAGCAGTAAGTCCTGCACCCGTCGATGAAGTCCGGTGTGATGTTTGCACTTTCTTAACAATGGTCCTTACGGGGATGACTACGGAGCCCGAGGAACTGGAAGGGGTCACTGAGCCATAGGTATGTACTTGCAGTCGGTGTCCGTGTTTCTCATGCAAATTTTCTAGGGTGGTCTGTTTTAGTGTATTGGTCGATAAATCAGCCCTCTTTTTTTGTGCCCGGTGTGGAAAGAACCACACGAGGTTGGTGCAGACTCCATAATCTCCATAATGAAGACGACGGTCTAGAGGCTGGTGTAAGTCGCGATGGGCATCAATAATTTTTGCAAACGATTTACTCGACCGGTTAGCAGGAAGACTGGCAAGATGGTGTGCGGGAGTCCGTGAGAGGTTACGAATGTGTGCTCTCAAGGCTTCGATTGTGACATAGGTAGTCGTCACTGGATTCTCCTGAGCGATGAGTACTGTTGCGGCTGTAGACGCGCATTTTGGCACTCCTAGGCACGTCCGCAGAGCTTGAGCCTGAACACTTTGCAGACACCGTATGTTCGTTTTCCTCAAGTTTCCTGTGTAGGGATACTGTACCGATGGAATCCCATGAATAATGCCGTGTACAGCTGGAACATCGACTGCACTGATGCTCCCTATGACTTTTTCTCCGAGAAAGGAGAGAACGTTAAGGATTTGTTCAGTCGCCTTTTAATGTACGAGACATGTGGGGCTACATGTTAGATTACGATCGATGATTACTCCGAGGAAGCGATGGCTTATCTCGGAGGGTATTGTTGACCCTATCTATGTTTACAAGATAATGGGACACGTTCTTGTCTGCAACGACAACAACAGAAGATTTTTCATTAGAAATCTCCAGGTCTTGCAGGCGGAGGTAGGCCGCAAGAATGCTTTCCGCCTTTTGACGCCTTGCTCGAAGTTGTGGTCGCGTAACTCCTGATGCCCAGATACAAATATCGTCTGCACCGACTGAGACTCTCGCCGACTGTGGTAGTACATGAACAAGGCCGACAAGCGCAAGATTGAAAAGCGTTGGGCTGAGTACTCAACCCTGTGGGACCCCACGGGAAGTGTAATCTCAAGATGTTGGTCCGTCTTCAGTCTGCATAACTAGTGACCGATTGGATAGATAACTGCGTATCCAGCAGAACATGCGACCACCAAGTTCTGCAGCTTCCAGAGAGTTCAAAATAGATTGATGAGTGACGTTATCATACGCCCCTTTAACATCCAGAAACAACGCCGTGGTCAAGCGCTTCAGATGCTTCTGATGTTGAATTGATGACACCAGGTCATTCACGCAATCAATAGAAAAACGTCCCAAACGAAACGCAGACATTACATCTGGGTATCTTTGATAGCGCTCCAGATACCACTCAATTCGCGTGCCATCCTTTCCATGAGTTTGCCCACGCAACTAGCCAATGCGATTGGACGGTACGACGCTAGGTCAAGCAGCGATTTCCCTACTTTAAGGAGTGGAACCTGACGACTTGATTTCCACGCGTCCGGAACTGTACCCGCACACCATGATGAGTTGAAATGGTCTAAAAGAACACGTCGAGCCTCTTGACCAAGGTTTGCAAGCACAGAGCATGTTACTCCATCGGGTTCCCTCGGGAATCCCTAGATCTATGCACTTCGCAGCAATTCAGGGTTGTGGATTGGTTCGTGGGACCTGCTATTCTTGCGCAAAAATCTTCGCCAATTTCCGCTTCGCTTCGAGAGACGAATAGTTGGAGCTGCTGAGGAGATGTTCACAAATCGCGCACCACACTCCAGATGCGGGAGAGAGGCTGTCGAGGATTCAGTGATTCACAGAATTCTTTCCAACGGTCAGCCTGCATGATTTGAATTCTGCGCTGAATTTTGTTCTGTGTGCGCCTTGCACCCCTTAAGTCGTGCAGCGACTTTGTGCGCCTGTATCTTCTCTCTTCTCTTCGTCGAGGTGATCTGAGGCGCTGCAGCTCCACATTGAAGTCTGTGAACTTTGGCATTGAAGGGAAGAAGCATCTCGCGTGTTTCATAGCCTCTTTTATGCGCCCTTCAATGCATGTTGTAATTTCTTCTCTGCAGGCTTCTTCCATAAAGATTTTAAACATAGACCAGTCTATTGGTTGCAAATGTATGGCAGATCTGCATCCAGCGAGACCAGGTACAATAATATATGTGGAAATGTGGTCACTTCCATGCGTTTCTACGTCGGCAAATCACGGGACGCGTCACGAAAGGCACCGAGACACAAATGCCAAGTCCAGACAACTGCTGTAAGACAGCCCGCGAACGTACGTTGGAGAACTATCGTATAAGGCATTGTAGGTCGTGGTCAGATGCGAAACAGACAAGATTTCTGCCCTTCGAATTCATCCGGATGTCTCCCCACATGGCGTGATGCGCAGTTAACTCAGCAGTGACGATCGAAGGCCCAAGTCTTACAGCCAACAAGTCCCTCAGTCTGTCGGCGTCAAACCTTGTTGTTTGGGGGGGGGGGGGGGGGGGTTATATTGCTGGTGGTTTGGACGACCTCGATTCCTCAGCGTATTTTGTTGCTAGCTGGGATTATTGTTGTTGTAGAAATAAAGGCCTGTTTGTGTAAGCCAGTGTGTCGTTCTTTTGTTCCCTCAGAGCACGGCCCGCCGTGGTCGGCGAGCGCTCGGTGTTGTACGCGATCACGCGGTGGGGTGCGGGGGGTTTTGAACTGAAACAGCCGCGATTAAATGGAGGGAGAACGAATTATCTCCCCTACCCAACCCAGAAACTTGTATTCATTAACCCTATTATTCACCCCTGGGAAAAATATTCGCATATATCGGTGAAGATGGCTAGCCAGGCGCCAGGAGAACTGGTTTTCGCACGAAATTTTCAACCTAGACAAGTCGGGTGCCAGCAAAAGTGGAGTCGAACCAAGGCTTTGCAGCAGTGATGTGACTTCCGGAAGGCCGCGTGTGGACGAGACACCACGGCCGTCTTCAACAAGCGCCATCGTGGACAAGCTCAATGGGTAACGCCACATACGGCTACTCCGAGCGCTGTCTCCGGTTGTTGGCGAAGACGCTCGATTGCGACCTTGTGCTACGACGGCAGTTTCAGCTGGGGACACCGCCGTAGGCCATTCTGACACAGGTGCTCTGGTGCAGTCACTGACGCCTCGGCGCATACAGAGAAGGACGGCATTAATGTTCAACAGTGAATGGTTTGGTTTGGCTTAGGGGGTTTAACGTCCCAAAGCGACTCAGGCTATGAGAGACGCCGTAGTGAAGGGCTCCGGAGATTGCGACCACCTGGGATTCTTTAACGTGCACTGACTTCGCACAGTACACGGGCCTCTAGAATTTCGCCTCCATCGAAATTCGACCGCCGCGGCCGGAATCGAACCCGCGTCTTCTGGGCCAGCAGCCGAGCGCCGTAACCACTCAGCCACCGCCGCGGCTCACATCACATGGAAAACTCTCAGTCGCGGTGGACACCTCAACCACGCTGCATGGTAATGTAGTAAGGCAGTGAATGCACGTTAAAGAGCCCCAGGTTGACGAAATCATTCTGGAGACTACTACGGCACCACTTTTTCTCTTATTTCGCTACCATGATAATCTCACTGCTATCATTACGGAGTGGGCAGTAGAAGTAGGAGGTAGTGTGATTCTACATGATACCGGCAAGCTATCTCAAGAGACGGAAGATCGGATTAAGAAACGCCAAAGCATGAAAGCGGCTAAGCCTATAGACATAACAGAACTGGCAGAGCTATCAACGCAATAAATAAGCGAAGGCAACCGCAAATGAAAATTTAATATGAAAAGAATCGAGCATGCTTAAAAGAGCGGAGGCGGCCTAAAAACGGAGAAAAGGAAACTAGCCATAGGTAAAAACCAGATGTGCACTTTAAGAGACAAAGAAGGCAGTCTCATAAGCAATATAGATAAGACAGTTAACAGACGCGAAAAGTTCTACAGAAATCAATACAGTACGTAATGTAATCAGAGTTAAGTACAGTTAGTATGCTTAAAAAAATCGCTTTAATTATGCTGTTCACAATGTTCTAATTTATTATGTTCTCTACGGCCAAAGATCCTGCGTAACACTCGGCTGTGAAAAAGGATGAACACTGTGGCACCCTTAGTGTCTTCTCGAAATTGTTTTTTTTATTAGTGCACTTCGAACTGAATGATCTGATTTTGAACCATCGGTATAAAATCGGTTGCATTACCTGCACTTCCCCATCTGTGCCGAAAATTCTTGTCATATACGTTTATGTGGCATTTTTTGTGTTTTGTGCTGAGTTTTATGGCACATATGCAACTGATGCCATCATGCACCAAGAACAAGGTATAGGAAAAGTCTTTTGTTGAATGTTATAGAAATGTAAAAATAATCCCTAGTGTAACGGCCATCAAACGTTACTACCAACTAGTGAACACATACACAAATTGTAGAAATGGCTTAGTAAAAGCTTTAAAAACGGCTGGGTAACCTCAGTAGCTTTCCTTGGCTGTGCAAGGATATCGAGGCTCCCAACCAATCAATATAAAAGCCTCATCCTTCTTCTCATGCATGAGAAAGTGGCTGAGGTGTACTGAAACTCAAACAGACCATTGGGTAAAAAATTTAGTCTTTTGAGAAATTTCGTTTCGTTAAGAAAGCTAAAAACACGTGATACATCAACAATTGCATCATCTCCTAAAAGCAGTGCGGGATGAAAAGGAATGTATTCGTTACAAAACTGAGTGAAGTACTTTTTCCTTAGTTTTTTTCAGCTTCGCACAAGAAATTAATATGTGGTTACCCGAAACTTCATGTCCGCATTTTTCGCAGACAGGTTGATCTTGTTTTGTCAATAGGAAATTGTGTGTGAGGTGCATGTGTCCTATACGAAGACGGCACATAATCACTTCCTCAAAACGTTCCTGGTAAGTGCAGGACTTTCATTCACCTATAGCTGATTTTACGTTGTGTGATTTGTTGTTTACTTCGTTGGCCCACGCGGACTGCCATTTCTGTCTTATTTTACGATTAATTAAGCTAATGCAATCGTTGAACGGTACTTTTACTTTCTTTATATGCTTATAACGAGCTTGAGCAGTACAGAAGTCCGCTCTTTCGTTGCCTTTAATTCCGGTATGGCTTGGTACCCAGCAGAGTTTTACGTTTTGTCCTTTAGCTGTGGCTATTACTATGTTGTGTATGATCACCATGTATAAGAGTGACTGCATTTCCAGAGTGAAGTTCTGTAAGCACGCTTAGCGAGTCTGTGTATATGATACTGTTTGCGAGGTTCTCATTCACTATATTTTGCACGGCTCCAGAGATCGCGTAACATTCGGCAGTGAAAATGGAGGCACACTGTGGAAACCTTACTATTTCAATCCAATTCCCTTGTACAACTGCGCTTCCTACGTAGGCATCTGTTTTTGAACCATCTTTATAAAAGCTCTGAAAGTACTGTACTTTTCCTCTAGTGCAAGAAATTGTTATATGATATGTTGTTTTGGAGTTTGTTCCTTCCGGAAGCGTGTAAGAGAAAAATCGCAGATTGCAGGGAAATTCTGCCATGGAGGTAGTGCATCTCGTCTTTGCGCAATACCAGGTAATGTGTTTAGGACGCCAACATTCTGGCACATCTCTTCAAATCGCAAGGGCAGTGGCCTGGTAGCTTGAGGTTTGTTGTTAAAGAACGTTCGAGATGAGCACTTCGTAGCTATATGGTAACATAGACGTTTTTTGTAGGGAACGGTGTTTCAAAATGTACGAGCAGGTAAGCATGGTTCTTCTGCCTGTACGTGATGGTTCATTAGTTTCTACATATAGGCTGGTTATGGGTGATGTCCGATATGCACCAATGGAAAGACGTAAACCTAAATGATTCACTGGATCCAGTCGTTTAATATACGATGCTCTCGCTGACCCATATACTATACATCCGTAATCTAAGGTAGAGCGTACAATGGCGCGATAGATTTGCAAAAGACATGTCCTGTCAGCACCCCAACGTTTGCTGACAGTACCTTGAGTATATTTAGGGATCCGGAGGCTTTCTTTTTCAGTGTGTTTATATGGGGGAAGGAAAGCGAGTTTTTTATCAAAGGTTATCCATAGAAATTTGTGCTCATCTTTGACGGGTATCTGTGTTCAGTTCAGGTGTACGAATGGGTCGACTTGTGTGCCGCGTTTCAGCGAGAAAAGGATGGGTACTGTTTTCTGTGTGGAAAACTGGAAACCGTTCTGATCTTCCCATGTCACTAGTTTATTCATTGTCAACTGCATTTGTCTCGCCCATTTTGCAATGTATGAGAATGTGCAGGCTATTTGAACATCATCAACGTATACTGATTACAGGATGGACTTTGGGATTATTTTACTTATGGAATTCAATTTTATATTAAAACAATGTCGTGCTTAAAATACATCGTTGAAGAACTCCGTTCTCTTGAACGAAGCTCCAGGACAGGGTTGATCCCAGGCGTACTTGAAATGAGTGGTCGGAAAGGAAGTCAGTGAGGAAATTTAACATCCTACCGCGAATAACTAGGTCGCCTAGGTCGCGGAGGATCCCAAACCTCCAGATCCTATCATACGCTTTCTCCATATCGAAGAAAACGGCAAGACAGTGCTGTTTGTGTAAAAAAGCTTCTCATATTGTGTTTTCCAGGCGAACTAAATGGTCTGTCGTTGAGCATCCCTTTTTATATCCGCATTGATCGCCATCAAGAAGTTTGCGGGTTTCAAGGACAAATGTTAATCTTATATTAAGGACACTTTCAAAAGATTTTGAGACACAGTTTGTGAGGGCTATCGGCCTATAGCTGCTTGGGGAAGTCGGTGGTTTTCCGTGTTTCAGGAATAACACTATCACTGCTGTTTTCCATGCTTTAAGCATTTTTCCTTGTGTGAGTATTTTTTTGAAGAAATTCAAGAGTGCCCTTATGGCAGGCTGAGAAAGATGCGCAAGCATTTCGTAGTGTATCTGATCGGGTCCTGGTGCAGTTCTGTTTTGGCAGACAGTACTCTATTTCTTGGAGAGTAATTAAATTGTATTTCCCTCCACTTATGCGAAGTTTTTTTGTTGTTTGGCTATATTTTTGTGTTTAGAAATGACTGCGTATAGTGCGAAGAACTGGAGATTGCAGCGAAGTGTTCCCCCAAAATGTCTGACTGTTTCCTTATGCTTGTTTGTGTGCCAGGTGCTGTTAGAAGAAAAACTGTGAGAAGGTGCCATTTATTTTCGAACCTAAATCCCACATTTTTGTTTCTGATGTGGTTTGACTGTTTAAAGATGAAACGTAACTCTGCCAAGAAGCTTTCTGGGCACTGCGGCGGACGTACCGAGCTCTGGCTCTTGCCTTTTTAAAATGCACGAGGTTTTCTTGTGTTGGGTACCTGCGAAATTTACCCCAAGCACTATCATATGTTTTTCTTGCTTCCTTGCATTCTTTTGTCCACCACACTGTGTTTTTGCTGCACCATCTCCTGAAGACTGAGGAATAGCTAATTGTGCGGCAGTAATTATACGATTCGTGAACATTTCGTTTATCTCATCGATGTTGACGTTTTCTAAAACTATATGTTCTAAATTGGCTTGTGCTCTAAAAAGTTTCCGTTCTGCTAAATGCAGCTTCCAACGTCGCGGTTTCGTTGGGATGATTTCTGGTGCAGGTGTCAAACTTATTAATACAGGAACGTGATGGCTGCCATATGGGTTGTCGATAACATCCCATTTAAAATCGTTAAAAACAGATGGTGAACTAAAAGACAAATCTAAACAGCTCATATTGTCCGAGTTTGGGGAGCAGTATGTGGCCTTTTCCGTGTTTAAAAGACATATATTGTTTGTGAGAATAAAATCTTCGGTTGTTTGCCCCTGAGTGTCACAGCGCTCGCTTCCCCAAAGAGGGAAGTGAGCGTTAAAAATCCCAACTACAAGATGTGGCTCTGGAAGATCATCTATCCGTTCTTGTAGATCATGAACTGTTATTGTAAAATGTGGATGTATGCATACGGAACAGATTTTTAGTGTTTTGTAGCTGACGATGCTGACTGCAACCACCTCAAGTTTTGTTTTGAGCTTGATTTCTTGAGCAGGAACGCCTCTTTGAACGTTAATCGCGACACCTCCCGAGAGCCGATTTGCCTGCTCTCGATAGCGTCTAAAAGTTTTTATATTGTTTCAGGATATGCACATGTTGTGGACCAAGATTGGTCTTCTGAAGACAAAACTATGGGTAACATTGACCCTAAAATATGAGTTATGTCGCTGTAATTCCGCATAAGTCCTCTACAATTCCAGTGAATTAAAAAAGCCATGTTTCTGCTTTTGAGAGGAAATGAAAGGAGATTTACTTAGGCGGTGGGGCCTGTCTTTTTTTCGCTCAAGAGAGCTGTTTCGCCGCTGCAGAGCGGGCGGACTGAACGTTACATTGATCACCTCGCCAGAAGTGCTGGAGGACCGCGGAGAAGCCGGGGTTTGTTAGTTTCAATCCTCCCAAGAGGGGGGAAGTCCTGCGGAGTGCCGACCCATGGACCGGCGCTCCCTGCTGTGACACTGGCAGGACAACTTTCGCTGACCCTGCCTTGGACGTGGATGGCCCTGCCATAGGCTCGGTGGGAGTGGCCTCGGCAAGTGCCGGAGTGTGTGTGGTGCTACGCCCCTGCGCACCACATCAGCGAAGTTTTGTTTTGCTGTGAAAGAGAATGTGTTCGTAAGCGCAAAACGCCTTCTTGCTTCTTTCAAAAAAATGTTTTCCTTCGTCTCTATGGTGATTATCTCTTTCTTTCTTCCAGGACGGACACGCTCTGGAATATGCAGCGTGGTCTCCTTCACAGTTTGCGCAGCGCGGGGTTGCGTCACATTCATCACAATGGTGATCCTTCGAGGCACGTTTTGCGCAAGTTTTGAGACCGCGGCAACTCTGTGAGCCGTGGCCGAACCTTTGGCAATTGAAATATCTGTAGGGGTTAGGTATATAAGGTCTTACATTACCTTTCGAATATCCCACATCGATGGTGTCGGGCAATGTGCTGGTGTTGAAAGTAAGGATTAAGTGTTTTGTGTCTATTTCCTTATTGTCCTTGCGGATCTTGATTCGGTGCACATCTATGACGTCTTGGTCGCTGAGCCTTTCGATCATCAGTTTAATAATAATAATAATAATTGGTTTTGGGGGAAAGGAAATGGCGCAGTATCTGTCTCATATTTCTTTGGACACCTGAACCGCGCCGTAAGGGAAGGGATAAAGGAGGGAGTGAAAGAAGAAAGGAAGAAATAGGTGCCGTAGTGGAGGACTCCAGCATAATTTCGACCACCTGGCGGTCTTTAACGTGCACTGACATCGCACAGCACACGGGCGCCTTAGCGTTTTTCCTCCATAAAAACGCAGCCGCCGCGGTCGGGTTCGAACCCGGGAACTCCGGATCAGTAGTCGAGCGCCCTAACCACTAAGCCACCGCGGCGGGGTCGAAAATCAGTTTCTGATATTACGCCTCGGACAGTGTTCAGAGATCGATGTGCTGTTATGGAGAGAGAGAGAGAGACTCTTTAATGAAGAAACAGAGAATTTAGCCGGTGTTTCAATATCGCTGGCATGCTACTCTGCGTAGGGAGGGGAATTTGGGAGATAAAGACTGAAGGAGAGCAGCGTGGAAGAGGTGGAAAAAAAAACGAAGATAAAATGCAGCCATGAAATGGGTACTAAGGATGCAGTGGCGAGTATTGATGTAACCTATGGAATGATGGAGTGCATAGTTTGACGAATGGGCTGACGAAGTTCACTGCAAGAAGAATGCATGAAGGTAACCTGCAAGTGAATTTAGAGCTTATCGAGATGTCCAATGTCTTTTAAATATGTAAAAAGAAAGTTCATTGCAAGTCTCTGTTGCCTGAAGCAGGCTAAGGGGCCTAAAACTTTGTCCATTGTTAGGGGCACTGGGCAGAGCTTCTGCATGCAATGTTCATAGTACGCACGCTCGTTAGCATACGCAGGGCACTCAAGCAGGATATGTTCCACAGTTTCTATCGAAGCACAGTTGTCACAATGCGGACTGTTCATTTGTCCAAAACGGTATCGCAGGCTATTTGTATATGCAGCATTCAGACGAAGTCGGTGATAAAGTGCTTCGAGTTGTCGAGGAATTCTGGGTGAGAGTCTTGATCTAAGGTGTGGGTCGATTGAGTGAAGAAATTGGTACTGATGTGTCGGCAAACTCCAAAGCCGATACGTTTCTTCGTACGCAAAACTTTTAGCCATTTGGGAAGCATCAGATTTCGTGAGACCGGGATGTCCCCTATAGAAGCACTGTTTGAAAGTTTCGAGCGCTGGATGCACTCACGCAGATCAAGGAGAAGGTCACCGCTGGCCATTTTTGAGACCCCTGTTGCCAGGGCCCAAGGTATCGGCTAAACATTTAGACACAAGGTATGGAGATATTATTCTTGCTTGTTTTTCATCGCTTTGACTGCGGATTACGTGAAACTTGGTAAATGTTTGTTTCTTTTTAAAAAAAAATCTGCTGCTTCATTCCGCCCTGTCTTGAGAAAGTGATCTGTTTTTGAAAGGAGGGGAGCCATAAAAAAATTTAGTTTTTCATTCATGGTGCCAGCCACCCACCACGGAGTCCAACAAGGGGACGGGACAGGAACTTGAAAGCAATTCCTGCCCACGCCAGCTGTACACCTCAACTATAACCAAAAATGGGGCAACTGAGGGTAGCTACTCTACATAGGGTTAACCCTAGCCGCCCATGAAGGAAGGAAAAAGCGGGAAACGAGGAGGAGACAGGACAGTAGTCAGAAAGAAGATAGAAAAGAAATAGATGGAGAGAAGGACAGGAAAAGACGACTGCCGATTTCCCCCGGTCGGGTCAGGCCGGAGGTGCCGTCTCCAGGAAGCTGGGGCCAAAGTGGTGTGTTGCCTCCGCCGAGGGGCCTTAAGGGTCCAAACGCTCGGCATCGGCTCAACCACCAGGATCCCCTTTTCACCGGACACGGCGATGCCACACACGGCTAGGCGCGGGTGCTCGGGTCCGTGGTGATGCACTGTTCACCATTATCCCCTTGCGGGGATGTCCCTGCAGATGCTCGGGAACCCGTTGTGTCGCCACTCACCAACGCCTGCAAGCTGCAGACGCCCCCCGCCCCCTCCCTGCGGGGTGTGGCGTTTGTTTATTCTGAAACTATGTTAATGTGAAGTCGCGTACAGAAGGCAGAGAGTACAAAGAGTATGAATGTATTGCTGAGCCATAAACTATGCAATCATACTCTAAGCAGGAGCGTACAACAAGCCGATAAATTTGCAAAAGGCGTGCCCTATCAGAATCCCAGTGTTTGCGCGAAAACAGTGAGTTTGTTCAGCGATTGGGAAGCTTTGTTCCTAAATGCTTTTTATGAGAGGCAGGAAAGTAAGTTTTTTGTCAAAACTTATGCCACAACATTAGTGCCCATTTTTTATTCATAATAAATGGTGCCATTCAGGTGTAGTGTGGGATCTGTCTGGTAGCCTCGTTTGAATGAGACGGATGGGCACTGTTTTCCGTGGAGAAAAGCGCTAAATATTTTGTCCCCCACATGGCCAGTTTATTTATTGTTAACTGTATTTGTCATTCACACGTTGATATGGTGAAGGACATGTAAACTGCGTATCTGACTATCGTCTACATAGACTGACTCAATAATGGAGCTTGCGAATATTTTGCGAATAAAATTCATCTCTAGAATAAGAGGTGTTGTGTTTAAATACACACCTGACGAACCCCATTCTCTAAGCAGTTCTCTAAATGGGGTTCAATCTAGGTAGATATGGAATGAACAGACAAAAATTCTTTAAGCCATTTAAAAATCTCGTGGCGGATGCCAGGACCAGCAAGGTCTTGGTGAATCCTGAACATCCAGATTGTGTCATACGCCGTCTCGAAGTTGAAAAAGACAGCAAGGTAGTGTTTTTTATGTACCGAAGCTTCCGGACTGTTTTTTTCATCACCAACAAGATGGTCGGTTGTGGAGCATGATTTTTTTAAACTACACTGATGGATGTCAAGAAGCTCACGGGACTAAAAACAAAAGGTAGTCTTATATTCGGGACACTTTCAAAGTACTTCGCAAGACTGCTAGTAAACCTACTGCCTATAACCACTAGGAGAGGTCTTCCAACTTTTAAAAAAGCAAAAATATTGGTTTTCTTCCGGGGACACGAAAGAACAGCACACATCAAACGAGCATACGACGAAACAGCACATACAAAACAGAACCGCAACAACATAGCACAGGGAATAAACAGCATGACGTCAAAACCCCACAGCGAGAAAACTGCACGACGAAAAAAGAAAGCAGGGGAAAACAGCACGACGACAAGACAGTACATCAGAGTACGGTGCAGCGGCGCTGGAGGGGTGAACAATGATAGGCACAAACGAAAGGTAAATCACAACACAGAGGCCTTTGTAGCTAACGAGTGCTCGTTTCGCTGGTTCATTAATAAACAGGGCCGGCTCACTGAATGAAGATCACCGTGAAAAAAGAAAAAAACGTGAAAAAAAAAAAGCTTCAAAATAAAATTAAACTCCATAAATGCACGCTGATGTATGAATTATCAGGTCAGCAGTGTAGCCCATTTCGCAAAGTGCAATAACCGCCGGTCAGCCTCAGACAACTGCTGTGCAGCGTCCTGGTTAAACAGCAAACAACTTTTCCAAGGCATTCGACCGTGTTCCGCATAATCATCTGCTAGCTAAACTTGCTTTACTTGGAATCCCGCAAACATTACTTATCTGGCTCGAGCACTTTCTTAAAGGGCGCGTGCAATTTACATTCGCCAACTGTTGCAGCTCATCGCATACTGACGTCACATCCGGTGTCCCTCAGGGCGCAGGGTTATCACCGTTGTTATTCTTAATCTACATAAATGATCTCCCATCTAACACAATTACCAAACTTCGACTTTTTGCGGATGACTGCGTCGTTTATAACATCATCCATGCCCCTGAAGACACCATTAAGCTACAAAATGATATAGACACAATTGCATCATGGTGTGAAAAATGGCACATGCCACTTAACCTAGACAAATGCCAACTCATGTCCTTTTCTCGTAAACAAACCTCTATTAACTGCACATACCATATTAATTCAACTCCCATTGCCTGAACTTCCTCTTACAAATACCTTGGCGTTCACCTGACATCATCCTTATCATGGGTCACTCATATTAATTCAATATGCTCCGAGGCCTCACGCACTCTTGGTTATCTGCGACGGAACCTAACAAAAGCACCACCTGAAATCAGACAACTAGCTTATCAGACATACGTACGCCCAAAGCTTGAATACGCCTCATCCATCTGGAACCCTTCACAAGCATACCTTACAAATGAATTAGAAGCCGTTCAAAATCGAGCTGCACGGTTCATCATGTCACAGTACTCGCGTGATAGTAGTGTCACTGCACTAAAACGAGCCCTTTCCCTCCCAAGTCTCCAATCACGTCGCATCGTATCACGCCTATGCCTCCTTCATTCCTTTTTCTACCGCCCTATTAACAGGCATCCTTTGCTGCAGCCGCCATCAAGAATATCCCCTCGCCTAAACCACACTCATCCCATAGCTCCCATTAAAGGCCGCACATCAGCTATGAATGTTTCATTCTTCCCAGATGCAATAGCCCGATGGAATGCCCTGCCTGATAATATTGCTTCTTGCACAGATCGAGCAATTTTCCGCACTGAATTAGCGAATCACCTGTGTCTTACGTTATGTATTCGGCTTCATCAAATAATCTGATCCTGTGTTACTATCTCCTTTAATGTTTTTAATTTTAATGTTTTAATTTTAATGTTTTGCTTCGTTTCGTTTCATTGCTTTTTGTTTTTGTTTTTGTTGAGCTGGTACCATATGTTTCTTAGTGAAAAACAGCGCACAAGCAAACACAGACAGAAAGAAGGGGACAAGCGCTAAGATGCAAAACCAACTAGCCCATTCAGCTGCTTTACTACCATATGTTGTACACACTGTTCTTGCCCCCACCTTATGTAATGCCCATGGGCCCTTAAGGCTTCAATAAACGAAACGAAATGAAAAATGTCGGCTCGCGCAATGCTGCCACCATTGAAAGTAAGCATCGCATACTGGATATTTTCAGCGTGTGAAGTGCCTGTACCTCTTAAAACATTGCTGAAAATTCAACTGCCTACAGTAAGAGTTTTGAAGAAAAAGAAATTTCTACACCAAAAGCCCTAGGTCGGACGTATTTGCCACAATTCAGAACCACGATGGTCAACACGCAGAATCGATGCTTACAGAACTTTTTCAGAGTTATCCATTTCATTATCCACCAGAAAAAAAAAGCAAATATTTGAGATCGTGAATATTCACATACCCTGCTCCTTACCGAGTCTTTGAAACGAGCACTCGTTAACTGCAGTGGTCACTGCCGTATGTGTTGTGATTTACCGTTCGTTTAGGGCTTTGATTGTTCACACCTAACGCAGCGCGGCAGCGTACTCCAATGGGTTGTTTTTACGACGTGCTGTTTTTTTCCTCTTTTCTTCTCTTGTCGAGCTGTATTTTCCCCGGCGCTGTTTTGTCCCTGTGCTGTTTTTTTTGTGCGCTATTTTGACGCATGCTGGTTTGACGTACGATGCTCTTTCGTGTCTCCGGTTCTCCTGTGTCGGGTACCTGGGAAATTTACCCAGGCTTTATTTTGGTTTGTTTTTTAGCTTATTTATTTAATTTTATCTTTCTCATTTAGAATAGAGCTATTTATTGGCGTACCACTGTCAGCTATGCACCACATCACAATACACCTTAGACGCGCGAACAAGTTTGCTGGTTAAATAAAATTAGTGGTCTAATCAGTCCTACGCCCAGATTCTTCAACTACAGGAATGCATGCATTCTGACCCATGTTCTGTTGCCGTAAACAAAGTACAATGCTTGAGAAGACTTACTTTTAATCACGTGTATGTTCTGTGCTACCGCGCAGAAGAGCGAGCAACAGCATGTGGTAACTGAAGTAAGACACAAAGTGCCAAGATACCGGATTTTCGGCCACCTCGCGGGCAATTATTGTTTGAACGGCTAGGTAGCGTTCGGCGGAGGCAACCCTTGACGCCTGGGCGCACGCACTAGAAACTCTCCCAGACTAACAACCTGTTGCCTTCGAAATGTCGTTACATTGCGTAGTAAATTTAAAAAAAATCGTTCGCAGTTAGTATTGCTTCACTTGACGATATTTGAAGTAATACTTTCAATAACTGCACACAAGAATTTTTGAAACTTCTCTGAACCTCACTAGGTCACCTATGGATATCCTGTAGCCTCGGTGGGTGGAATCATGATCGGTAATAGCAGTTCAAAATTTAGCCGCTAAATATATTCCTACAGTAAAGTTGAGAAGTTACCTTTTTAGCAATTACTCAGTCTCCTTATTTATTGACAGAGAGGTGTGTATCCCACTTACGTGTGTAAGTAGTATCCATACCGGTCCTTGCAATTTCTATAACACAGTTAAGCTTAGCGCTGTGCCCTAACAAATTTCGTCTATATTGCGTCAAAATACATCCATATTCGAGAAGCCTGTGCGCTTTCATCGGACCCGCAAGCCCGCCTGTTGCTGATGCAGCTGCCCACCACAGAATCCTGACAGCACCAATTTTCCACTCGGCGGCTACACGCTCCGTGGGATGTGCGCATGACCCGTGGACAACACCCCCAAGCTGTCCCACTATATATTGCCCTCCGACAAGCAGCACGGCCACTGCGCACGGCGGCACTATGAGGATGCAAGTGTCTAACCCGTTCGTGTTCACTCCGCAGGTGAGGAAATGTTACGGAAAATGCTTTCGTTCCAATGACCCCTTCCTATTTGTGCTGCCGTGCCCAAGTGTCTGCTGCCAAGTTGCTCTGTTCCTCAAAGGACTGCTGTTACTGACCGGAGATGTCAAACTCAAACCAGGCCCCGAACTGTCCCAAATCGCGAAACAACTGAAAGAAATTTCAATAGACATAAAAGACATAAAATAAAAAAGACTCACCGACATTGAAGACAAAATAGACGCCCTGTCAGCGCTAGAATCTAAAGTCGCCTCCTGCCATGACCAGCTTGCTTCATTGAACCGCCTAGTTGCAGACCTGGAGAACAGGATTGAAGACTTTGGAAAATCGCAGCAGGAGGTCAAACTTAATTGTTTACGGCCTCCCAGAAGAGGGAGATGAGACTAGGGAATCACTGGAAAGCTCTATTAATGAAAAGATTATTGCAAAAACGCTCGGACACAGCAAAGTTGACATAGAGTGAATTCACCGCTTAGGAAGGCCAGCACCGAACGAAGATAGGCCAGTTATCTTTAAGCCTCTGGATTCGCGACGCAAGGGTGAAATTATGAAAAACGCTTTCAAACTTAAAAACAGCTCGCTTTCCCTTTGTGAAGATTTTTCACACAAAGTCAGAGGTATTAGAAAAAAGCTCTGGGACAGTTCCAAACCGAACCGTGATAAGGGTGATAAAGTATCTTTGTCCTTTACCAGGCTATTCATAAATAGTCAGTCATACATCTGGGATGACGATAAAAACGACAAGGTACCATTACAAAAAAAAACGACGGAGAAGAGCCGCTTCGCCCCAGGACTCGCCTTCAGGCGCAGTCGAAAACAGGTCCCCACTGAACTCATATGGCATACTGGCTCCCACTCCTACCTATTTGGTTGCGCAAAAAACGCGCATTCACGGCAGTAGGGCCCTTTTAAAGCCCGAAAAACAGTTCAGAATAATCAATGTTAATGCCCGAGGCCTTGTAAATAAGGCGGACGAATTTGAAATTTTACTGCTCGAATATGATCCCCACATATGCGTTATGACAGAAACTTGGCTACATAATGATAAAGGTGATGACGCCGTATTTCCACCCTCATACAAGGTATTCAGGAAGGACAGGCCCTCAAGGGGCGGCGGTGCAGCTGTTATTGTCAAAAACCAAACTGAATCCGCCTTAATTGAAGACGTCCCCGATCTTGAATGCCTGTGTCTTAAGTTGTCGTGCTGGGGACATGGTTTCATTTTTTATGCGCTTTATAGGCCCCCTGACGTCAATGATGATTACTTAAGTCAAATTACAAATCCATATGTCAAAATACACAAAGAATAAAATACTGCTGATCGGCGATCTGAGTCTTCCACGTGTCGACTATTCCCATGCCCGACCCTAATGGCCACCATTGGACGCTAGGAGCCAGATTTCTTATCAGCTTTCAGCGTACGATGTGGAAGTCACCACCTATCAGCACAGCTGTCCTGACGAGAGAAGCACGAAAGGGAACATGCACATGCGAACGCCACAAAGGTAATGACACGCATATGAAACGTTCCTTCGCAATAGCTAACTAAATTGTGTTCCTACTCGTCGTGAGTAGTTACCAAATGCAGTATTTTTAGCCTCCATCAGCTAGAAATCTTTCTCCGCGGAAAGTACCTGAGAACGTGAAGATGAGCCTGATTACTGGGAAGAACGTGTGCGTGGGGTCATCGCTGTCTACAAACAAATCCCTGTACGGTAACGGAACCTAAAAGACGGGGTCCAGCAGTATAGCTACTAATTGCAGGGTAATAAAACAAGCAGCTGAAATGGCGAACCTCGGGCATTACGTCTGAGAAACTACGCTTTGTAAATGCCCTTTTGAGAAAGTACACTAGCATAGTGGATGGTCTTATTTATAGCAGCTCCGAAATGCCTTGAGCTGTGAGTCAATTGCGAAGTCAGTGCATGTCGCAAGTAGTCAACACAAAACAGCGTTTCTTTCTTTTTTTTTTGCTCTAATTATGAGGTTCACTCTGTCTTGAAAAACTAATTGCCCTGGAAAGCTAACCCTGGAAATAGAAGCTTGACCTCCGTTTTAGCTTGGTTTTGTTTATATGAAGTTTAACGTCCCAAAGCCGGGATCGATACCGTGTCTTTCGGGTCAACACCCGAGAAACCCATCCACTGAACCACCACGGAGGCTTCCTCTCTTTCAGTACTTTCTGCGCATCTAATTGCATCGTGTTGCTGCGAGTTTCAATATTGATCGGCCTTCATTTTAAACCCAGTTCAGCAGTCGTAGAAACTCCAATTTGAAGATCACACTGATAAACATTATTTGCCGCTACTATAAAAAAATGATTTACCCGTAATAGTTCATAAGCGTAATGGCTAAGACAACTGTGACAGTATGGGGATTGCACATGCATTAGGCATCCGCCGTCCTTCTGGTACTCGCCCAGCTGTCCACGCTCATGCTGCTGCTACAGACCACTTAGTTGAATCTGTGGCATTCTCACGTAGGATAATATGAGTGATGTGCTCACCGTGTGCCTGTCCTCAGGAACGTTGAGCTCTGTTGACCAAAGCTTCTCATGGAGCTGCGTGGACAACACGTCGTCCACCTCCAGTCACCGAACGCCACGCTGAAGCACAGTCGGGACCTGCACAAGTTCGTTCCGGGGGTGTAAGACAGCAGCAAGTTGGTGGTCGAGACGTCGCACGCTTTTACTGCACCCAATTAGGCCGGTGCAGCTACAGCATGCCCCTACTAGAGCTGCGTCGGCGCTTCTTTCCACTAGTGGAAGCGCGGATAGCATCGTCGCTTGCTGTACACGATCCCTCGTGGCTTAAGTCTGCTTCGCTCGAACCTGTCGCTTGTAGTTTTGTGACCAGCTAAGCAGGACACTGTTCAGCTCTAAGCAGTTGCCATAGTGTGTCAGTGTGTGCCTCCACTGTTTGCTTCCCTGTGACACGCCGTCTGTGCCTCTGACGAGCCCTTCTAGCCTATCCAAAGGATACCAATCTACTGAGGACATGGGTTCGTGAAGCACAGCCACTACGATTAACATGGACACTTTGCGTGAATGATTTTCTCTGCTCGAACTATTGCAACGACAGCGGCTGCAAGACTAGTCTCGCACTGGTGCGGACCCTCTGGATACGAATTAAGCGACACCGCCTGAAACCTCTTGCTGGACCTCCCATGTTCTCAAGAAGGTGCAAGCGAGAAAGCATTAGCGGTGAGTTTCAGAAGAACAGATAAGGAGAAGTGCGTGTTATTTCATTCTATAGTGGCGAACAGCCGACCCCACAGCAAACATGCGTCGATTTCTTTGCCGCAGAAAGCGCAGGAGACGCAGGGACCACAGCTTCCAGCGATTTCCACACGGATACAGCTTGGGCGTTCCGAGCTGCTTTTCTTCTCTTATATTCAATTTTCTGAGGGAGATCGGTTTTTCGGAAAAGTCACCGAAGGACTGAAGGAGTATACCTGCTTTGACATGCTGTAGTCTCTGCGTAATTTTAACGGCAGAATAGGTTTGGTGCTTGGAATTAATAAGTAGTTCTTTTTTTGCAAACACTGGTCTTACTACTTAGGTCTTGATGTTTATTATGCGCTGCACTTTTTGGGGCGAACACAGATGAAAGGAAACACACTGACAGAACGGACCGCGCTCCCTCCTGCCAGTGTCTGTTTTTTTTTTCTTTGTTCGCCCCGTAAAGTATAGCGCGTAAAAATCATCACGCACAGCCTACTAGGCCCAGACCTTGCCCACTTATATCTTGTCTCTGCGCAGGATTTTTCTGATGGAATATTGGTTCCTTATGACCCTATGAACCAGTCAAGGGAAGAGGCAACAGTGGCTGCGTTACTTAAAGAGTGTTTTAGAAATATGCACAAGTACGTGCTGGATTTAGCCGTTCGCTTGGTTAGCATACTAGTAAAGTTCCCGCTGCTGACGGCTGCAGGGCCACTAATACGTAATTTGTAAGCAAGGAAGTTCCAGTATGTCCCATTGAACGGAGCGTGTGCTTTGTCATGCACGCATAATTTTTAGCGACGTTTTGTACATTTTCTTGCTCTTTACAGCAGGCACACTCTTTTACTATGTGCATGTTCCTATTCCAATCGCCACGTTGACACCTGTCTATGAAAAAAAAGCATTAAATAATAGACTGAGTAGAACCAATTTTTTTTAAAAGCGAAGACAACATCTCACTGCTGGCGGAATACTGGCAATGAAACAATGCCGGCGTTTACGCACGAAACTGTTTGGAATTTACTAAGCGCGGCGATGTTCGAAAATTTGGGGGAAATTTCAATCCAAGCGTTCCTCCTGACAAACGCATGCCGTGCTTAGCAATAACAGCGCCCCCGCTGCACATGAAACGCAGCATGTTTTGCAGTCGGCCAGTGAGCGTAAGCTCGACATTTTCTGACTGCTTGCACTGATAATGTTTTTCGTTCTTTCTGCGCGATGAAAAAATCCCGTTCATATTCATGTTTGTCGCGATTTACACGCCCGGCCATGATGCATTCAGGCCCCACGACTGATTTCTGCACGAACGGAGCGAAAAACGACGGTGACAGCACCAGTGTCGAGACTTGCTTTCAATTTCTCCTAAGAAATTTTCGCAATTAATAAGTTTTTTTTATTGCGTTATGCACACTTCCCGCCGATTTTTGCTCCTCTCACAATCCTAGGTGCACTGTAGGGCATCAATGATTTCTTTTAGCTCTCATAGGTGTTATACCTGTTTGGCTGTATAGTCAGACGTGTTTTTCTTTTTTATTCAGTGATTATTCATTATTTCCTTATTTGTTTGTTTATCCACGAACCCACCGTGCTGAAGGTATTATGGCAGGGGTGCAGGAAACACAAGAAAAACACTATTGAGACATGCACTTTCACAACACAGACAAGAAAGCATCATTTCATGTAACCCACAACACGTCTTCATAATCTAGGCCATTTCCTTATGGTCTTCAAAAGGAGGGACATCCCGACCAATTCTGTTCTTTCATAGCGCATTCAGGCAGCTTAAAATCATGGTCAGAACGAATAGATTTGCAAAAAGGCTGATACACCTATTTTTAGCATTGAGTCCCTACAGGTAAATAGTAAACAGTGTCAAAAAACTTTATGCGTAGTAGTTTTTCGCCGCTTGTGAATCTATTCTCAGTGCTTCTTACGGCCGCGCCGGCCATAAATACAAATCTCCTGTGTACAGGACGATGTTAGCGCACGTAAATTTACGCAATGTGGTCCAAATTCACCTGGAGCACTGTCCGTGTCCGTGTGTCACATAGTCCGTGTGTCTCTTCGGGACGCCAAACCCGATGATTTACATTATTTTATTTACCTGGTGGGAAGAAATCCCTTTACTCACAAGAATAAAAGCACCTCTTCTATGCAAGTTTGTCCCATTTGTTATATCTGAACCAATCTGAGTATACTTCATCAGCAACTTCCTTAGCTAACCATGAATCGGTGATCAGAATAGCAGAAGGCTTAACATTATTAAAGAGTCTTCCAAATTCATTACTATTCTTTTCAATGTCTCGGCAGTTAAATACGAGAAAGAAAACCACCGCTGCATTAGGCTGGTTCTGTCACGTGACAGGTGCTATCACACTTGTATTACCACCGTACACGTACTTCTCCCTAGTTGTGAACATTATCGCACCCGAGATTGACCTTGTTGAGAATGTTTTTCTAAATTTCGATAAATTTCATAAGCGTGTACTTTTTGCGTACCCCTTCGTATGAAATGCTAACTTTTCTTTCTTTTAATTAATTAGTTCGCCGTAAAAGCTGCTTCTCAGTCTAGAAAACGAAACTCCCTAGCAAAGGACAATCCCTGTAAGACCTGGACAGGCCCAGCCTGTGAGCACTCTTCATGTTTACCAGTTAAGCACTCAAGTTCGATTTACGGGCATAGGGTACGTATTTTTCCGATCCGACATTTCTCTCACTGAGATCGTATTTGTTGCACAATGGAAGAGCATATCGCAAAGCTTCTTTTGGATGTCCAAATGACCAAACTTCTCCATCACTGAACCCAGCATCCGCGGCAACTCTTTTCACCGTTTCTTGCATTCATCATCTGCGCTGTCGATTTGGTCAGGACTCGACATTCTTGATTGTAGTGACGTGACACGTACGCTGAAGTCGTCAACGGCCAGTTTACTATTAACTTCAGTCATTTCATTAGCATTAGGCTTCACCTTAATGATACTTTGTTCGATCTAGGAGCCTCAGCAAAATCTCTGCACTTGATGGCCTCGAGCTACGCTCGACGTAAAAGTATAAAAGTTGCGGCAAAATATATAACTAATACAAGGCAGTAAACGAAAGCCGCGACGCATGCAATCTTTGAGCTGCGAGTGAGTTATAAGGCAAGCAAGTAACACCGGGGTAGAACCGGCAAAACAATATGCGAGAAAGGTCGAACCAAGCTAGGGTTACTGACCTGAAAAACCAGCATTCCTTTTGTCATGTGGATTCCGCATTCCTTTAGGCCACCGACCGATCCTGGTATTTGCAGGCGGATGATAAGATGGTCACTGCGCCTGGTTCATAGATCGGCACCTGTCATCCGTCGAAGCCAGGAGACACTCCTTGATGATGAACAGCCTTTGTCAGCAGGTGACGCAATGTCGTTCTCAGTTCTGTCGGCGCACGCCCTAGGCCCAAAACTGTGAATTCGCAATTGACAATGCACATGTACCACCACCAACGCTAAAACACTGCCTCGAGGAAGAGATGCCATTGACCTGGAAAAATTTAATAAAAAATTGAAGGGGACACTTAAGCTCCGCATTCATTACATGACGCGAGAAGGTAATGGGTTTAATTAATGGTCAAGTATGCACAATTGGTCATTCCCGACTTTACATTCATAGATCCCTATCAGTCATCATACCGCTACTGCTGTTGTGGTGCAGCGATTAAGCGATGCGCCACTACTGCAATGCAATGGCAGGTGCAGCGACCTTTGCTTTTAGTGCGACCCAGGTTGCTATTCCTGAGCGACCGATAATTAATTTAACTGCCACCTGCCACTGTAGTGAGCGTGAACACAATCCGGTGGGCAGATTATGATTACGCCACAAGGTCACGTGACCTAGGTTGCTCACCTGGTTGCTTCTTCGGAGATTTTTCACTCACAACGCCCACAACGACGACCCAGTTTCTGCAAAACAGGGAGCTTTAGCGTTATGGCGTTAAAACTTCGCAGCATGGTTAGCTTTGTTTAACGAGATATCCACCCACTGCAGCGCGAAGTCATCTCCCACGTCTCTCCAATTAACCCTGTCCTTTGTCAGCTACGCCCACCCTATGCCTGCAAACTTCTTAATCTCATCCGCCCACCTAACATTCTGCCGCCTCCTGCTACGCTTGCTTTCTCTTGGAATCCACTCTGTTACCCTTAAGGACCAGCGGTTCTCTTGCCTTCACATTACATGTCCTGCCAAAACCTATTTCTTCCTCTTGATTTCCACAAGGATATCATTAACCCGTGTTTGTTCGCTTACCCATTCTGTCCGCTTCCTGTCTCTTACGTTGCAACTATCATTTTTCTTTCCATAGCTCGCTGCGTTGTCCTTGACTCTAGCTGAACCCTTTTCGATAGCCTCCACGTTTCTGCCCCAAAAGTGAGTGCTGGTAAGATACAGTTGTTGCACACTGTCTTGACGGATATTGGTAGCCTCCACCCCATTCTTATTCTTCTAGTTATTTCCCTCTCATGATCCGGTTCAGCTGTCACTACCTTTACAACGTCCAGGCTCTCGCTACCAATTGTGAACTGCTGTTCCCTTGCTGGACTGTTGAACATTACTTTTGTTTTCTGCATGTTAATTTTAATACCCACCGTTTTTTTCTGCCTGTCTAACTCATTGATCACGCTTTATAGTTCATCTCCTATAAGCGAATCGCAGGTTATTTAGGTATTCTTCGTTAACTCTTATCCCCAACTGTTCATGATTCACGCCTCGGAATACCTCCTGTAAAAAGGCGGTCAACACCATTGGTGAGATCGTGTCTCCCTGCCTGACGCCCTTCCTTAGTGGAATTTTTTCGCTGACTTTAAAGGAGTATTGTAGATATGCAGCTTCTATTGACATCTTCCAGTACTTTCACATAATGCTCTTCTACACCCCGGTTGCACAATTCCTGCATGGTTGCAGATGTTTCCATGGAGTCAAATGCTTTCTCGTAATCAATAAAGGCTATATATAGGGTGTGGTTATATTCTGCGCACTTCTCTCTCATCTGATTGATAGTCTGAATATGATCTATTGTGAAATATCTTTGACGAAAGCCTGCCTGATCCTTTGGTTGCTTGAAGTCCAAGGTTTCCCTCACTCTATTAGCGATTACGTTAGTAAATACCTTGTAGGCAGTGCACAGTATACTTATCGGCCTGTAGTTTTTCAAATCTTTGGCGTCTCCTTTCATATAAATTAAGATAATATTAGTGTTCTTTCAAGCTTCTGGTGCAGTCCAGGTCATAGGCCCAGGCTAGGCGTTGCATATAAAGAGTGGATAGTTTTTCTGGCACAATCTCCCCTCCGTCCTTAAACAGATCTGCTGTTTCCTGACGCTCACCAGTTGCTTTTCCCCTTTGCATTGCTCCTAAGGTTCTCTTTACTGCCTCTTTCTTTACTGGCGGGATGACGCATTGATGTTCGTCAGTGTCTCCCTTAATAACGTTCTGATTACATTGGCTACTGTTTAGATTAGTGTGGAAATCTTCGGCTACTTTATCTTTCATATCCATATTGCTTATGACGCTGCCATCTTTGTCTCTTAACGCATACATATGGTTTTTTACCTATGCCTAGTTTCCTCTTCGCTGCTTTTCGGCTACCTCCGTTCTCTAGAGCATGCTCGATTCTCTCCATACTAAACTTCCTTATGTCGGCGAACTTGCGCTTACTCCCACACCTAGTTCTCGTCTATCCGCTAATCTGCGATAGCATTGTGGCCTGTCAACTTAGCGTTGTGGCCTGTGAATAGGCACCTGTGATGTTATAAATTAAGCAAGCGGCTCAATTTTTTTTATTTTTAAGTAGCTTAATTCAATTTGTGCAATGAGCAATCTAGGTTATGATGCGATTCGCCGAACCCTCACAATGTTGTTTACACCGAAAAGAGGAGTGCTTTGGCAACCGGAAAGTGTGTGAGCAGGACAAGTCGGTGTGTCTGGCATTTCACAGGTTAACAAAAACTTTTGAGCAGTCAGTGGCGGAAGCAGAGTGATGGCAATTCCAGTATGTAAAAAAGGTATATGATTCAGGCAGTGTTTGATTTATCAACTCAAATCCAAAGTTTTACGTCTTTCCACTCTGAACATTAATGCGACAAGAACACATGCGACAATGGGCTCTATGCATTTTCCCTATGTCCACCTGATTAGCAAGTTTCCGTGTTAATGAAGCATAGAAGCATTGAAAAAGTTTTGTCCCCAGAAAAATTGCCCATAATTTGAGTCCACATTAACGAGGCCTGTACAAACGAGGCATGAGTATACATGAAATTACGGTTAATTTTTCAGTTTAGATGATGACAAAAGAATTATTATTTCATTATTTAGATAATTAAGTGACTACATAAATACATATCTCTGAAACTACATGAAATATTATTAAAAGGATGTGCTGTATGGAACAGTAGTTTGTTGGCTGAAGAACAATGATTGGCATTAGCTGACACCGCTTTTAAACAGCAGACTGCAAAATGAGCCCTCTGTAGCTGGTAAAATTACGTTAGGAACAAAAACGACGGGAAACAATGCCACTGCACAAAGTAGCAATTCTTGCTCTGTCGTCTTCGTCCCATCGCGTGCGTTCGACGTACCAACTTGCCACTAGTTCACCCGAAAGCAGAAAGCAACAACAAGACAGGAAGCAAGGTGTATGAATATCAAGTGTATGCTGTGCATATAGTTTCCTGCCTCATCATAGCTTGGCCCCTGTACGTTTCTTACGCGTCATCATTCAGCACTTTTGGCAATATTTGTGCCAGTGGCACATGCTGCAAGTAACCAAACGCATTTCTTACTCTTGCCTTGCTAGATTGTTTTTTCCCATTAAGTCATTTGAATGTCTTTTCTGAGTTCAGATTAAATCCCTTTTGTTCTGCGCACTTTGCTTTTTTATTTCCTCCTAGCCAAGTTCGCCGCTCACAGGCGAACAAATTACATGATATATAGCTCATTTCTACATCGTCCACATAAACAGTAGGATACAGATTAGGGTAGAACGTTCTTGAGTGAATTCATTTTGACGGCGAAAAGAGTGCAGCTAAGAACTGCGCCTTGAGGGACACCATTCTCTTGTGTACAATGCTTAGATAAGGAATTTCCTACCAGGACCTTGAACGTCCGTTCAGCCATAACTCTGAATGGTGTTCAGCATATTCCCCGAGACCCCAAAGACGAACAGATCACGGATGATACCATAGCACCATGTGGTATCGTATGCTTTTTCTAGATCAAAGAAAACAGAAGAAAAGCGCTGTTTATGCACAAAAGCTTCCCTTATGTTAGATTCAGTGGGAACGAGCTGGTCAGTGGTTAACCAGCCAGCCCTAAAAGAAGCATGCTGATGGTGAAGAAGACCGCTGAATCCAAAAAATACACAAAGCAACAATTTATTTTTTCAGAGAGTTTACATAAACAGCTGGTTAGTGCGATTGGCCGATAATCGCAGCGGAGTGTGACTTCTTAGAGTTGTTTTAATACCAGCACAATAATCGCTTCAATCGAGGTTTTGGGAAGATGTCCCGTAGTCCAAATATTATTAAACAGACACATGACAGTTTCAAGAATTTCTTCATGCAGGTGCCGAAGCATTACTTATGTGACCCTGTCAGGGGGTGCTGCTGTTGAGCTACCACATGTGCCTAAGGCAACCGTAAACACTTGAAAATTTAATGGGCTGTTGTATCCTGTTATTGACGGTCTTTTCTGGTGAATAGGTTTCCGCTCCAAAGCTCGCTTATATCGCAAGGAGGAATCTGTATAAATCGCTTAGCTAATAGTGTATTCAAAGTGTTCTTTTCTGCGTCTCCTTAGTGCTTCAATGTATCGTCAGCAGTGCTTACAAGAGGGATTGGATGTGCACTATGTCCATTAAGTGCTTTTAGTATACTGTGCAATTTATGCGTATCTGTGTAAGAATTTACAGAGGAGGGAAACGATGTTTATTAAGTTGTCAAAAGTAGGAAAATAGCGAAATTTTGACCATCAACTATTTTGGTCCTGACAATCTTCCTTGCACTGTGCGTTCCACTATGGTCCTAGTTTTTTTCCGCACTTTACCTGATATCTGTGAAAAGGACATCTGTGCAGCATCTATAATGCGCAGTGTGATGAAGGACTGAGATTCATCTATACCTATGTTTGTAATTGATGAATAGGGCAACGCTGTGAGTTCCCAGAACTTCTTCCAATTAGCAATCTGTTCCTTAAACTTCCTAGGATTGATTGCTTTCGGGTTGATATCTTCTGTGTGCTTTAAAGGAATGGCAAAGTGGTCACTTCAATAGAGATAATCTATAATAGCCCACTCAGTAGCTGCCGAGAGCAATGCAGAGCCAATAGCAGTCTGTCACTCTGTGAGTTGTGTGCTACATTAAAGTATATTGGTTCTTTCATATTGATTATGCATAAGCCAGACGACAACAGGAATTTTTGTATTAGCGCTCCTCGAGAATCTGTTCCGATACGTCCCTGCAATGGGTGGCGTACGCTAAAATTGCAAACCAGCTGGAACGGCTCCGGGAGCTGGTCAGTAAGTTTTTCAATTTCGTCAGTTTGGACAGGCTATGATCTAGTGGGATGTATAGGGAACATGCGGTTACCGCTCAGCCAAAGGTGAGGGCTCGTACTGCCTCTAAATCAGTAGCCAGTTCAAGACATTGAGATGGAATCGAATCCTGGACCCCAAAAGCAACACTACCTGATGAGTGGGCACTGCCTTGGGTGTCCTTCAGGTATACTACATATTTTTAGAAAGTTTGTGTGTGCTGTATTTAAGTGCTATTCCTGCAAAAAAACTATGTTTGGTTGATATTGCGAGAGTGTTTCATATATGTCTTCTATATTCTTAAGTAGCCCTCGCCAGATCCAGTAGCTAATGCTCTCGACAGTCATACTTTTAGTGAGGAAGCGAAGATTAGTGGGAGTTATTTACACGTCGCCGTCTTTATCAGACGGCGTGACTGGCAGATGTCTTTTGGGTTTAAGGAGGTCTAAGAAACTCTGCCTTTCTTTGGGGGACTCCCCCAGCGCCTCCGACGTTGAGAATCCCGGCGTCACCTCCATTGCGTCCGGTTGAGATGCGCAAGCAGATGTGAATTTGTCAAGAGGGAGGCACTTTCTCTCGTTTATCTGCGTTTTCAAAGAAGTCTGTGCCACTCTGGGACATGAAAATGTTGGCGCAGCCTGAGGCTGCTTGGGGTGGGGTTCTGAGATGGGCGCGCATCAGCGGTGCTCTATTGAATGCCCACCGTGATGAGACCGCCTCTGGCCCCCCGGCGTGCTGCGCTAGTGTAGAATCTTCCGGAGAGAAGAGCGAGCTTCTTCCGAGCTTCAGAAAGTGTTGTTTTCTGTTACCTTGATCTGAATTAATTTATTTTTGTTCTGGAATGCCTCACATGTTCGTGAGCACGCGGCGTGTGACCCGTGACAATTGGGACATTCTGCTTGAGCTGCAAAGCAGTTATCAGTTGGGTGCTCGTGGGCACCGCACATCGCACAAGTGAGTGTCCACTGCATGTTTCAGATCCGTGTCCGTACATTTGGTAGTTGAAGGATCTTCTCGGGTTTGGGATATAGGGACTAACTTTACTGTGGAGGAATTCTGCTTTGAAAGCATCTGGTAGACGGGACGACTCAAATGTTAGGACGATATGGGGTGTCACTACTTCTTCATGGTTTTTCCTTATGGTGAAGCGGCGAAGGGCAATGACACCTTGATCTCGGACGTCTTCCAGGAGATCAGACTGCTTCATGGATCCGACTGGCTTCTAATATGACACCTTGTACAGTGTTTAGATTCCGGTGGGGGTGAGGGTCACCAGGAGATGAGCAAACTGCTCTTGCTTGACAAGGGTGTTAGGGTCATTTTTCTAGAACACTTCACATGAGTTTTTTTGCTTTGTGATTTTTTCCAATCATTTTGTCAAGTGTCCTAGCAATAACAAAAACAGACATTACAGCAACTGGCTAGTTGTCTACTAGAGATTGAATAACTAGGAAATCAGGAAAGCGGTCACAGTCATGTCGGGTATTTTTGAAGCTCTCTGCGGCGCGGTTGGTTTTCAAGGACCGATCAGGCTTTTTGAATGAAGTACTCATGCGATATGGGTATGCTGACGGTTCCTAAAATGACGCCGGTGGTTCACTGTCTTGCTCTCAGGAAGATCCCGGAGCCCCCCGACTTGTAAACAGACGGCCGGAGCTTTACCATGGCCCTGACCGCCACCGTTCATGGTTTCTACCCTTCAACTTGAAGCCTAGCTACGGTGCTGATGAGAGCTTCGGTATCGGGGCTAAAGGTCCATGGTGGCGCCATACATCACCTTGAGACTGAAGCCTTGCGGGGGCTTGCATAAGAGAATCACAAAGAAAAGTGAAATGTTCCACAAATTCGTCTGAAAACATGACGCTATTATGCTTGCCGAATACTAAAAAATATAAAAACAAACTCAATAAGGACTTCAAAGCGGCTAAAAAGAATTAACATACTCAAGAGTTTTCAGATTCAGATTCACTCAAGGATATTATTGCGTACAGTCGCTTATTTAACTAAGAACGAAAAATCTAGGGACATAATTGAAATAACGACACCGAACGGTAAACTCAAGGACACTGAACTGCCTGACGATATGAATATTCTGTGGAAATGGGCAATGGGAACTTTAATCTTAGTATTTTGCTGCGCATTGAGAGTATTTTCCAACCCAATCGTTCACATATTTCAAATCCTCTACATCTAAAATTATAATTTCCTATTACACTTACGGACATAAAGTATAATGTATCTGTGGGACATGATTACATAAGGGCACAACCACTCAAGTAACCGTCAGTATATATTTGTGAACTGCTGAGTTATAGCATTAATCTCATGTTGGCGACCGGCATATTTCCAGAGGCGTTAAAAATAGCTAGAGTTACTCCGGTATGCAAAGGAGGGGATAGAAATGAAATGGTTCTTGTAAACCAGCGCAACAGCTCGAAGCCAAACAAGGAAGGGACAAAAAGGAAGAGAAGTCTCTTCCTTTTTTGGCTTCGAGCCGTTGCGCTGGTTTACAAGAACCATGTGTGACCAACATGCCCACCACTTTTCGTTGTAAGAAATTAAATGTCTAATTATCGACCTATATCTGTTTTTACAATTTTCTGTAAAATTTTTGAAGGTACTATTAATCGTAGATTGGTAGTTTTCTTTGAAAAATGCAACACTATTGACAGTTCCCAATACGGATTTATGAACAACAAGTCTGCAGAACAAGCTTTATTGGCAGTAGAGGAGAAAATTATTGAAACTACAGAACAGCGAAGATATACGCTTGGACTCTTTCTATAGTTTAGTAAAGTCTTCAACTGTGTTCAAAATGAAGTTTTGTTGCAAGAATTAGAAACCTAAGGCATCCATGGCATTGCTTTAGAATTGCTGCGTATTTGTTGAAGTAGCAGAACTCAATACGTTCAGGTGAATAATGCGTATTCTACTGACAGTACTATCAGACAACGAGTACCTCGGGGTAAATATTAGGGACACTATTGTTCATCTCTTTAATTAATGATATCTCCAAAATGCAACAATCTCCACGTTTATTTATGTATGCGGTTGGCACAAATATTTTCTTTAGTGCCTGCTCCATGTTGGAGTCAGAGACAAGCGTATACTCTTACCTTAGGAAACTTCACATGTGACTACAAAATAGTAGCAACTTTAAACCTGATAAAAACTATCTTATCTCCAAACCCATAAATGTACCTATATTTCAGTCTGTCAATATAATATACGCCAATATAAGAACAAGTCGCGTTATTAACAAAAATTCTCTTGGCCTCTCGCTCACTGCAAACCTCTCACAGGACCGTCATGTCTCCAAACTAACTATGTATTTATGTAAAACTGTTGGATGCCTGTCTAAGGTTGCATCGTTAATACTTGTCTGGCTTAAACTTGCTATACATTGTGCTCTTTTCAATTGAAGGCTTTCTTGCTGCATTTTAATCTGGGGAACAACGACAAGAGGCACACTGAAAACTTCACTTGCTTCAAAAAAGAGCACTGCCGCCATTTGAACGATATTATGGAACACCGAAAATTTTTCCAACCCTACCACTTTTCAGAAAACATAGTCCGCTAAAAACTGCAGTATAAATACAAAAATCGATTATATGACACCCTCAATGATTACACCGCAATGACGTACCCCGATCGGAAAACGAAAAAACCTGTTCCAAGAACCCGTACAAACTACGGTAAACCGAGTTTGAGGTACCACGTAGTCCCTCTGAATGTATTTAGTTTTCAAACTGAGTATAGCTTCTCTGTGAACTGTTCTAGAAAAAAAAATATATTTGGTTGATACTGACCCTAGTCTACCATGATCACTTATTAACATATTGTTGTACTTTGTCGCACATTTATCAGTATTCATTGCTGTCATTTTACCTTCTCTTTATATGTTCAGTTACTACTCTGGACAGTAGTTACAGCATTTCTTTAGCGTTTCCAGTACAATTGTTCCTCATAAGCTCTATATATATGCTCAATACTTGTATTGCTATACTTGCTTCCTGGCTCTTGTGTAAATGATCTCATTATCCCTTTTAAAATTCCTGCACTGTTGTGCAACCTTCCCCTCTTATGGGTATCGGAACCTCCTCAGGCCAACAGGCCTTTTGGCTGCCTCTTTCTGTTTTGGAAAAAAAAAACACAGCATACTTCGACACCTCGACATTTCCGGTTACGACATGCTGAACTTTGTCATTTCCGGTTACATTACAATTTTATTACAAAAAAATGTTTTTGTGGAAAGGAAAGGGTGCAGTGGCTCTCACATTTCGACATCTCCGTAGACACCTCAACCGGGGCTTAAGGGAAAAGGTAGTTTCAGAAAGCCTGCAACTGAAGGTGCATATATGTGATCGGTCCGAACCTTTGTCGCAAGCTAGCCTCCAACTTAACTAAAACATGCAAACTATGTGCAAAGAGGAATGCTATGAGGCCACCCGCAACGCTGCAAGACCAAAGGCTGAAAAATGTTTTGCGAATGCAGTCGGGAATACTGCCGCAACATTGAGGTACACCAGTGTGCTATCACCGGGATTTCGCCTTTACCGTCATCAAATTTGAGCCTCATGGAGTCAAGACTTGCAAGACCTCTTTGGAAGAATACCAAAAATCTTCCACGAGTACCTTTTGAAAAACATCCTTTAAAAAGCACAGGACAGGCCTTTGCCCTGCAGAGGGTGTAGTCAGGCTGCTGCTGATGACGATCCAATAAAACATGCGGTCATCACCTAAACATAAAGAATTGCGCATTGAGCCACCACTAAGCTTAGCGTTCTCCTCAGCAATGAGGAGGGGCTGAAGTTACTTCGAATCAGAAATATATAAAAAGCTTACATGAATTAAAATTTAAAATCCCTATCCAATGAACATATGCAGTCGTAACCTGAAAATAAACGTGCTGTCGTCTTTGTCTCCGATCACGGGCAAATTATTAATATGCAGACAACTAAAATGTGGGCTCTACAACTCGCGCATTGTGGTGAATATGAATCCATTAAAAGATGTGAATGTGTGATGTATTATGTCCTATCGTCAGTCCTGCAGAGACCAGCTTCTTTGAATCTATTTTGTTTTTGTGTGGTATACCTTCCAATCCTTGTTTTTATTCTGTGCAGTTTGTTCTCTGTTTCTTCGCCCTAATCTTGCTGCCACTTATTGCGGAGTGCAGCCCTATTATGTGGCCTGAGGTCCTGGTATAGAAGGTGGTTTATAGTGATCCAAATAAGTTCGACAGCTGACACGGCAAGTCTATCACCTTCCTCATTTCCATCTAGGCCACAGTGACCTGGTACCCAGCATTTTGTAATTTTAAGTTTAAATGTGCGTGCAGACATAATAAATTTCAGGAGGGAATTAATTACAGGGTTTCGTAGAGGGCAGGGCCAAAACCGCCGTGAATGGAATCTGAGTAAATAACAGATTCCTATTTGAACAGCGCAGTAAAACCACGGAACACAACAAAGAATGGAAATATGAGAGATTGGTATTTTCATTTGCAGGAGATGTCTAACAGCCAGTACGATGCCGTGGCAATCTGCAGTAAATATGCTTGTGTGTCTATTCACTGTTTTTGTTTCGGAAAGTGACAGCAGTGAATTGGACATGAAACTGAGGAAGTCTTGGAGGTATCAGTGTAGAACTCTCTGCACTGATGATTTGCTTAACTAGAACAGAAAAACTGGGAAAGTTGGAACGGATTCATATTAAAGAAGTGCGATACACAGGACGTAGTGGGAGAAGAAACAACAGATGACACGAGCGCTCGTGTCGTACTACGTTCCTGCGTATCACGCTGCATTAAGATGAATGCTTTGCTTGTAGGGGCATGAAGTTTGTTTTATGCCAGTTGGCTACCCATGCTTGCCAACACCACGAAAAAAATGTGTCACATTCAACTAGATACACTTCCCAGAGAGCAATTATGTCTTTAGAAGAAGTCACCAGAATATTGGAGGCCGGTACGTTCATGTCTTGGGCAAGTGTGGCGACTCAATGGGTAAAGGTGGGGTTTCAGACGGTCCGTTTGAAAATAGTGTACTGGATGGGTTTGCAACAGCGCGTTGCATGGATGCTCAGCATGAAATAAAACCTTCTTAGTGTATCTTATACTTGTAAACTTCCGCTGTCGTTCAAGTAACCATCGGACCCCTCAACATAAAAAATAGCAATTGCGCTTGTATGGAAACACCCAGTAGCCAACCGCAGACCGAGGTGGTACACTGCATCGAGCATTTCTAAGGTGCTTTTCGTGTTGTGTTGTGTTGGGTTTATTGGCGCATAAGGAACTAATGCTATCGTGCGCCAAGCTCAAGGTATAAGAAATTTTCTGTAGATTTTTACAAAGGTATAAAAAATATGGCGCTATAGAAAGCCTAATAGGTTATACCCTTTTGCCCAGTATTGAGAGCAAAACAAGATTCTCAAATGACCAATATTAAAGGTTTCAAAGGAGGCTGGGTACCTTCATCAGCCGTCCTTGGCTGGGCAAGGACTGGAGGCCCCCAACCAATCAAAATAAAAAAACCTCAGCCGTTTTCTCTGTAATGCGAAAGTGGCTGAGGTGCATCAGGCAAAGTACTGGGTCATGTTTTACATATTTTTAAGAAAACCAGCTTCTGTTAAAGACCTAAAACGCAGGACATGTCCACAATTGCATTTTCACCTAAGAGCAGTGATGGATGAAAACGGATGCATATGTTATAAAACGGAGAGAAGCACTTTTTCCGTAGCTTTTCCAGTTTCGAAGATGAAATTAAAATGTGACTGACTGTAAATTCGTCTCCACAGGCACAAACTGGTTTGTCTTCCTTTGTTAGCAGAAAGTAATGTGTAATGTGTGTGTGGTCTATACGGAGACGGCAGATAATGACTTCGTTTAAACGTTTCTGGCGCACACATCACTTCCATTCACCGAGCATTGGTTTTATTAAGTGCAGCTTGTTATTTACTTCGCTGTCTCAAGTGGACTGCCAAATTTTCCTTGCCTTACATTGTAGTAATTTCATGCAATCGTTATAGGGCACATTCGCATTCTTTATTTGCTTGCCACAAGCTTGAGCAGCGCACAAATCTGCTCTTTCATTGCCCTTTATGCCCACATGGCTTGGTACCCAGCAGAGTCTTATGTTCTGTCCTTGAGCTATGGCTGTTGTAATGTTGTGTATAAGGTCGCCGAGCAGCGGGGTTATTGCATTTCTAGAATGAAGGGCTTTGAGCACACTTAGAGAGTCTGTAAATAATATTTTTGGCGAGGTTCTCATTTACTATTTTTTCTGTGGCTACACAGATAGCGTAACATTCCGCTGTGAGGATGGGAGCACACTGTGGAAGTCTTACTATTTTATTCCAATTCCCCTGTACCACTGCACTTCCAACGTAAGTGTCTGTGTTTGTAAAATGATGACTTCTTCAATTTACGTCCTTTCCTTTTTTCTCCAAGACTATATATTCACCATACTCATGCCACAATACTCTCCCGGGTCCATCCGAGAGCCTACACTCCACACGTGCTCCCTCTGCACTGAGCCACATGCCACCCTCACCCACACCCTCTTCCAATGCCCGGCGGATCCTCCCCCACGGGGCCTGGAGCACCTGACCAGCTGGGAGGAATGGGAGGCCCTGTTGAGCTCCGCGGACCCGGACACGCAGGAGGTCGCGACAAACAGGGCCGCCGGCGTCATGGACCATCATGGACTCATGAACGTCTGAGTGCAGTGGGGTCGTGCGGGGGCCCAAGAGCCTACGTGCCCAAAACACCCTTAGGTCTAATAAAGTTTTTCCTCCTTCTCAGGCTAGGAAGATTCGCTACTTCCGTTGTCCTCAGTTTACTAGCTATCATGACAGGCCTCTCCTCACCCAAAGAACGCTGAATATGAAAATTCAGTTAATTTGGTCACCCGCGCACGCTGCCGTCCCTGGTAACGAGGAGGCTCACGAGCTAGCCAGAGATCTCTGCTTCCGGGTAGCCGTCGAGCCCCCAGCACACGGGGCATACGACGAGCGTCTGCAAAATTACGGGGAAATCATCGATCATTATAATACATTTGGACGTATACTGGTACCCCCGCCAGATGCTTGCCTAAATAATAGAGATGCTGTCGCGTGGAGGCGGCTCCAAACTAACACCTTCATGAACCCGGTCTGGGCGTGTCACCTCCTACCAGAGATTAGGGAGAAGGATCAGTGCAAACACTGTGGGGCGAGAAGGACCCTCGACCACATAATTTGGGCGTGCCCACAACCGCCAGGGGTGGGACAAAATATAGCAAGTAGAGAAGCCTGGGAGACCCTGTTGCGAAGCGCGGACCCTACCAACCAGCGACGCACCATCCATCTGCAGCGGAAGAGGCCGCAACAAGCCAAGGGCTGCCTGCCCGCCTCTAATCCGCAGGCGCACGACTCCCCGTCTTTCCAGGCCTGCATGCCGGGGGCGGGGAGGAAGGCGCCTTTTTTTCTGATGGAAATAATGGTTGTTTCATTCAATAAATCAATCCTCAGGCCACATCGCGCTGCCTCCGAGGGCAACGCTACCTCCAGGGGTGTCTTCCCGAGTTCCCGAAGGCACGGAGGTAAGTACTTTCAGGCCTATACTGAAAGCACCGTCGACCGCTCACTTCAACACGCTCAGCATGCACGCTTTGATCGTTCAAAAGAGGTTCGGGGGCTGTAGAACACGGCAGAGAAAGAGCACAGTCAAGTGTGTATTTTTTGCTTCATATTTCATGGGCTTTCCTTGAATGCTGGGAAAATGGACTACGCACGAGGTACCGTCTTTTCCAGAAAAACGGATAGGATAGGATAGGATAGGATAGGATAGGATAGGATAGGATAGGATAGGATAGGATAGGATAGAATAGGATAGGATAGGAAAACTTTTAATGTCCAATAGAAAGAGAGTAGCCAGCGGGCTACCCGCCTTGACGACGTTTTTTTTTTTTTACTGTCCCCTCAGCTCTATCATTTCACTTGTGCAAACTGCCTGCTATCCGTTATTTCCGCTGCCCCAGTTCAGGTGCCGCCGCCATAGTGATGGCAGATGCCGGGGTTAGCAAAACTCTTTTACCTCCCTTTTTGTTTTTATTTTACATTAAACACTTACTACTGCAACTACTTTTTGGCTATTTAGCGGAGCACTTCTGTTACTTCTTGAGCTCTAAATTTGAGAACAAAATTTGAAAAAGCGCGCTTGTGCACATAACGAAAATTACTAATTTTGCATAAATAATTTGAGCTAATTGACGGTTTACGCGAAATATAAAAGATACTCTGAGTTGCACCAGACAAGGGCAAACAATATGTCGTTGGTATCACGCGTCCGCGGCACACCACTTTTCTTTTAGCGCAATAGAACTCTCGGAATGCCTATCCAACAATCAATTCGTCTTTCGTTCCAATCTCTCGGAACAAGACATACTCCTATCCCTGAAAAAAACCTCATTTCACAACACGAAGCACACGGCCAGCACACGCGCAATTCTCGCCCCGGACCTTCAAAAAGCCTTAGACAATATTCCCACCATGGCCACCACAGGCTGCGGGTAGCACATATGGCGCCACATCCGAGCCTTCTTAACACAATGAAAGGCCCAAAACCAGCTCGGTGCTATATTATCATCTCCATTCTCCCTCCCGAACCGGGACACTACACAAGGAACCATTCTCTCCCCCCCCCTCCTACTTAATGTAGCCCTAGCCCTGTTGGCCAAACAGCTTAGCAACATACCTGACCTCCAAGCGGCAATTACGCTGACGTCATCACCTTATGGACGACTTAAGACTCCATGGCAGAGATGCAAGATACTTTACAATTGGCAGGTGATATCAACACCTACAATCTGACTACTATTGCCCTTAACTGCTACCCGCTCAAATCGGAACTGCTGATGATCATACCATGCACTTTCCCGGTATCCGCGCATACACCTCCGAATGTACGACTAGATTTATTCAAGACGCATTTTCCAGATCGAAGCGGGAATACTAACTGGACTATTTCTAAATCCACAGTCAACGAACTGATTTCGAAACACGTACCGAAACGTGTAATCACTTCGGATAACTAACACACCCTGGTATAATTCCTATTTGCGCCGATTATCTAACCGAAAGAAGCGCTTTTATCGAGCGGCTAAATTGGCTCCTTCTGATAACCGTTGGGCAGTGTATAAAGAAGCCAACAAAACTTACGTTCTGGCAATGAAACAAGCAAAAACTTACTTCATGCACACGACACTACCACGCATGCTCAGCGATAACCCTAAAAAATTCTAAAGCTTCTATCGCTGAGTCTGAATGTCCAACAATTCGGAATAATATATTTTGCAAGGATTTTGTCTCTTGTGATGTGTCATTTTTACCGAATCCGCCCTCCTACAATTATTTGCCTATGAATTCAGTTCTTATTAATAGTTGTGGTATCGAGACCATAATTGAGTCTTTGAAGGTTGTTGTGTGTTGTGTTTTGTTTTATGGCACATAGGCAACTGAGGTCATCATGCGCCAAGAGCAAGGTATAGGAAAAGTCTTTTGTTGAATATTATAGAAATGTAAGAATCATCCCTGCTCTAGAGGCCCTCAAACATTAATATTACCCAGTGAACACATACACAAATTTTATAAATGGCTACAAGTAAAAGCTTTAAAGAGGGCCGGGTAACCTCAGTAGCCTTCCTTGGCTGCGGAAGGATATCGAGGCTCCGAACCAATCAAAATAAAAGCCTCAGCTTTCCTCTCAGGCATGAGAAATTGGCTGAGGTGTACTAAAATTCAAACAAACCTGTGGGTAAAAAATTTAGTCTCTTGAGAAATCTCGTTTCGTTAAGAAAGCTAAAAACACATGATATTTTAACAATTGCATCATCTCCTAAAAGCAGTGCGGGATGAAAAGGAATGCATTTATTATAAAATTCAGTAAAATACGTTTTTCTTAGTTCTTCTAGTTCCACACAAGAGAATAAAATGTGGTTAGCCGTGAGTTCATCTCCACATTCTTGTCAAACAGGTTTGTCTTGTTTTGTTAGTAGGAAGTTGTGCGTAAGATGCGTGTGGCCTATTCGGAGACGGCATAAGATCACTTCCTTGAAACGTTCTTGGTGCAGACACGACTTAAATTCACCTAAAGTTGGTTTTACCAAGTGTAGTTTATTTTTGACCTCATTGTTTCAAGCCGACTGCCATTTTTTTTCTTAGTTTCCTTGCCACTGATTTCATGCAATCATTAAACGGCATATTTACTTTCTTTATTTCCTTGCCACGAGCTTTAGCAGCACGCACATCTGCTCTCTCATTGCCTTTTATTCCCACATGAATGGGGACCCAGCACAGTTTTATATTTTGTCCTTGAGCTGAGCCAGTTACTATGTTGTGTATGATGTCACCAAGCAGAGGGGAGCTTGCATTTTTATAATGGAGAGCTCTAAGTACACTTAAGGAGTCTGTGTAAATAATAGCATTTTTGGGGTTCTCACTTAGTATTTTTTTCAATGGCCATACATACTGCGTAGCACTCCTCGGTGAAGATGAAGGAACACTGTGGTAGTCTTACTATTTGCTCCGAATTCCCTCGCACCACTGCGCTTCCTACGCAACTATCTGTTTTGGATCCATCAGTATAAAATTCTGTAAAGCTACTGTATTTTTCTTCAAGGGCACGGAATTCTTGCATTACATGTTGCTGTGGAGTTCGCTTTTTACGGAAATGTGCAAGAGTGAGGTCACAGATTGCAGGAAAATTGAACCATGGAGGCAGTGAACCACGTCTTCGAACAACGCTAGGTAATGCATCCATTACGCCGAGGTTTTTGCACATATCTTCAAAACGCAGGAGAAGTGGTCTTATAGCTGATGGTTTGTTGTTAAATAGTGTTCTAGATGGGCACTTTGTGACTATTTGGTGACAGATATGTTTCGGTAGTGAACGGATTTTTAAAACGTACGAGCATGTGAGCATGATTCTTCTCTCTGTAGGTGATGGTTCGTTTGTTTCCACATAAAGACTGTTTATCGGTGACGTCCAGTATGCACCGGTGGAAAGACGCAAGCCTAAATTGTGTACTGGGTCTAGCCGTTTAAGGTACGGTTGCCTCCCTGATCCATAAACTATGCATCCGTAATCTAATATAGAACGTACTACAGAGCGATGAATCTGTAAAAGACAAGTCCTATCGGAACCCCAGTGTTTTCGTGAAAGCACATTTAGCATATTCAGCAATTTAGAAGCTTTCTTTTTGAGTATGTTTATGTGTGGTAGGAATGTGAGCTTTTTGTCATAAGTTATTCCTAGAAATTTATGCTCATCTTTAATTGGTTGTGCGAGTTCATTTAAATACAGGGAGGGATCAGTGTGCAGTCCTCTTTTAAGCGAAAAAAGAACAGCTACTGACTTTTGCGTACAAAACTTGAAACCGCTTTTGTCCGTCCATGTTGTTAGTTTATTTACTGTCATCTGTATTTGCCTCTCACACGATGTAACGCTAGAGGATGTGCAAGCAATCTGGAGATCGTCGACGAAGACAGAATACATGATAGACTTTACAATTATTTTTACTAGGGAATTCATTTTTACTATAAAAAGCGTGGTGCTTAATGCACCCCTAAGGCACGCCGTTCTCTTGAATGAAATTCTTAGAAAGAGTGGCACCCAGGCGTACTTGAAATGAACGGTTGGTCAAAAAGTCACTCTAGCATTTTAGCATTCTACCACGGATTCCGAGGTCTCCAAGGCCCCGCAGTATGCCAAACCGCCATGTGGTGTCATAGGCTTTCTCTAAATCGAAAAAGACCGCAAGGCAGTGTTGCTTGTGTATAAATGCTTCTCGGACTGTGTTCTCTAGGCGGACTAGATGGTCGGTTGTAGAGCACGCCTTTTTAAACCCACACTGCTGGATGTCAAGAAGATCACGGGATTGTAATATAAACATTAATCTAATGTTAAGGACGATTTCGAAGGATTTGGCAAGTACGCTTGTTAGGGCTATAGGCCTGTAATTGCCAGTGGAGGTAGGTACATCTTCCGGCTTCAACAATGGTACAATAATAACCACATTTTGTTAATAAATTTCAGAAGCGAGTCTACAGCATGTTCGGACAAGTGGGAAGCATTTCGTAATTGACTTCATCTGGTCCTAATGCAGTTTGTTTACCGGAAGAAAGTACACTGTTAATTTCTTGTAGTGTAAATGGGCTATTATATGCTTCGTGAGCACTGCCCTTTATCGGCAGTCTTTCTTTTTCGGCTGTGTTTTTATATTTTAAGAATGATTCTGTATAGTTAGAGGAACTAGATAATGTGGAAAAATGTTTACCTAATATGTCTGCTTTTTCTATATTTGTCTGTACACCAGGGGCTGTCAGAAGAGGAACTGTGAATGGAGAGCAGCGACCATCCATTTTGTGTACTGCCTCCCACATTTTTTTCGAACACACTTGGCTGTTTATCGAGGAAATGAAACGCTGCCAGGATGAGTTTTCGGTATTTCGACGTATGTACCGCGCTTTTGCTTTCGCTCCTTTAAAGTTTATAAGGTTCTCCTGTGTGGGGTATCGGCGAAATATACCCCAAGCTTTATTTGGTTGTTTTTTTGCTTCTTTGCAATTTCGTGTCCACCACACTTTATGGTTGCGTTGTACTATTCCTGAAGATTGGGGATAGCCAAGTGTGCGGCAGCAAGAATGCAATTTTTGAACTTTTGATCTATTTCATTTTCATTAAGATTTTCTAACGTAATATTTTCTAACGTGGCTGCTGTTCTAAAAAGCTGCCAGTCTGCTAAATTGAGCTTCCAACACCGTGGTTTTGTCTGGGTGACTGATGGTGGGGATGACAGGCAGATTTCAACAGGGAGATGACAGCTTCCGTCTGGGTTGTCTAAGACATCCCATTTAAAATCGCTAAAAACTGATGGAGAGCTAAAAGACAAATCTAAAACACTCATTTTTCCTGGCCTAAGGGAGCAATAAGTAGTTTTACCGGTGTTCAATAAACAAATATTGTTGGATAGTATTAAATCCTCAATAACCTGACCTCTGCTATCGGTTTTCTCACTGCCCCAGAAACAAGAGTGTGCATTAAAATCGGCAACTATCAAGTATGGCTCCGGTAACTGTTGTAAAAGGTTCTCCAATTCATGCTGTCTTACTTCGAGATGTGGTTGAAGATGTACGCTACAGAGTGTAATGGTTTTGTAAACAACCACGGTGGCTGCTACGGCTTCGAACCTAGTTTTGAGTTTGATCTCGCTAGCTGCTACGCCGGGTTGCACAATGATGCCTACGCCTCCCGAGTGTCTGCTCGCCCCCTCTCGGTCACGACGGAAGACAGTATACTTCTTTAGCACCTTTGTGTGCTGAGGGCCTAGATTGGTTTCCTGCACACATAAAGCAATAGGAGAAATTGTGTTTAAAATGTCTTTTATGTCGTTATTTACGAGACCTCTGCAGTTCCAGTGTATTATGAAAGCCATCTTAATGTGTGCGTGTGTGCAGATATAATTAGATTAACTTTGATTTGACCCCTCGACTCGGAGCCTCACATTTTTTAGATCGATCCAAAGACCTCCGCCGTCCGTCCGAATTTGGACAGCACGGGGCTGCCGTGAATCGCGTCCATCGCCTCAGCAGAGGTGCTGGACGACCGTGCAGGACGCACGCTGACTTTTCAGTTAGACCTTGACCTGTGGGAAGAGGTCTTGAGGCCCGCTGACCCGGGGGTCAGCGCAGCCTGCTTTGGGGTTGGCGGAGTATATCAGCTACTCCACCAGGGGGTGCGGATGGCCCTGCCATAGACCCACTGCGTGCGGCTTGGACAGGTGCCGAAGCCTCGTTTGATGCGCCGCGCCCACGCACCACATCGGCGAAAGTTTGTTTTGGATTCACTTGACTACAAAACCTAATCGCAGAGAGTGAAATCAATGAGATATCAATGCTTCTGTGTTCAAGGAACGCTGCAGCCGGATTTCTCGCAGATGCTCTTTCATATTGTTCTTTTCTCCAAAAACCAATGCAACGCGAAAGCTCTACGCATAAAGATGGACGGCAGCTTCCGGTGCGCCCTTCATGTCTAGCTTGCAATGCCTTCTTTGCTTCACAGCCCAGGCGAAAAATGACAGAACTAGTCCCAAAATGCGCCAAAGTTTTTATCCTCCTGTCGTTTCTACAGACCTTTCTGCACTACTGAGAACTCTTCTACACCGAGAGAACTGGCTCTGTCGTTGGGAGAGTGGACTGCACAATACTACAGACAATCTTTTTGTGAGTACTAAATATTGTTATGGTATCCCAGATTACTACAGAAAATTTGGTGTCAAAAAATGAAACATTCAGTTGTGTTTTTCGGTAGAAAGGAAAAGCTGTCATGTCACACACTAGTGGAGGAGTAGGATAAACTTTTGTCAATAATGAACATAAAAACCTTCCCACGAGGGCTCCTCAGTCCAAGAGCTCTCTGGCCTTCCCATCCAGCCTGGACAAGTGAATCAGCTTGCGTTGTTCACCAGCTCGAGTGGCCAGAAGGGCACCAGGAGGTTGGAGTCGGGGTGTGAATAGGCGGTACACAGATGGCATTTGGTCGTGGCTAGATGTAATGATAGAGTTGGGGGGGGGGGGGGGGGGGGGGCTGGCTCCGCTGGAAGTACCCTATGATGGAAAGAAGGTGGTGTGGAACAAGTGAGCAAGCTGAGGGGATGGGAGTGAGTTTCTTATTCGTAGTTGTCGCCGGTGTGGAATGGGGAGCAGGGTATATCGTGCGGCTGTGACTGTAGTGTTGTGTGACAGTGTTGTTGTCAAGAGGCTCGTTTCGGGTATGAATGTATGTTTGTGGCTTGGGGAATCATCTACCGGCGTCCGGCAGCAGATTTCATGAGAAAATTCATGAACAAGCTCATTTCCTGGGATGCACTGATGCCCAGGACCTCATGTTATGGTGATTTGTTGCTGTGCCGCTGGTAGCGCAGATTGTACGTGGGCTGAGGATGAAGGAACGGGGTCTTTACTCTAGAATAAGTGCAGACAGTTGTTGTGTGCCCTGTGAGCAAGGCGTAGATGTGTGCTATAGACAAACATATGGCCGGGCACTCTGCCTTCGTGGTGTTGGTCGTACCAAGGGCTGCTGCTGCTCGGGTAGTGCTTGTGTCCAGGAAAGAGGCTGTGTGGATGCCTAGGAACTGTGGGTGCGGTGTTGCCTCGCTATGTAGGATGTCTTCCCTTGCGTTGTATAGTTCTGTACGGTTGAATACGCGAGCTTTCCTGCCACTATGTGGTTGTCTGAGTGCATGTTACAAGGGAGTAGTTCCAGCTCCAGGTTGCTTTGTACGTCAAGAACGAGGGTTGTTAGTTTGGGCGCGGTAGTACGTTGAGGGGTTATAGCCCTGTGTTCCGAGTAAGTGCAGCCCATTGAGCGTCCGTCTGAGTCTCCGTTGCTGACCGGATAGGTGGGCCTCAATTATTTTCTCTAAGTTGTTGTGTTGTTATTCGAGCTCTAGTAGTTCGGTGGTGTTATCATTCCGAGATATGTGTGGCGCTGCCTTGACAGCTGCTCGGTGTACTGTGTTGGGTTTAGTCAGTTGTGTGTTAGTGAGGTTGTGATATCGTAAACAATATGTTAGTCTACTGGTGATTAGAGCGTCAGTGATGCACAATTTGTCGTTTTCCTTGAGTCCCCATTGTCATTGGATACGCTTATGGTTAGCTGAGTTATTTGGCTTATTTTGAGCCTGGAGATGTATGGTGTGTGTCGCCTTGGTGTCCTGGGGTGTGTGTAGGCTAAGTAATCGGAGTTTTTTTTTTTACTCTGGTTAATGGTTTTGTTGTCAAGGCTTATTTTAATGACAGATGTGTGACTGGACCGTTTAATGATAGGTAGTTCGGATTTAGTTGGCACGCAGCCAAGACCAATACACTGTGTGTTTTGTATGGTGTTGGAACTATTGGTTGCTGTTTGTAACGTGGCTTATGAATGACCTGATGCGTCAGTGGTAGACACTAGTGCGTTGTCATCAGAAAATATTCCGTGGTGCGGATGCGGGATATTTTCAAGTAGTTCAGCTAGCGGAGTGGCGGTGAAGTTAAATTGCAGCGGTCATAAAACTGATCATTATGGGATGCCGCAGTTTACTAGATGAAGATGGATGATCTAAGGGTTCCCAGCGTCACAGACGCCGTTTGCAGGGCGAGAAATGCTTGTACATATTTTCATGCATTCCTGCTATAGTTTATTTTTTGCAAGTGCGAATAAAGTGAGGTCGTGGCTGACGTTGTCGCAACCGTTGGGTATGTATAGAGCGAGCATTGGTTGAGTGGCATGTTTGTATGTCTAACTGCTCAGCAAAGTTTCTGTAAGCGGGCGAAGTATATCGTGTGTCGAAAGGTGAGGTCGGACACCGAACTGAGTGTGCGCAAAAAAGTTGCTGCTTTCCAGATATTGCTGTAGCCTTCGTAGCGCGATATGCTCGAAAAATTTACCTACGCAGCTAGTTAGGAATAGAGCTTCGAAGTCGCCTATATACTGATACAAATTTAGAGTGCAACGGCTCTTCCTTGTCAAGCGACCCTCTTCCAGACAATGGCGTCTGCCGATTCTCATGACCCTGCTAGTATGACAAAGCAGGGAGTGCAGATGAAAGGGGATAATCCCTTCCCTCCACCACCATCATCAGCCTGACTACGCCCACAGCAGAGCGAATGCCTGTCCCATGTCTGTCCAATTAACCCTGTCCTTTGCCAGCTGCGCCCACCCTATGACTGCAAACTTCTTAATCCCATCCGCTCACCTAACCTTCAGCCACCCCGTCCTACGCTTCATTCTCCTGGAATCCTCTCCGTTAGCCTTAAGGAACAGCGCTTATCTTGCCTTCGCAAAACATGCCCTGGCAAGCCCATTTCTATCTCTTGATTTCTCCTAGGATGTCATTATCCTGCGTTTGTTCTCTCACCCACTCTGCCCGCTTCCGATCTCTTAACGTTGCACCTATCATTTTTTTCTTTCCATAGCTCGCTCCGTCGTCCTTCAGTTAAGCTGAACCCTTTCCGTTAGCCTCCACATTTCTGTCCTGCAGGTGAATACTGGTGAGATACAGCTGTTGCATGCTTTTCTCTTGAGGGATATTGGTAAACTGCCATTCTTGATCTGAGAGAACCTGCCACAAGCACTCCACCCCACTCTTATCCTCCTATTTATTTCCCTCTCATGATCCGAATCAGCGGTCACTAACTGCCCTAAGTGGACGTATTCATTTACTACTTCCAGCACCACACCACCAATTGTGAACTGCTGTTTCCTTGCTAGACTGTTGAACACTACTTTGATTTTCTGCATGTTAACTTTTAGACCCACCGTTCTGCTCTGCCTGTCTAACTCATGGACCATGGTTTGCAGTTCACCTCCTGAGTGACCCAGCAAGGCAATGTCATCAGAGAATCGCAGGTTATTTAGGTATTCTCCATTAACTCTTATCCCGAACTGTTCCCAATTCGGGTCTCGGCATACCTCCTATAAACAGGCGGTGAATAGCACTCGTGAGATCGTGTCTCCCTGCCTGACACTTTTCCTTATTGGAATCTTATTGCTGATTCTATCGAGGACTACGGCAGCTCTGCAATTGCTATCGAAATCTTGCCGTATTTTGACATAAGGCTCTTCTACACTCTCATTCCGCAATCCGTGCATGACTATTGAGGTTACCAATGAGTCAAATCCTTTCTCCTAAACAATGAAGGCTATATATAATGAACTGCACATCTCCAACCAACAATTTTTAGCTTTAACCCAACGTTTCGAAGCCGACTCGGCTCCTTCATCAGGGGTGACTGAGGGCAGTAGCTAACCTCTTTTAAGTATAGAGGGGAGGGCGGGGGTCAAAGAAACGATAGCTGTGACGCGAAAGGCGCGGGGGAGGGGGGTTTCGGCTGTTAGTCACGCCGGCGCACTGCAGGGAGGTGGTGAATGGCGACTTTTTTTCGTTGACGTCCCTGGGAATATACTGGGGGTAGGTTTCCTTTTGTGCGGTTGATATTGTTCGGGGTGGTTTGGGTGTGCCAGGAGTCGAGAAAGAGCGTTTTGTGGTAATTTGTTTCGGTTACGAGGATGCAGGTTTCTTCGAAGTTGATCCTATGGTCGGAGTCCTCGGAATGTTCGGCTACTGGATTGCGCCAATACCACCTAGACTTATCTAGGTGGTATTGATTGCGCTCTCTTGCCAATTTGCGGACGTCGTTTTTATGTTGTCGAATTCTTTCTTTGAAATTTTTGGTTTCGCCGATGTAGCTTGCGTCGCAGTCTGCGCATGGAATTTTGTAGACAATGCCTTGGGCTCTTTCTCTCGGCGGCCGGTCTTTGGGAGCAGGTAGGCAAAGCGCAGCAGTGTTTGTGAGCCCCACAAACCAGCGCTCCCTGCTTTGAGGGTGGCAGAGCAGTCTTCGCTGTCCCTGCCTGGGGCGTGGATGACCCTGCCATCGGCTCGGTGGAAGCGGCCTCGGCAGGTGCCGGAGTGCTGTGTGGTGCTACGCCCCTGCGCACGACATCAGCGAAGTTCGGTTTCGCTGTGAAGGCGAATGTATTGGTGAGGGCAAGTCGCCTGCTCGCTTCTTTAAATAAAATATTTTCTTTGGTCTTTACGCTATTTCCTTTTTCTTTTCCCAGGACGGACACGCCCTGGAGTACGCAGCGTGGTCTCCTTCGCAGTTTGCGCAGCGTAGTGCTGCGTCATATTCCTCAAAATGGTGGGCCCTTCGAAGCGCATTTCGCGCAAGTTTTTCGGCCGCGGCAACTTTGTGAACTGTGGCCAAACTTCTGACAATTGAAACATCGGCGGGAATGGGGTATGTAGTGTGACATTGACCTTCAGGTATCTCACCTCGATAGTTTCGGGCAAAATGCAGGTGTTAAATGTAAGGACCAAGTGTTTAGTATCTATTTCTTTGTTGTCCTTGCGGATTTTGATTCTGTGAACATCAATTACATTTTGGTCAGATAGTCCTTTAAGCATTTCGCCTTCTGTGAGATGGATAAAGTCAGATTCAGAGATTACGCCTCGGACTGTGTTCAGAGATCGGTGGGGGGTTACAGAGAGAGATGTGCCCTATAGACGCAATGTTTGAGAGATTGTGGATGCTGTCGCGCAGTTCAAGAAGTAAGTCGCCACTGGCCATTTTTGAGACCTTGTAGCCAGGGCCCAAGGTATCTGTTAAGCATTTTGACTCAATGAATGGGGATAATATTCTTGCTTGTTTCCGTCACTTTCACTGTGGATTGCGTGGAACTTTGAAAATGTTTGTCTCTTTTCTGAGAAAAAATCGGCTCCTTCGTTCCGCCCTCTTTTTAGAGAGCGATCAGGCTTGGATAAGGGGGGAGCCATAAAAAATTTAGGTTTTCGGTCATGGTGCCAGGCACCCACCATGGAGTCCAACTAGGGGACGGGACAGGAACTTGCCAGCAAGTCCTGCCCACGCCAGCTGTACACCCTAACTAAAACCAAATATGACACAACACCAGGCAGTTGGCCACACAAGGTCCACTCTCGCCACCTATGAAAAATGAAAAATTGAGAAGGGAGGAGGAGACAGGAACGTTGTAAGAAAGATGATAGGAAAGTGAAAGACGGAGGGCCGGACAGGAAAAGGCGACTGCCGATTTCCCCCGGTCGAGTCAGGCCGGAGGTGCCGTCTACAGGAAGCTGGGAGGGGGGGGGGGGGGGCAAAGTGGTGTGTTGCCTCTGCCGAGGGGCCTTAAAGGTCCAAACGCTCGGCATCAGCTCAACTACCAGCATCCCCTTTTCCCCGTACACGGCGACGCCACGCCCGGCTAGGCGCGGGTGCTCGGGTCCGTGGTGATGCACTGTTCACCATCATCCCCTTGCGGGGATGTTGCGGGGATGTCCCTTCGGATGCTCGGGAACCCGTGGTTTCGCCACTCACAAATGCCCGCAAGCTGCAGACGCCTCCCTGCGGGTAAAATGTGAGATCCGGTGCGGTGTCTGTTACGCTATTCCCCATCCTCGTAGGCGCATGGGGGTCAGTCAGGAGTGTAAGGGAGTGTTGCATGCATGCATTACCTAAGCGAGTGCCTTTCAGCGCTTTTTGGGGATATCCCCATGCAACGTGCCCTGCACTGAAGCCTCCAAGAACGAGGTGCGCCCCCTCTGTGCGCTTGAAATCTGGGAGTGCCTGTTGGAACCTGTGGACGGTGGCTCTGATGGGCGGTTTGAAGAGGCTGGGTGTGTGTGGTCTCTGGGGCGAGGATCTGTATGCATGCATTTCTGATTGTTTGATGACTGAGCGTATGTTCGACAGTTGTATGACCATCCGAAAACGAAGCGTCAGTACCGGCATACGATGAAGTACCGGCCAATGAAGTACCGGCACACGTCCTCTCCTGTACCGAGCAAAATTAATGTTGTCCCATCTGCTGGCAGTGTTGTTGACTCTCTTCTGGGATTGGGATGGCGGCGTGCATACTGATGCCTGAGCGCATGTTCGACAGTTGTATGTCTATTTTTCATCAGAATTGCCGTACGTGTCGAGTGTGTGGCTTTAGCGTAACCTCTCAGCGTAAGTGTAGTACCTGTTTAATGCAGAGCAATAATGCCTGGTGGGGTTGTGAGGTTCTGGATGAATGCTTGCAGTGATGCTCATTTTCGTGTACAGCTACGGCAGTTCCACTGCCATAATGTAACAATTGGTGAGTTCTGTTTTCTGTTTTTAGCCCGACCCATTGTGAGTGGTGTTGAGATCCGGGCGTGTTACTGGGGGAGGGGGGGGGGATATGGGCGGGCCCTGCGGGCTTGTCTGGGTATATCTGGGATTACGACAACTGGTCAGGTGGTGAATGCGTTAGTGAGACCCGTCATTTTTTTCAGCTATTTGTAGTTGGAGTGTAGCTTGCATGGTATAGAATTGTGTTGCATTTCGCGGCTGTGCTGTTGACGTTCCTGCTGTACCTGTCCTTTGGTTTTCTGGGGTCCTGTGTCTTGCTCTTGTTGAAGTAGCTCTGATACCTCGTTGAGGATGTTCTCAGTTGCTCAAATTGGTTACTAAGTTTTCTCTGAAAGAGATTCTTGTCCTTGTGGTGTTTTGTTGCCGCTAGTTTCTCTGTTGCCGCTGGTGCGAAATCTGTTTCCTACTAGGTGGCAAAAAGGGCAGTTGCGTTGGGAGACCGTTCGTCTGGCTACCTGAATGATAGGTGGACGTTGCGGGGGAGCCAGGGTGGTTATTTCAAGCAATTGTTAGGATCGAATGGAACGCTAATTGAGGTTGGTTGAGCCTAAATATAAAAGCAATAGTCTGACTTGGAGAAGAGAAACGTTGTAGCTGTCGCCAGAAACTTTTTACGGGACAGACCCTGGATGAACAGGTGAAAAGGCAGGAGAAACATCTGTAAATCAGATGACATGTCGAACTGTTATTCGAAATTAATGCTCATTTTACTGGTTTTACTGATGCGGGATACACCGCAAAAGGTAGCAAACAACGGTGGACGACCAGAGAGAAAGGTAGCAGTGCTCTTAACCAGGTCAAGGTCATTTAGCATAACTTGAAATTTCCAATGAAGTTTAAAATGCAGCGTGGCGTCAGAAGCCTCCCAAAAATCATTTAAAACTGCATCAGTCATGTACTCACATAATGGGGCTAGCGTGTTGAATCCAATGCCGTGTCATATTTTAGAAAGTATAGTAGTTCATTCAAGAGAAAGTATTATGTGATTGACGTGCTTTACCATCGTGCAAGGCTGCGATGATAATAAAACTGGCCTGCAGTTCGAGAAATGTTGTTTGACAGCAGATTCGTTTAGTCGGAGGATTGTGACTAATGATGATAGAGGAAGGCGGCATCACGTGGTAAGGTCTATGACTGGCAAGTATTTCCAGGACTATATGGAAAAACTGTTCGGAACAATTCGGAATACCTCTTGTAAACAGGCGGTGAATAGCATTTTCGAGGTCGTGTCTCCTTGCCTGACGCCCTTCCTGATTTGAATTTTATTTCTGACTTTATGGAGGACTATGGTAGCTGTGCAGTTGCTTTTTATGTATTCCAGTATTTTGGCATCAGGCTCTTCTACACCCTGATTTCACAATGCCTGCATATTGTCCTTATTCTATTCGAGGTTATCTTAGTAAAAACCTTGTAGGCAACCGACAGTAAGCTTATCGGCCTGTAATTTTTCAAGTCTTTTGTTGTCTCCTTCCTTATGAATTAAGATAATGTTAGAGTTCTTTCAAGCTTCTGGTACGCTCGTGGTCATAAGGCATTGCGTAAACACGGTGGATAATTTTCCTAGCACAATCTCTCCTCCGTCCTTCAACATACCTGCTGTTACCTGATCCTCACCACCTGCTTTTACCCTTGGCTTTGCTCCTAAGGCTTTCTTTATTTCCTCTTTCGTTACTGACGGAATGACGCATTGCTGTGCGCTACTGTCTCTCTCATTAACATTCTGATTACATTGGCTACTGTATACAGATTTGTGTAAAACGCTTCGGCTACTTTAACTATATTATCCATATTGCTAATGAGATTGCCTTCCTTGTCTCTTAAAACATGCATCTGGTTTTTACCTATGCCTTGTTTCCTCTTCACCACATTTAGGCTACCTCTATTCTTTAGAACATGCCCGATTCTCTCCACATTAAACTTCCTTATGTCGGCTTCCTTGCGCTTATCAACTATAGCTTCGCTAGTTCGTTTCTGTATGTAGGGTTAGACGTCCTCAAGCTTTGGCATTTCTTAATCAGATCTTCCGTCTCCTAAGATAGCTTGCCGGTATCCTGTCGAGCCGTCCTACCGCCTATTTCTACTGCGTATTCCGTAATGATAGCTGTCAGATTATCGTTCATTGTATCAACATTAAGATCGTCTTCCTCAGTTAAAGCTGGATATCTATTCTAAAGCGATGTCCTTAATTCCAGTATTTTCCCTCTTACCGCTAACTCGTTAATGGACTTCCTCTTCACTAGCTTCTTCCGTTCCCTCTTCAAGTCTAAGCTAATTCGAGACCTTACAATTCTATGGTCGCTACAGCGCACCTTTCCGAGGACGTCCACATCCTGAACGATGCCTGGTTGAGCGCATAGTATGAAGTCGACTTCATTTTTCATACTGTGCTCCTGTTGTGGCCCTCTGTCATGTCTCCATCTTTTTGTGCACTTAGGTTTTGTCACTGTACCTATTTGTTCATTCTCTAGAGCCTTCCCTTGTTTCCTCATTCTGTGTCCGCTTGAAGTTATGTTTGATTTTGTCTACGTGCCTTCTCATTGTATTCGCAAAAATGTCTGCCCTCTGTGTGTTCTAAAGGCAGCACTAATTTCACTGGGAAAGTGCAGCGCTATTTACAGCACTCATCTGCCATTTATGCATATGAGGAAACTAGCCGGTTCTCTTCGCAGGCTAATTTTAAACTTGTCTCGTAGGTTCGTTCAGAACCTTCTTGTGTAACTATTCCAAGTCTTGGGTATTGTGGTTTTCAAATAAAAAAATTATCACTTTTGCTAAAAATTTGTGCTATTGACTATATTTATGTCAGCTAAACTTGACCAACACCATTCTGCAACAACCGATTGCTAACAAACCCGAGTGTTCAAGAACAGCTCCTAAACAAGGAACTTAAGTACAACTGCACCTCTCGGGCATTAAGACAAATAGTTGGGGCCTATTTGTGAGCTAAAACTTTAAATTTGAGCTTGGCACAAGAGGCAAGGATGAAGGAAGGAGAAACAACAAGCGCTATCTAAAAATAGCGTCGGCACTCTGCACTTGTCGTGTAGTCTTTCATCGTCCATGTGCGCGAAGCGCTGACCCTGGAGATGTTCCAAGATTTATTTTTCTGCCAGAAGTCATGCCAAGTTTGTTTTATTAATCACGATGTCATTAGTTACTTGTCCACTCATTTAGGTGAGGGTGATGGCTGCCCGCCACAGGCAACCATGTTTTAAAGGTATGGGCGTCTATGCAAGCTATGCTACCACTCTACATCGCCCTCTTGCACCGCCGCGATAACGAAACCGCAGCGGGATGCCGCAGCCGCAGGCAGGAAGCGGTCGGGTGCTTTCTGAGGCAACTGGCCACAAGCGAAAGAGCAGTCAACTACAATGGCGCACTCGCTATTGTTAGCCGCCACAAAACACACTGAGAGCACTGTTTCGGACCGAGCAGCCAACGCTTCTCGGCGCTGGCGTCAGTCCAAGCCACGGTCTTGTACGCTAAGTTTGCGGGCTGCCTCCCACAAGGTGAAACGAGTAACTGAAACCATTAATATGAGCGTGCAGCGTCGAATCGAAGTGTCCAGCACTGCTCAAAACACGATCGTAGCAGACAAATTAAAGTTGCAGGGAGCACCGGATGGCTGACAGCCCAGGTCGTAAGGGCCGCGCCCCCAGACATTCAACTCCGCGCAGTGGACATTGCAGGAAATGACAGCCGGGTGTAGGGACTGAGTTCCTCATACAGTACGACCAAAGGCTCTAGGAATAGCACGGGGCAGTTATTGGTAGAGTTCGATGACATAAATAATTTACGGATCATGAATACATTCTTCAGCAAAAGGGAGGACAGGAAGTGTACGTGGAAGAGCCCCAATGGCGAAACTAAAAATGAAGCCGACGTCATAATGTAACGGGTACAAATATATAATTACAGAAGGGAATTAATATATACAGAAAGCTTCGACAACCTTTTTTCTCCAATCGTACGGCCGTAACAACATTATGCGCTCAATCTGGCATCGAGTAGGATGTGGAGGTGCTCGGAAAGGTGCGCTGTGGTGACCACAGGATCATAAGGTCTCCAATTAGCCTAGTCATCAAGAGGGAATGGTGGAAACGAGTTAAGCAAAAGCTTATTAAGGAGTTATTGGCTACAGCGAAAGTAGAATAATTCTGGATATTGCCTCAGAGCAGATATACGTCTCTAACGGACGACAATGACCTTAATGCTCAAGCATTGTACGATAATCTCACTCCTATAATAACGGACAGCGCAGCGTAGGTATGCGGTAGGACGCTTCGACAGGATACCGGCAAGCTCTCTTAGGAGACGAAAAATGTCATTAAGAAACGCCAAAGCATGAAAACGCCAAACCACACAGAAAGAATAGAAGGGGCGCAGCTATAAGGTTGATCAACAAGTCCACGGTAACTCACGTAAAAAAGTTTAATATGGATAGAATCGAGCATGCTCTAAATAATGTAAGAGGTAGCCTAAAACTGATGAAGAGAAAACCATGCGTGTGTAAAAATCAGACGTGTGCTTTATGAGACAAAGAGGGCAATGTAATTAGCAGCATGGATTAGAAAGTAGCCGGAGTTCTACACAAATCTATACAGTAGCTAATGTAATCAGGGCGTAAATGAGATAGATAATATCAAACAGCAATGGGATATCTCGCCATTAACGAAAGAGGAAGTAAACAAAGCCTTAGAACCAATGCAGAGAGGAGAAGCAGCTGGTGAATATCAGTTAACAGCAGATCTGTTGAAGGAGGGATGAGAGATGGCGCTTGAAAAATTACCCACCCTGTATACACAATGCCTTATGGCCTCGAGTGTATCAGAAACATTGAAGAACGCCAACGTTATCATAATCCAATAGAAGGGAGACGTCAACCATATAAAAAATTACATACCGATCAGTTTACTCTATACTGCCTATAACATATTTACTAAGGTAACCACAAATAGAGTCAGGACAACCTTAAGCTTCAATCAACCAAAATTTGTTTTGTTGGCTTTTTGGTACATAAGGTAATGAAGGCATCATGCGCCAAACACGAGGTTTGAATTTTGTTAGTTTATTTATTGATAACAATTTTTTCTAATCTGAACTTTGTTTGAACCATTTGTTTCGTTTTAGAACCAAAAATATAGGGCAAATCAACAAGACTGCTTTCACCTAAGAGCAATGCTCGTAAAACACAGCAAAATGTTTTTTTTTCTCAGTGCCTCCAGGTTGCTGCAAGAATTTATTAGTCAGCTTATCACCGCATAATTCACATAGGGGTTTGTCTTCTTTATAGTGGGATACAAAATGAGAACGCAGCGGCTTTTCCGCTTCAAAGGACCCCCTTCCAGCCAATGACGTCGGCCGATTCTCATGACGCTACTGGTATGTATGACAGAGGAGGGAGTGATAGATGAATGGGGATCATTCCTTCCTTCTATGGCCGGGATAGACTCCTGTCTTCATTGTAGCGCTGCTCCCTGCATTGTCCCGGTAGCAGGATCATGAGAAACGACCGACGCCACTGGCTGGAAGTGTGTCCTTTGGCTGGGAAAAGCTGGTGCATTCTTAATTTCTATCCGACTATAGTATAGCAAGTATGAAGTTATGTGTAAGGTATGTGTGCCCTATACGAAGCCGGCAGAGAATGACTTGTCTGAAATATTCGTGGCGTGTGCAAAAGTTTCAAACACAGTAAACTGGTTTTTCTAAGTGCACATTGTTATTTACTTCGTTGCTCCAAACAGACTGCCATTTTTTTCTTAATATACAGTGTACTAAGTTCATGGAATCCTTAAACGGCATGTTTACTTTCATTATCTGCTTGTCACGAGCTTGTGCAGCGCAAACGTCTAATCTCTCGTTGCCTTTTATTCCGACATGACTCGGGACCCAGCAGAGTTTTATGTTTTGTCCTAGAGCTGTGGCTGTTTTTATATGGTGTATGATGTCACCAGGCAGAGGAGTGATTGTGCTTTAGAATGAAAAACTGTAAGTACGCTTAGCGAGTCTCTATAAATAATAATGTTTGTCAGGTTCTCATTCAGTATTTCGTCTACGGCCACACTGACTGCTAAAATTCGGCAGTGAAGATGGATGCGCACTGTGGAAGTCTTACTGTTTCTCCCGAATTCGCTCATACCACTGCACTTACAACAAAAACTGTTTTTGAACTAACGGTATAGAAGTCCGTGTAACCACTTTCGAGAACAAGAAATTCATGTATGATATGTTCTTGTGGAGTTTGCTTTTTACGAAACTCAGTGAGAGTGAAATCGCAAATTGCAGCATGGAGGTATTGGGTCTGGTCTTTTCGCAATGTCAGGTAATGTGTCGAGCACGCATAGATTGCGGAAGATCACTTGAAATCATAAGAGCTGAGGTCTGGTAGTTGGAGCTTTTTTGTTAAACAGTGTTCTAGACGACCACTTTGTAACTACTGAATAACAAAAATATGTTTCTGTAGTGAACAGATTTTAGAGTGTCGGAGCATGTGAACATGCTCATTCTGTCTGCAAGTGGTGTTTTATTGGTTTCTACATAGAGACTGCTTATGGGTGACGTCCTGCATGCAGCAGTTGAAAGACGCGAACCAAAATTGTGTAATGGGTCGAGTCATTTCAAGTAAGACGACCTTGCTGAACCATATACTATACTACCATAGTCTAAGCATAATCGTACTACAGAGCGATAAATTTGTTGAAGGCTTGCCCTGTCAGAACCCCAGCATTTATGTGAAAGGCCTTTTGAGTATTTTCAGTGACCGGGAAGCTTTTTTAGCGCGTTTATGCGAGACAGGAAAGTAAGCTTTGTCAAATTTTATGCCTAAAAATTTGTGTTCCATTTTTACTGGTGACTCGGTTTCGTTTAGGTGTATTGTTGGATCTACCTGCAAGCCTCGTTTCAGTGGGAAAAAATACCACCGTTTTCTGTGGAGAAAATCAGAAACCATTTCTGTCTGCCCATGTTGCCAGTTTGCTTATTGTTAACTGTATTTGTCTTTCGCATATTAATATGTTGGAGAATGTGCAAGCTATCGGATATCTTCTACAAGGGCTGAGTACATAACGGGCCTTGGGATTATTTTACGGAGAGAATTCATTTTTACAACAGAGTTGTGCTTAACATACACTCCTAAGGTACTCCGTTTCCTTTAATGAAATTCCTCGAAACGATTGAGCCTATTTGGACATCATGTCAAGTGCTTATCTAATGAAAAGAAGCGAGCTTATCGCATCGCTAAGCTTTCACCTACAAGAGAACTTTGGGCTTCATACTCGGCTGCATCCAAGGCATACGTGCGGGAAATTCAAGACGCAAAGAAACACTCACTCACAGATTCTACCGTCTATGCTCGCAACAAATATTAGAAAATTTTGGCGCGTGATTAAACCCACGACTGATGAAAATATCGTCCTAACCGACTGCTCTGGTGACCTTATTCCTTCAGACCTTTTTGCTACAATTCTTAACCATTCATTTGCTGAGAACTTTCCTCTCATATCTGATGCACACATACCTACAACTCATAGTCTCCATAATGCATCTATGTCACTAAGCATCTATGCGGTGGAATAATCATGTTGCCTTCATTGTGCAGATGGTCATCGGAGCGCTGCCTCCGACCAGCGCCAGCATCAGCCACTTGCCCGAGGAAAATGCCTTCGATCGCGGAATCACCATCGCCAAGTTCCACGTGCGAGACGCGCTGACACCGCATCTGGATGTTAACTGGCTACACCGATCGTCACCGGGCACATGCGCGGACCACTGCACGCACGGATCGCTACCAGCGCCACCGCAGATCAACAGTATATACTGCCTCCCCGAACATCACGCTGTCACTGGGCACGGCGGCACTACCGGCATGCGGTGGAATAATCATTTTGCCTTCATTGTGCAGGTAAGAAAAGAATTTGGAAATTGTTACCGTTCAGATGACCGCTTTCTACTAGTGCTGCCGTGCCCGCAGCTTCAGAGTATAGTGCACGATACTGCAGTGTTTCTTGGAAAATTGTTGCTCTTAGGAGATGATGTGGAAACTAACCCTGGCCCTGAACTTGCGCAGATTGCAAAACAACTAAAGGACATTGCTTGCGACATAAAAGACAAAAGAAAAACGACTCACAGAAATAGATAAGAAACTGGATGCATTGTCAGTGTTAGAAACCAAGATTACGTCTTACCAGAATGAAGTTTCCCGCAGGACTAAAATTATTGATACACTAGAAAGACGGATTGACGATTTGGAAAACCGGAGCAGAAGATCGAATCTAATAGTGTATGGCCTAGAAGAGGAGGATGAAGAGAACAGCGAAACTCTAGAGCAGGCTGTTAACAAAAAATTATTCAAGATACTCTGGGGCTTGACCAGGTCGCCATCGAACGAATTCATAGATTAGGACGACCAGAGAGCAACAAGATCCGCCCGGTTATCTTTAAACTATTAGATTCGAGACAGAAGACAGCTATATTGAAGAGCGGTCGGAAGCTAAAGGACACAAGATTCTGTATTGGCGAAGATTTTTCCCCCAGAATTCGTGAAATCAGGAAAAATCTTTGGGCGAGCGCGAAAGAAGAACCCGAAAGAAAATAAAAGGTGTCCTTGGCCTTCGACAAGTTATTCATCAACGGCCGTGCATATGTCTGGGACTATGAGAAGAATAATTGAGTACCTCTGAGAGAACAAGATGGGAAGACCAACCAACCACCTCTGGAAAAAAACTCTACCGATCTAAGCCCACCAATGACTCGACGGGGAGCACGGTCAAAGAATTGACGGTTATCAACATCAATGCGAGAAGCGTTATAAATAAAGTCGAATCCCTAGAGACTGTTCTGCTTGAGTACGAACCAGATATAGTTGCGATTACTGAAACCTGGCTCTCCCAAGATGTCAGCGACGATGAAATTGCTCCACCGAACTACGAACTTGTCCGAAATGATCGCGCCTCCCGCGGTGGTGGCGTGGCACTTATGATACAAAAGCGCATCCCATTTGTCATGCTTCCTGAAGTAACCGGCGCTGAAGCTGTTTTCTGCAAAGTTATTTGCAACAACACCAACATTAAAATTGGCAGCTTCTACAGAAGCCCTTCTTCTGGACACGAATGCATATCGGTAATTCAAGATTTCCTCCAGCAATACTGTTGTAACTCACGAATCATTCTAATGGGCGATTTTAACCTAGCAGATGTCGACTGGACTACCATGCATCACACTTCAGTTATCTCCGACGCTGTAATTAATTTGATGACAAACCTTAACCTCCATCAAATCGTTCTCGATCCTACACGCGTACAAGGCTCAACAAAAAATATTCTTGATTTGATTTTAATCAGTAAACATTTCCCCGTCCATCGTGTTGCAACCCACGTCATCGAAGGCATCTCAGACCATAAAATCCCAGTTTGTGAATTACCGCTACAGTGCACCATGGCATGCCACTGTCCAACCACCACCATAAAAAACTTTGCAAAGGCAGACGACGCAGCGATCCTAACTTATCTCGCCCATGAATTCGACAGCTTTGCCGAGAGCGCATCAGACAGATCTACAAACATAGACGCTACATGGCCTATCTTTAAACGCGCTGTACAGTACTGTATGACTAACTTTGTCCCGCTCAAGATCAAACGCATCGCTAAAAATAACCCTTAGATCACTAGAGACGTCATTCACGCGCAGCGTCAAGTAAAGAGGTTACGCAAAGCTATCAAGACCAAAGGTGGTAGTCATTTGAGGAAATCTAAATTAAGCAGTGCCGTTGAAAAGCTCAAGCAGGTCACGAAACAAGCGAAAGACTACTACTTCAATGTAACTTCCCAAGTTTTTTGAGAAATAATCCACACAGGTTTTGGAGCCATTTTCGTGGCCATAAAACGGTGCAGTCCGGTCTCTGTGTAGAAGATAAGGACAATACTGCTAATATGTACAACGATTTCTTCTTTTCAGTCTTTACTAAAGATAACGGCATCATCCCCGACTCCTGCAATTTGCCCCTGCTAAATATTGAACCTCTCAGAATTACCGATGACGGGATTTTCAATCTTCTGCTGAACCTAGATCCTAGAAAATCAACAGGTCCGGATGATATTCCAAATGAGTTTTTAAAAAGATATGCCGAATGGTGTAGCAAGTACCTTGGTATTATTTTTCGCAAGTCTATTTCATCATCAAGGCTGCCCAGAGACTGGAAAATGGCAAAGATCATACCTATTCATAAATCAGGGGACACTACCTCACCCTCAAACTATAGGCCAATCTCTCTTACAAGTACATCATGTAAAATTTTGGAACACATAATTTCGAAGCACATAACGTCATTCCTGGAGCGCAATAGTATATTGACACCCCATCAGCATGGATTCAGACGCGGGTTATCAACCGTTACTCAACTAACAGAGGTTGTACACGATCTAGCACTTAATAATAATAACTGTAGCCAGACAGACATAATATTGCTCGATTTCTCAAAGGCATTTGACTCTGTATCACACAATAAGTTGCTAGGAAAACTAAAAACTGTTATCGGGGAAGGCGAATTACTATCTTGGTTAGATTTTTTGTCAAATCAGTCTCAGTTCGTGGTTTTTGAGTATGTTTCATCCAAAACAGTTCCAGTAACGTCGGGCGTTCCTCAGGGATCAGTCCTTGGTCCATTGTTATTTTTGCTCTTCATCAATGACATAACTAATGACATTGATTGCAGCATTAAGCTCTTCGCAGATGACTGCATTCTTTACAAAACAATTAACAACCGTGAAGACCATCTGTCGTTAAACAGTTCTCTAAAGGAAATAACAGAATGGTGTAACACGTGGCAAATGACAATAAACACTAAAAAATCCGTTTGTATGACAGTCACAAGAAAAAAATTCCCGTTTTGCTTTTCTTACTCTGTAAACGGCGTTCCATTAACGAAAACTAAACACCATAAATATCTAGGTGTTACGCTGTCTTGATCTAGGTATTACTCTCACATTGCTAATATCACGTCTACTGCTTTACGGAAACTTCTCTTTATCAGGAGACGCTTGCGGTCCGCACCAGTATCTTCTAAACTCCTGGCCTACAAAACCCTTGTAAGGCCAGTCTTAGAATACGTGAAAACAGTCTGGTTCCCCCAATCAATAACTAACATCACATAACTTGAGGCTATACAACGCAAAGCCCTACGAATAATTCACAATAAATACAAGCGCACAGATTCCCCAACATTGCTTGCAGCTTCATCCAGTCTCCAAACACTATCCGCAAGAGCAAAACAAGCGCGCTTAAAATTTTTGTTTCAATTATTACACGAGCAGTACAGGATAGATGTGCAAAAATACGTGACGTACTCACAATCGCCACCTTCACGGCACAAAAATATGAGCACACTAACCGAGTATGTGTGCCATAATGACACGTTTAAGCATTCCTTTTTCCCTCTCTCCATTAGTGAATGGAATCGCTTAGATCGTAACATCACCTGCACTCAATCCTTATCATCGTTCGTGTCACAGATAGAGCATTTGTCGTAATGCACAGTGGCGATGCAGCAACCGTGACCGCAAATCTAGGCAAGAAGACAACCCCTTCTAACTTGTCATGTATGCGATTTTGAGTGCATTCATAAATTGTGCCTACCATTGTCGAAGATCTGTTCTCTATATCCTTTTGCTATGGCCAATTAACTTTTCCCTACCTTTGCTTTTATGCCATGTTTGCTGCCTTTGAATAATATGTTTATATTTGTTTTCTTTTTTGCACTGTACTAATTGCCCCTGCTATAGTCTTGCAATAAGAACAGCAGTATTGTGAATAAATAAATAAATAAATAAACATCAACTGATACTTTTGATCTCATTAAACTTATTGAAAACCGCAATCTTCATTCCGCTCCAGGTTGTGGTCTTATAAATGCTAATTTTTCGAAAAACACTTTAGCCTATATTTCTATTATGCCAACAAAAATTTTCCAACTATCTTATGACCAAATCTCTCCTACCGAAAGGGTGGAATATTGGGAAGGTGATTCCAGTCTACAAGTCGAGTAGCAGAACACCTCCCCTCAACTATCATCCCATCTCTCTAACCAGCACATGCTGCAAAATTTTTGAACATATATTTACAAATCTTCCTCATTTTCTTGAATCAAACGCTTTCTTCTCATTGACACAACACGGTTTTCGAAAATTTTACTCATGCGAAACTAAACTGATATGTTTTACACATGCATTACACCGTATCCTTGAACGGTCATCATTAGCGGACTGTATATTCCTAAATTTTAGTAAAGCGTTCGACAAGGTATGTCACAGACTCCTTTTATTAAAACTAAATAACCTTATATTGACCCTAATCTACTGAAACGTATTGAGTGTTTTCTCCTTAATCGCTCACAGTTCGTTACCGCTCTAGGTTTTATTCAGGCTGTACTGAAGTGCATTCAGGTGTTCCTCAAGGCTCATTCCTTGGGCCTCTTATTTTCTTAGTCTACATCAATGACCTTCCCTATCTTGTTAACTCTCATATCTCATTTTTGCGGAGGATTGCTTTATTTGTAGAGAAAAAAAACGATAATAAAGACTGATGCCTACTTCAGTCTGACCTTACCACAGTAGCTAACTGGTACAAGAAATGGCCAATGCAACTAAATATTAACAAATGCAAAGTAATGTGCGTTTCAAGAAAATCTACCGCCCGGCTTTCTTTTTACATTGACAACATTTCGTTAGAGTCTAACGTAATATAAACACCTTGGCGTTTATATCACTGATAACCTAATCTGGTCTCTGCATATCTGGCACGTAATCAACAATGCTAATCGCAGGCTAGGTTACTTACGTCGCAATTTTTCAACGTTCCTTCTTCTTTGAAACTTCTGCTATATAAAACACTAATTCGTTCTAAACTGCAGTATATGCAGCGTAAATCTGGGATCCTACTTATGACAGTCATATTACTGCTATTGAGATGGTTCAAAATAGCTCTGTGCGTTTCATTCTCACTAATTAAAACCGCACTGCAAGCATAACTGCAATGAAATCTAGTCTTTCTCTTCCATTGCTGTCACCTTTTCGAAAAGTGTCTCGTATTGCCTTGTTTCACAAATTTTGCCACCACCCCATACTGCGCGGTCGCCTTTTATTGCAGCCATTTTAAGTATCCCATCGTACTAATCATCCTCATAAAGTCGGTTTTGATTCTTGTTAAAGGAAATAATTTTCTCATTTATTCTTGCCGCGTACCTGACGCGATTGGAATCACCTTCCCGTCGATATTGGCAACCTTAATAATTACGAAATGTTCCACAAAGCCATAGTTAGCATTGTATACTTGTGTGTTATTTAATTGATCTCTGTGCTGTATTTTTAATTTTATTCTTGTTTTTTACACTCCCCCTATGTAATGTCTCTGGGCTTGAGGGGTACGATAAATATATGCTGAGCTAAGTACTGAAGAATACTGAACCTCCATATTGTGTCATATGCTTTCTCTAAATCGAAAACGAAAGCATGTAGTAAGTGGCTTTTATTAAAATTATAATAAATAAGAAGGAAAAGATTTTTCCTAGCCCTGGCATCTGCCATCAATACTGAACCACCTGAGCTGGGGCAGCGGAAATAAAGGATAGCAGGCAGAACGGAGAAATGAAATGAAAGAGGTGAGGGGACAGGAAGAAAGGATAGGGGGAGAGGTAATATACAAAAACTATTTACACAATAAGAAATGTGCCGAGGTTGTGCGCGTGGCCAGTTCATGATGGAGCAATAAAACACACGCGCACAGCACTATGTTGACTACAAATGGACTGGGGCGTCCAATTGTTAGTCGTCCAAGGCAGCACTCGCGGAGCGTTCGGTCGATCACTGCGTGTAACTACCTGGCGGAGAACAGACGGGACATCAAGCCCGTCTGTTAAAGAAAAAGAAAGCAAGAAAGTCCTCTTTGTGCACAAAATCTTCTCGGACACTATTCTCAAGACGGACTAGGTCATCTGCAGTGCAGCACATCTTTTTAAAACCACATTGGTGGACATCGAGAAAACCCGAACACGAAGGTTAATCTGATATTCAATATATTTTCAAAGGATTTCGCTAAACAGCTGGGTAGGACTATGGGCCCATTGCTGCTAGGAAGGGTAGGTGGTTTTTTACAATGTTTTCAAAATGGAACAATAATGGCCTTTTTGCAGGCTTCAGGTATTTACCCCGACTCCCAAACTTTGTTAAATCTTAAAAGTGCCCCTACAGCCGGTTCAGAGAGATGAGCTCGCATTTGATAATGCGCTTCGTCAGGGCCGGGTGCAGTCTGCTTACCGGCAGACAGTACTGAATGAATGTCTTGAACTGTAAGTAAATTATAATAACATTCATTTGTACCACCATTTGTTGGCAGTCTATTTTTCGGCTGTGTTTTTGTATTTTGATGACTGATTCTGTATTGTGTGAACTGGAAACTGCAGAAAAATATTCACCCAAAATGTTTGCCCGTTCTTCTACATTGGTCTGTATACCGGAGGCTGTCAGAAGGGGATCTGTGAATGGGCAGTAGCTGCCATTTCGCTTTCGAATTTTCTCCCACATGTGTTTTGATGTTGGGCTGTATATAGACGACACGTAACTCTGTCAAGATTTTTCGGCACTGCGGCGGATACACCGAGCTTTCGCTCTCAACCTCTAAAAGTTTATTCAAGTCTACTGCGTTAGCTACCCAAGGAAAATTCCTGAAACATTGTTTTGTGTCTTTTTAGCTTCTGTACCTTCTTGTGTCTATCATACATTGTGATTCTGTTTTGCAACTCCAGAGGACTGAGGGACGGCTAGGTGCGCAGGGGTAATAACACACAGTTTGTGAAAAGTTCGTTGGGTTTGTCGGCACTCAGGTTGTCAGTAACTATTTTTTATAGGCTGGCCTTTTCTCGGAACAGCGCTTAGTGGGCAAAATGAAGCTTCCAACGTAGTGGTTTTGTTCAAAAATGACGTCTGGTGAAGACGTTAAGTTGATTAGTACAGGTAGAGGATAACGTCTGTAGGGTTACCTAGGACATTCCATTTAAATATGCAAATAAAGACGAACTAAAGGATAAATATATACAGCTCACGTTTTCTGACCTAAAAGAACAATAAGTTGGTTTTTAAGTGTTTAGTGAACAAAGCTTATTACACTTATTACACAGTATAAAATGCTCAATGACTTGTCCTCTAGTGCCATTTTTTTCACTACTCCAAGAGTGCGCGTTAAAAACTAATACCAAATGAGGCTCTGGCAGCCGCTCTACATGGTATTTTTATTCATGAAGGGTTACGTTAAAATGTGGCTACAGGTACACACCACATTTTAATTGTTTTAAATGTCTGTAGGATGGCTGCCGCGGCTTCCAATCTAATTTTAGGGTTGTGTTCACGAGCTGAAACTCCATTTTAAGGATGATGGTAACGCCACCCGAAATTCTGCTCGGTCGCAGCGGAAGATATGATAGTCTTTGAGAATGTTTTCGTGTTTAGAGTCTAAGTTCGTCTCTTGTAAACACAAGGCCACAGGTGAGAGTGTGTCTAGTATGTCATTTAGGTTATGTAGGAGTCCTCTGCATTTCCAGTGTCTGAAGGCCATCTTGTATTATGTAGTAGTGAAAGAAATATGTTGTGTTTTCTGGCGCCCTGATTCCAGGATTTTCTCTTTTGTGCCTATCCAAAGAGCCCCGCCGTCCTTCCGGCGTTGGCGGTACAAGACTGCCTTCGCTGGTGTTGATCGCATCCTAGGATGCGCTGGACTCCCGTGCAGTAAGCACGGCGGTTTTCGTGTTGGGCTTTACCGTGTGGGGAGGGGCCTTGGCGCCCGCTGACCTGGAGGTCCGCGCGGCCTGTTTTGTGGGTAGTGGCCCTGCTTCAGGTTCACTGTGTGTGGTCTTGGCAGGAGCCGGAAGCCGCTGTGGTGCCGTGTCCTGCTGGCCACAACGGCGTAAGTAGGATGTCGAACCAGTGAAAAACGCCTTCGCGGTTATATGAAAATAACGTTTCTTTAACTTTCAGTGTGATTATTTTTCTTTTTCTTCTATGCTGCACTAGTACGTGAGATGGTAGGATGACTGCCCTCACAATTTACACAAAAATGCGGTTCAACATTGCAGTTATCTGTAGGATGATCGTGTCAGGCACAGTTTGCACATGTGACTTGGCCCTGGCAGCTCTGGTCTAAGTTTGATTGAGTACTCTAATTTTACAGCCAGAGAGTGTGTGCTCAGTGTGAAGGTCAGTACCAGGGGTTTTGTTGATATTTCTTCGCCGTGTTGCATTTGGGTTGCAAGCCCCAAGGGTAGCGTTGGCCGGGCGGCCTGGGGCAAAGCAGGAAACATCCGAAGGTCCCGGCAAAGGATGAGTCGACTGGCAACAGAACAACTTGTTTATTCTGGCATCTCAAAAGAGCAGCCGGTCAGGGCGACCACGTTACTCGAAGGAAGGAATCGAAGGCTCTCTCGGCGTTCGGGGCAGCGGCTTCTTATACCCTCGGAGTCGAGGGCAAGAGGGAACGGCTTGGGAAGAGTCATCCGATACGGCGACGCTTGAACATGTTCATGCGTGACGGGCGCGTCCGCCAGGCCGGCGCCGGTCAGACCTCCTCGCCTCCCAGTTGAGGAGCTCCTCTCCCCGGCTGCCGCGCTTTGACAAGCGTGGGCAAAACAAGCACACACACACACACACGCACGCACGACGACACGTGGCACTGAAACATGCCTGGACGCGCTTGGCGGGAGGCGTTGCGGCAGCGATGAACGAAGCCGCGGCATCCGGTGCATCCGCGCCGGCTATACCGCGCGCTGTAGGCGAGACGTAACAGACCGCCCCGCCGGGAGAAGGAGATCCCGATGGTCAGGGGACTGCATCCGCTGTCCAGAGGGATGTCGCTCGATGATGCTCGTAAACGAATCCGGTCGTCCCTCGACGTTGCTTGAGCGCAGCGCACAGAGAAGGCCTCGTTCTCGGGTTCAGGATCACATAGGACACTGCAAAGTCACTTCGGGAGAGTTGCCATTTTTGTGCTCGTTTCCAGCAAGCGTTAGAACTACGCCGAAACGCAACCGCTCAGTCAGCAAGCACGAGACAACCCTCACTAAGCTCTGCCAGGCTCTTTCCCCTTTTATACTACTGCCTAGTTCCTTACAGTAGTCAAGCAGCACTCAGAACGCGTCCACAAATTGGAAAATTGCACTAGAAAGCACATAATCACTTTGAAACACTAAACAAAAGCAATATGTTAAAAATCCTGCCTCAGGAAGAAAACATCAGTAACCAACAATTTTGAGGCGGATTCCTACGTTAGGGGCTTCGACTTAAGCCATCGGCGTTACCGTTGAGACTCCCCTTTTTGTAACGCACCTCAAAGGAATATTGTTGCAAAGCGAGGCTCCAGCGCAGGAGGCGGCCATTTTTGGGAGAGATGTTCTGCAGCCATTGGAGAGGGCAGTGATCCGTCTCAATGATAAACCTCGAGCCGGCTAGGTAGCATGACAATTTCTGAACGGCCCACACGAGACACGCACACTCTTTCTCGGTGGCGCTGTACGCCTGCTCACGACAGGTCAGCTTACGACTAGCATACAGGACGGGGTGTTCCACTTCTCCATTGTCCCTTTGGCACAGTACAACGCCCATGCCTCGCTCACTAGCATCGCACTGAACAACGAACCCTTTTGTGTAGTCTGGCGATCGTAGCACAGGCTGGCTTGTTAGGGCGCTCTTTAGGGCGCTAAAAGCTCTTTCCTTTGTCTCGCTCCAGACGACTGTTTGGGGCTCTGTTTTTCTTAGAGCATCCGTCAGGGGAGCCGCGATATCGGAGTACCTGGGGATGTACCTCTGATAGTAGCCGGCGACACCTAAGAACGACCGAATATCGGTCTTCGTGCGCGGTTGCGGGAAGTCTCGCACAGCGGCCACCTTTATTTCAGAGGGGCGGCGACGACCCTGTCCAATCACGTGACCGAGGTATACAACCTCGGCCTGTGCTAATTGGCACTTGGGAGCTTTGACTGTCAAGCCCGCTTCGCGCAGGCGGGTTAGCACTGCCCGCAAGTGTGCCATATGCTCAGACCAGGATGCGGAGAATATCGCTACGTCGTCTAAATACGGTAAAGCGAATTCTTCCTGTCCTCGCAACACTTTGTCCATGAGGCTTGAAAAGCAGTATGGCGCGTTCTTCAAACCAAAACTCAAAACTTTAGGACGGAATGTTCCCATTGGTGAAATGAACGCCGCATACCTACTAGCCTCTTCTGTAAGTGGAACCTGCCAATAACCCCTGACAAGATCTAGGGTGGAAATAAACTGAGCGCTACTAACTTTCTCAAGGCGCTCCTCGATGTTAGGGATCGGATAAATTTGATCCTTAGTGATAGAATTAAGCCTGCGGTAGTCGACGCAAGGACGAGGTTCCTTGCCCGGTACCTCAACTAAAATCAAAGGGGAGGTATAATCACTCTCACCCGCCTCAATAACACCGAGCTGTAGCATTTTCTTTACCTCAGCCTCCATAATATCGCGCTGGCGGGGTGACACCCGGTACGCCTTGGATCGTACTGGCTCTGGCGAGGTAAGTTCTATATCATGAGTAAGGACAGAAGTCCTACCAGGCCTCTCAGAGAACTGACCTTGAAACTCTTGTAAGAGTTGGTGTAGTTCGGTTCTCTGCTCAGCTGACAGCGGTGCTTTAATGATTAAGTCACTAATGACCTGATCAGTGTCTTCCCTGTTCGTCACTGAGCCTAGTCCCGGAAGCTCGACCGGAAGCTCTTCGGGAACGTTTACCATCATACACACCACTGCTTCCCGTTGTCTATAGGGTTTGAGCAGATTACAGTGGTAAACTTGCTGTGCTTTCCGTTTTCCTGGCAGACTCACCACGTAGTTAACATCCGACAGTTTTTGAACAATCCGTGCTGGGCCCTCCCACTGCACGTCGAGTTTGTTTTTTAGCGATGTGCGCAATATCATCACCTCATCGCCCACCTCAAAACGACGGGCCCTGGCTGTCCGATCATAATAAACCTTGGCCCTCTGCTGGGCCTTTGCCATTGCTTCACCTGACAACTCCTGTGCCCTTCTTAAGCGTTCGAGGAGACTAAGCACGTACTCGACCACGACTGGGTCGTCGCCCCTGCCTTCCCACGAGTCTCGAAGCATGCGAAGCGGAGACCGCAGCGAGCGACCGTACACCAGCTCAGCTGGCGAAAACCCCGTAGCCGCATGCGGCGCGGTCCTTAATGCAAACATCACCCCAGGCAGACACAGCTCCCAATCACTTTGTTGCTCAAAACACAATGCTCTCAACACGCGCTTCATGACGGAGTGGAGCTTCTCGACGGAATTCGACTGTGGGTGGTACACTGAGCTGTGTAACAGCTTTACCCCACACCTTTCGAGAAAGGCTGTCGTCAAAGCGCTGGTAAACACTGTGCCCTGATCTGACTGGATTTCCGCAGGAAAACCAACTCGCGCAAATATGGACAGTAGTGCATTGACTATCTCAACTGAGCTGAGTTCTTTAAGAGGCACTGCTTCAGGGAACTTTGTCGCTGGGCAGATCACAGTCAAAATGTGTCTGTACCCCGTGGCTGTTACCGGCAGAGGTCCCACTGTATCAATAACGAGCCGTCTAAAAGGCTCCGTAATGATGGGTACCAACTTCAACGGCGCCCTCGATTTGTCCCCTGGTTTGCCAACCCGCTGACAGGTGTCACATGTCCTCACAAAGTGTTCTACGTCACGAAAACACCCTGGCCAATAGTACTCTTGCAAGAGACGGTCCTTAGTCTTCTTAACTCCTAGGTGTCCGGACCACGAACCGCCATGCGACAAGCGCAACAGATCCTGACGGTAGCACTGAGGCACGATCAGCTGATCGAACTCGACTCCTCTGCGGTCTAGATACTTCCGGTACAGGACCCCACCTCTTTCCACAAAACGAACATTTTTCTTGGCGATACCTTCTTTGACATTGCAGCGCATGTTTTCTAGGCTGCCATCCTTTTTTTGCTCTGCTATCAAAGCCGACCGGCTGACTTTTAGCAACCTATTAAGTCCATCGGACGTAGGCGCGATGAGCAAATCTGTAGATAGCTCTTCTAATTTTCCCGTGTCGGGCATTTCCTCTCCAGTACCTGGTGCCTTCAGCGCTACAGGCTCAATTTTATTCAGTTCGGACGTGCTCTGAATATCAGCTTGCTGCGCCTCCGACCCTTTCTCATTGCTCGACAACGTCGGCCCCGCAACTACCGCCTTTGCAGCGAGCTCCCGAACTCTCGATCTGGTTAATGCCTGAACGCTAGCCTCACCAAACAAAAGACCCTTCTCGCGCAGGAGGTGATCGGACCGGTTCGAAAATAGGTACGGGTACTGGGGGGGCAGCATAGATGACACTGCTGCCTCCGTCTCAATTGCTCCGAAAGGTCCTTCAATGAGCACTTTTGCTACGGGCAGACACACGCTGTGAGCTTCCACGGCTTGCTTGATCCATGCGCACTCGCCCGTGAACATATCGGGTTCTACGTAAGAGGGGTGAACTACATCCATTGTAGCTGCGGAATCACGAAGCACTCGGCACTCTTTCCCGTTCACGAGGAAGTCTCGCATGTAAGGCTCGAGAAGCTTCATGTTCTCGTCAGTGCTGCATAATGACAAAAAAACGACTTTTGTTTTTGTTTCTGGACACTGCGCCGAAAAGTGACCCGGCTTCTGGCACGTATAACACACGCGCGCTTGCCTCGCCTCGAACCGCTTTCTGCGTTCGGCTTCGGCTGCCGCCGTCTCCTTACGTTCGGTCGGACTGCTTTCACTCGCATCCGCACTACGTGTGTCCCCCCTTGCTCTCATGGGTGTGAACTTCGGCCTCTCAGACTTGGAGCCAAATTCACCCTTTTGACCGTCCTTAGCTCCGCGAGCCCGACGCGTCACAAACTCCTCGGCTAGCTCGGCGGCTTTAGCCACTGTACTAACGTCTGGCCTATCCAAGACCCAGTACCGCACGTTCTCAGGTAACCGACTATAAAACTGTTCCAGCCCGAAACACTGCAGAATTTTCTCGTGGTCACCAAACGCTTTCTCTTCTTTGAGCCACTCCTGCATGTTTGACATAAGCCTGTAGGCAAACTCTGTATATGACTCATTTCTGCCTTTTTCATTTTCCCGAAACTTCCGACGGAACGCCTCCGCTGACAGCCTGTACTTTTTTAGCAGACTTGATTTCACTTGGTCGAAATCCTCTGCCTCCTCTCTCTTCAAGCGAGCGACTACGTCGGCCGCCTCGGCGGGTAACAAAGTGAGCAAGCGCTGTGGCCACGTTTCCCGAGAGAACCCCTGCTTCTCGCACGTTCGCTCAAAGTTAACCAGGAACAAACCAATGTCCTCTCCAAGCTTAAACGGCCGCATCAGGTCAGTCATTTTGAACGATACCCGTTCTCCTGCACCGTGTGCCTGACTTCCATTACGAGCGCGTTCCATCTCTACCTCGAGACGCTTCATTTCCAAAGCGTGTTGACGGTCGCGCTCTTCTTTCTCTTTCTCTTTTTGTTCTTTACGTTCTCGCTCCTCTTTCTCTTTTTGTTCTTTACGTTCGCGCTCGTCTTTCTCTTTTTGTTCTTTACGTTCGCGCTCCTCTTTCTCTTTTTGTTCTTTACGTTCGCGCTCGTCTTTTTCTTTTTGTTCTTTACGTTCGCGCTCGTTTTTCTCTTTTTGCTCCCTCTCCTCAATGGTCTCAAGGCATTCCGACAGCTCGTCATCCTCAGCCTCCAACTCAAGAATCGCCCTTAGCAGTTCTGGTTTTCTGAGTTTGTCTGAGACATCAAGACCCAACTCTCTTGCAAGCTCCAGCAATTTCGGTTTGCGCAACGACTTCAAATCCATGGCTGCTCCGAATGCTGCTTTCTCTACTGCCTACTATTGTCTTGCCGCAAACTAACCCGGCCGCAACGACAACCACAATTACCAGCTCTGTTTCTGACACTAACAAAAGCCTGGCAAAACTCAGAAGAAGAAAGTCCCGCACTCACCAAACCTCGCAGCCACGAATTCAGCGCAGTCGTTCCGCTGCAGGCAACCAGTCATCACACAGGGCTCGTTGCGCTGCTCCCGGATGGTCGTTGTGCTGCTCAGCATACAGTTGACCGCATATCTTCGCTGCTGGCCTCCGTTGTCGGGATCTCACCGCTGGCAACCAGTTGTTGCATTTGGGTTGCAAGCCCCAAGGGTAGCGTTGGCCGGGCGGCCTGGGGCAAAGCAGGAAACATCCGAAGGTCCCGGCAAAGGATGAGTCGACTGGCAACAGAACAACTTGTTTATTCTGGCATCTCAAAAGAGCAGCCGGTCAGGGCGACCACGTTACTCGAAGGAAGGAATCGAAGGCTCTCTCGGCGTTCGGGGCAGCGGCTTCTTATACCCTCGGAGTCGAGGGCAAGAGGGAACGGCTTGGGAAGAGTCATCCGATACGGCGACGCTTGAACATGTTCATGCGTGACGGGCGCGTCCGCCAGGCCGGCGCCGGTCAGACCTCCTCGCCTCCCAGTTGAGGAGCTCCTCTCCCCGGCTGCCGCGCTTTGACAAGCGTGGGCAAAACAAGCACACACACACACGCACGCACGACGACACGTGGCACTGAAACATGCCTGGACGCGCTTGGCGGGAGGCGTTGCGGCAGCGATGAACGAAGCCGCGGCATCCGGTGCATCCGCGCCGGCTATACCGCGCGCTGTAGGCGAGACGTAACAGCCGTCTCGTCTGATCTTGATTCTATACACATCTGACACATGCTGCTCTTTTAGTCCATCCATGCAGTTCTTTTTTGCTCATTTTCTTAGGCCATCATCGGAAATGACACTACGGACAGTATTTGGTGATCGGTGATGACTAGTAGCTATGGAAATGTCTCCAAAGGTTGTGACTCCTCCAAGTTTCTCATACTGATGGTGGTACAACACTTCCAAAAGAAGGTCGCCATTTGCCAGGTTCTTTATCTTCTAACATTGGCCTAAGGTGTCAATTAGGGTATTGAAACTATGAAAGGAGATATATGCCGTGCGCTTTTTTCTGAGTCTTCACTGTGAATATCATGCAATCTAGAGAATATATTTGTGTTCTTCATGAAGAACTGAGCTGTTACATCGGTGAGTCCCCGTCTTAGAGGGCGATCGATTGAAAAAAAAACCTAGTCATCAAAAGATGCTGTTTTCGGCCACGGTGGTAGCCACCCACCACGGAGTCCAACGAGGGGACGGCACAGGAACTCGTGTGCAAGTCCTGCCCACGCCAGCTGTTCACCGTAACTATAATCAAATATGGCATAACTCAGGTTCGCCCAACAAGGTTCAACCTAGCCATCAGGAAAACGGGAAAAACCAAAAACGAAGTAGGAGACAGGAGTCCTATGTACAAAGTTAGCGAAAAATAAGAGACAATCACAAGAAAGGTGGACAAGACAACGCGTTGCCTTGTCCACCTTTATTGTGATTGTCTCTTATTTTGCGTTAACGTTTGTACATAGAAATATGCACCAACTAGCCCAGCAACAAGTGTTACAGGAGACAGGAGAGTTGTAAGAAAGAGATAAGAAAGTGAAAGATGGAGGGGAGAACAGGAAAAGGCGACTGCCGATTTCCCCTGTTAAGGTCAGGCCGGAGGTGCCGTCTACGGGAGGCTGGGGCCAAACTGATGTGCTGCGACCGCTTGGACCTTTAAGGTCCAAACGCTCGGCGTCGGCTCAGTCACCAGGATTCCCTTTTCCCCTGACACGGCTGAGCCACGCACGGCTAAGCACTGGTGCTCGGGTCAGTGGTGACGCACTGTTCACCAGCATCCCTCTGCGGGGATGTCCCTGCGGATGCTCAGGAATCCGTCATATCGCAATTCACCAATATCTGCATGTTGCTGTCGCCCCTGCTGGGTTGTTTGCATGTATCGGCTGTTTTCTTACGTATTGCACCGCTCACATTGCTATGCCAAAAAGTGTGCACTTCTAACTCAAAAAGCTATATTTAAAAAATGTCTAAGGCCTTAGGTGAAACACCCTGTATATAGGCGGGTCACCTCAAAGTCAGGAGCCACGCACCACACTAATGGCCACCATCGGACGCTAGTGGGTTAGCCTTCTTATAAGCTTCCCGCGTACAATATGAGCACCACCATCCTTCAGCATAGCTGTGCTGACGATAGAAGCGCGAAAGGGAACATACCGATGGGATCGCCACCGAGGTTATGCCAGGTAGAGGCTGCGTAAAGGAACGGTTCTTTCTCAATAACTGTCTGCATTGTGTTACTAACTTGATTATTTTTAAGCCTCCATCAACAGTATTTTTCTCTTCGGAAAGAACCAGCGAACGAAAAGATAAGCCTGATAGCAGGAAAGAACGTTCCCATGCTGTTCGATGTCTATGAACAGATCTCCGCAAAAGAAAGAAAATGAAGAGACAGGCTATAACGCCAGCTGCGAACTGGCATTCTTATCTAAAACCAAGGATAACATTCTTTGCAACTGGCTCAAATAAAAGGAACGGACTTTGGGGTCGAAGAAGATTCCCGCCGCGTTCAAAATATCCGCAAGCACTTGGCTGCATTTGCAAAAGAAAAGTCTGCAAAATTTTCCCCCCGTTTTAAGAGGCTACACATCGGTTCTAAACGCTATTTATTTGACGAGGCATCAAAATATGTTAAGGAAATCGCCCAACATCACCATAGCAGGTATCTCCTCGTAGCCAGTATTCACACTCCGATCGTTCAACTTCGCACCCGAGAACCAATTCGCGGGCTAAACTTGGCATTTCGGTAATCTTTACAAATATACGCAGGTTCATTTCAAAACGGCACCTTGTGGCTAACCTCGTTTCGTCATCGGAATAGCAACATACTGGTTCTAACGGAAACATGGCTCAACACTAATATCAGCTATTCTGAAGTTTTAAATGATTTGCCGAACTTTCGCCTTTTTCGCACAGACCATGACGGTTCCCGAGGGGGAGGTGTCCTAATTGTCATTAATTGAGAACTAACATTCACTCTTGTGAACATGACTTCTGACCTTGAAATTTTATGGCTGATATGCTGAAATGCACCGATAACACTAATTGGTGCCCTCTACGACCGCCACACAATAGCCCTGACTTCCCCCATAAACTTCACAACGTTCTGTTGCAACTCACAACTAGGTAACCCAGAGCAAGGATTATTCTTTTTGGTGATTTTAGCTATCCATATATTAACTGGCATCGACAAGCTCACACTACCGTAGCTCAATTGTTGAAGTGTGCCTCAATTTTAATGTTTCACAACTAGTAACTCAGCCAACAAGTGTCACTGATACATCAGAAAACATTCTAGATCTGATTTTATCTAGTAACCCCGAGACTTTAACTTCTATTACTTATCTCAGAGAAATCAATGATTATAAAGTAATTCACGCCGCGTTTAATATTACCCCCGAAAGAAGGAAAGTAGCTAAAAAATAATGAGGCTTTACGACAAAGCTGACTACACATCAATAAATAATGAATGAATCACTACTTTTTCTGATTACGAGCAACGCTTCCACCGGCCCACGAAAATTACTCTATCTTCAAGAATAAAATTAATCATCTAGCCAACAAATATATCCCCACGTGCATTATCCAAGCTGGAAACCAAAATCCTTGGTTTAACAAAGCACTCAAAAGACTGAAAAGTAAAGAGCAACGGCTCTACCATGCAGCGAAGCTTAGGCCTAGCGTCGCTGCGTGGGAAAAATATTACGCGACTGAAGTTCGATATTTTTCAGCGATCAGAAGCGCAAAACGTACCTTTCTTCATAACGACCTACCGAAAATGATAACCAATAATCTAAGGAAATTTTGGCAACTGCTAAACCCACAACAATCGCGTGATCTCACGCTTATTAACGACAACGGTGAAGTTGTCAGTGATGCAGAGTGTGCCTTTTTGTTCAACACAGCATTTTCATGTCGTCACGGTTGAACGTGATGAACCATTGCCCTCACTACCTTCTGCTACCGAGCTGGCGGTGCCAACCACCATTTGTCTTTCAAACGGCACTTCGTGCATAAGTGATAAATTAAAAATTTTATCATCAGCTGGAATCAACGAAATTACTCAAGAACCAAGTTTCGCAAGAACACCAAAGGCATTTCTTCTAAATTACTATGCTTGTTGTTTTCTCAATCACATGCCACAAGTACCATCGCTGATGACTGGAATTTGGGGAACGTCGTTCCTGCACTCAAATCGGGTAACAGGTATTCACACCTCAACTGCCGCCCCATTTCGCTAACTAGCATCTCTTGTAAACTCATGGAACATGTAATGTACTCTTAAGTCATGCAGCGTCTTGATTCCGTAAATTTTTTCTCTCCATCCCAACATGAAATTCGAAAGGGTCATTCATGCGAGACTCAGCTTGCTATATTCCTTCATTATGTTAATTCTAATCTCGATGCTAACATACCAACTGATGCCATCTTCTTCTCCAAAGCATTCGATAGAGTTCCTCATAAACACCTACTCTTTAAGATTTCCCTACTTAACTTGCACCCGGACATTATTTTGATGGGTAAACAAATTCCTCACACATCGCTCACTGTCCGTTACTGTTAATACCTGCTCCTCTAACCGTATACCAGCCACATCAGGCGTTCCACAAGGAAGTGTCCTTAGCCCCCTCTTGTTCCTAATTTACATTAATGATTTACCACAAAGCCTATCATGTCGAGTGCGTCTATTCGCCAACGATTGAGTTATTCATATTGCAGTTACTAATATAAACGATCAAGAATTCTTTCAGCAGAACCTTAACGGCATTCTAGCGTGCTATAATCTCTGGTTGGTGACCCTAAACCCCACTAAATGCAAGCTCATGTCTTTTCATCGCCACCGCAACCCGTATTTATTGGCGCACACAATTTCTGATCTTCCTGTCCAAATTGTTCCATCATATGCATACCTAGGCATCACCTTCAGTAGTGATCTGTCATGGCACGAACATGTAACGCATCTAATCTTATATGAGAAAAAAAGAAACCAGGCTCCCTTAAACGCCGCCTTCACCACGCTCCTCGAGACGTAAAGTTACTTGCTTACAAATCATTTATCCGGTCTAAACTTGTGTACGCATTCGCCAGTTTGGACCCACAACAAGCATACCTAAAGTGAATCTTTAGAAGCCGTACAAAACAAAGCTGTCCGTTTCATTCATCGCTCATACTCATACAATAACAGTGTCTCATCTCTCAAACAGCAGTCCCAATTACCAAGCCTTTCCATCCGTCGCCACATTTCTAGCCTGTGCCTGTTTCACAAATTTTATTATTTGCACATTTCAAAGAGGAAGCCTACATCTGCGCACCTCCATCATGCACGCCTCACCGCATCGGTCATCCGTTTAAAATTTCACGCCAACGTGCTCGTACGACTACGTTTTCTAAGTCATTTTTCCTCTGAACAGCAAGTCACTGGAGCGACCTTCCCCACGAAATAGCAGCCATGACCTGCCTGTCCATCTTCCTAGACGAAGTCACATCGCACTTGTCATCGTGAAAATGTGTTATAGCAATTATCTTAACCCCACCCCTTTTGTAATACCTCCAGAAGAGGGTATTTAAGGAAATAAAAATGAATAAGTGAACGCGTTGGAACTATCCTCTAGAAACGTACGTTAGCGTGCTGGATTCTTATATGTCTGGCAATTCCGAAATACCTTCCACCCGATACATTTGCATTGCCTTTATATGTTGTCGGTTGTCAATGCGAAAGGCTCGCTCCTTTCTTTTGTAGCGAGAGCTACATTACGATAGCATTTCGAGCCTTCAGCGTGGCGGCGCGCCACACTGTCACGTGGTTGGTCACGTGGTGCGGAGCAGCTGCCGGCGGCGTGGGGCCGTGGCTGTTCTCGTGGTTCGTCACGTGGTTGGCCACGTGACCAAGTTCCACTCAGCCAACTGTATCTATCGCGTCACCCCAGGTTTAACCAGAGCTAAACCACCTCCAATTTCTTTTTCCACTATAATTATTAGGTTCATCCTATCTTGGAAAACTAACCGCTCGAAGCCATCGAAATAGAAGCTAGGCCCTCTTTCAGTGTTGCTTTGCATACCTCCTCACATAGTGGCACAGCGAGTTTCCATAATGATCATCTTTCTCTTGAAGCACAGTACAGCGGTCCTAAAAAATCAAGTTTCGAGCTCACATTGAAGAGAATGACTGCTGGTTCGTTAATATACCGAAAATGGATGCCTTGGTGGTTGCTCACAGAGAACGCATAGAGGTCACAGAACTGTGACAGTTTGGGGAGAGTGCATAAATTTGGCATCCAAGAAAATTTTGCTTACTGCACTCCTGCTGCTACAGACCATTCAGGTCACACTGCGACATTCTCGCGCGGGCTGAAATGAGCGATGTGCTCACCGTGTGCCAGTCCTCGGGGACGTTGAACTCTGCCGTCCGAAGGTGCACTTGGAGCTGCGTGGAGAACACGTCCTGCACCTCCAGTCATCCAACGCCACGCTCCTGTACGGTCTTGACCTGCACACATTCGTTAAGGTGGCTTGAAACAGTATCGTTTTGGCAGCCGTGACGTCACACGTTTCCAGAGAACCGGGTTAGCCCGGTACCAGTGTGGTGGCCCCTGCACGCTTGCCTTCTCTGTGAATCCACTACGTTACCCTCAATGCCAATCGACTATCTTGCCTTCGCATTAAGTGTCTCGTCCATGTCCATTTTTTTTGTTTTTGATTTCGACTACATTGTGATTAAGCCGCGTTTGTTCCTTGACCCACTCTGCTCGCTGTGTTGTCCTCAACTTATGTTCAACCTTTTTCGTTGGCCTCCAAGTTTCTGCCCTATTAAGGAGTGGCGGTAAGGTACAGCTGTCGTATTTTATCTTGAGGAACACCGCATATACTACCCGGTTACTTCTCATCACCCAAAAAAGGTGAGAGACGGTGCAGACCTACGTCTGGCGACTGACAACACGTTTACACTCGTAGCCAGTGAAGCAGGAAGCCAGCGTCGCGTCCGCCGAGCCACCGCTCGGCTGCGAGATCGCTCCGGCCACCTGGAGCTGCATTCAATTTGACAACGGTAGGCAGTTATCTCACAGTCCGGTCACAAAGTCCCGTGATCTCCCTGGTCTAATCACAGAATTTCGAGACAGAGAAGCCAGAATTTTTTTTTTTTGCGAGACGACAACCTGAATGCTTTCGCACTAAAAAGAAAATGGCGTTGTTATGCAGCCTGCATTTAGCATGTAAGGCTATGTTGCCCATGAAAAGGAAGCTTCGTGAACGGTGAGCGCAGCATGTGGCACTGTTTGTGTCGAACAATGCAATGGAGCAAGGAAAATCGTTGAAACCGTATTGAAACAAGCATTTAGTAGGAAAATAAGTTAGCGAGAAACTTACAACCAAATACACCTCGCTCATGTAACCGGAAAGACAGGCTCGATTTTCGATAGAAGGAACAATGATGGTCGACAAAGAATAAACTGAAATGACGTTGAATAATGCACGGACAGTCGGATGTGAATTATCTCCGAAGAAAATGAAGCTTGCATCAATCTCCACGTAAAGGTGAGCTAAACCAATACTTTACGCAGTTTTTAAAAATAGGATATTTGAGTTACAACAACGCTCTTTTCGGGATAGCTTTGTCAGCGGCGTAGCACATCATAATACAGCTAAGACGAGCTAACTACCAGAATAGTTACCCATATTGAAAAGTTAACTTTGGAACTACTACTTTTAGGCTCCTTAATTATTAAAGATGCGTGTAGTCAAAAAAATTCTCCGGGCCGCGGCTGCCACCGCGAGTCCGTTGTAAGTGATATCAATATTTGTTTTTAGAATTTCGAAAATGCGGTTACCCTCGGCGCTGTGGCCCAACAATTTTTTTTTGTCAGACGAGCTACGGGCACTTGAGAGGTTACTTTGCCTGCAAGCTTCTAGAAAGCGCATGTATTTTGGCGCGATGTAGCCAAACTTTGTTGGGCCACATCGCCGAGGGTAACTGCGTTTTTGAAATTCTAAAAACTGATATTGATATTACTTACAGTAGGCTACGCGCCTCTCAATAATTAAGGAGCCTAACAGTAATGGTTAAAACGTCGACTATTGAATATTAGTGAACTAGCCTGCTAGTTACTATGTTTAAGTTATAATCTGATGTACCACACACCTGACAATGCTCTGCAGAAAAAAGTGCTCTTCGAACTAAAAATGCCTATTGTTTAAAATTGTGTAAAATCTTAGATAACCACTGTGTCAGTACACCTTCCATAGCCTCCCACATTTTCCTTCCACCCACCTTGCCTACCCAGAAGCCGCCGCCCATCACCGACCAACAACGTCGCCCTCATACCGAAGCTGCACCAACCACCCATCAGCAAAGCACACCCTCCAGAACGCCCTATGGGGTACTTGCGCTGAAGTTTGCGGTGCTGATTGAAACGCCATGACACACTGCCTAGCGAGAAGAGCAAGCAGTTTTGGGTAGTACTATTAGTACTTTTCCGCGCCACCTTCAGGCGCTTATTAGCGTGAGCCTCCGCGCTCTGCCGAAGGCGTACGTGCCGTGCGTCAGCTATCTGGGCTACGCCGATAGAAGCTAGGCAATGAATGCTGTCATCCAAACGCGGGTATCTAATCGCGCAGAATGTGTTCTCGCGTTTGCAGCGGTCCAAGCGGCTGACAAAAGCAGTTTTAAGTCACCGAATGGAACAATTACAGTGCCACCTTGGCAGCGCAGGTTCCACATAGCCACCCCCAGCGACTCACTTTCTACCCTGCAGACTCCTCTACCCATAACAAGGCCACGCAAAACTATAGCGTGAAAGCAACGATGAAATACAATTCACAGAAGCAACGGAAGACGAAATGCACCGTTTTTGCCACCAAAAGTAACCGAGCAGTCGCACCGGTGGCGCTGTGGTCCCTGGCGCAGGTCAAGGGCTAGGCACATTACTCCGAAAATCTAGCTTCGATACCAATACCCAATTCCCTCAAAAATTGCATTTCCGATGCCGATACAACATAATGAACCAAAATTGATTTCCGATACAGAGATTCGATACTTTATCATCGATACTTCGATATACCACTGCAATCGCCGATATTAATAAAGCTGGTAATACAATTTACAAAGTTCAGAAATTTATCAGAAATTATAGCGTGTTTGATATAGCGCCGTGCATTTTTGAAAAAAAAATGCCACATGGATTTCTGTAATTTCTTAAAACTCCGCTGTCGGCGCATCTTAGGTTCTTGAAACTCTAGTATTTGAATGAACCCGTGCCGATGATGTAAAATCACTTCTCCAAGAAGCCTAGCAAACTCTTTTTTAGCTAATGTTCTTCATGTAAACCACGCTCTGAGCACTTGACTACATGCTAATAAACTAGAAATAGTTTCTGCTGCTCTTCGCTTGTTACTGCAGTATTTACCGGTTGTATCTGCCTTTTGCCTTAGCTAATAGGTGAAAGCTCCGTTCGCTTTTCAAAGCCGAACAGTTATTCCCCCACCACTATGTGTAATAGACGTTTGCAGTTGAACATTCTTCACTAAAGCTTGGAATAAAGCAAAGCAAAGAAATGAAAAATTGCTAAAAAAAGGCAAAGAAAAATAAAAGGGCTAAAAGTTTTCATCAGGCAAAGCATACTTCCGCGCGCCTGATCCGCGCCACCTCCGCGCTGAGCGGCGAGGGCAACGAAATGGACTCAGTCTCCTAATGAGCGCACGGGATGGGCGAGGTTTCCGGAATTCAACTCGGCCGCTCTGAGATCTTTCTCCGCGTCCGTGGCAACCTCCTTCTGGTTCGGTACCACTAGCGGATGGGCTTGATTTTACTAGCCAATGCTGAAGTGCGGTATGGCAACGGCTTGTGAACGCCCCTGTTCAATGCGCCAGCCGCGTTTGTCCCAGGTATTTCAACCTTCCTCGAGAGGAAACGCCTATGGCTGCGTCCATGTCCGCAATAACAGTGTCCCTTCTCTTCCTGCCTCCTAGGTTACCCTGCGGATTCCTTGCACTCCAAAGACCTTTTTCGGGGGTACCCAAAACTGCCTGGACCACTTCGAGTGCGTCGCAAGTTTCAACAGCTGGGACGAAACTGCAAAGATCGACGCCGACTTCAGCCTGGACGACGCCGCGCGCCCCTGGTATGAAATCTGCGAGCCGACACTTCCTCACTTGCAATGCTTTCATCGCCAACATTTGAATACTTTTACCAGCAGCGACCAACGTGACCGGGCCGAGCGTGCATTGAACTCCCGATTCCAGCTGCGGAATAGTTTGGTTTGGTTTATGGTGGTTTAGCGCCCCAAAGCGACTCAAGATATGAGGAACGCCGCAGTGAAGGACTCCGGAAATTTCGACTGCCTGGGGTTCTTTAACGTGCACTGACATCGCACAGTACACGGGCCTCTAGAATTTCGCCTCCATCGAAATTCGACCGCCGCAGCCGGGATCGAACTCGCGTCATTCGGGCCAGCACTCGAGCGCCATAACCAGCCACCGCGGCGGCTTGCCAGCTGCGGATTAAGAGCGCTACATTGTATGTGGAAGATGTGACCTATCTCTGCAAACGAGCGGATCCGACCATGACTGATGAAAACGACAGCGGTTTAACTCTTGCACCGAATGGTCGAGCGATAGCTATTCTCGATTCTACTGTGATTTGGAGTTTCTCATCTATTGGCTTAACTTGTTGCTTGCGGTCGCTATGTGTACTCGGAGTGAGTACTCAGCTGGCGTTTTAACCCTTTATTAAGTTAGGCTTCTTCATTCGCACCGATTCTGGCAAACACATTCTTGTAATCTGCGAAGTAGTTGGCTATTCTTTGCAGCTCTAATATGTTTATCTTCGCAGGGATCAGTCTCAAGGCCATAATTGGAGGTTGCCTTGGAGAGAACATTCAAATGAGCCTGGATATCGATGACGGTACAAATCCAAAAAGGACAAATTTCGGGGGTGGGGCGGGCCAAATTTGAGGGGTGGGATGGGCCAATGTTAATAATGGCCGTGCAAATGTGGGGACGACATCGCATTGACAATAGTCAAAGTATGCTTCGGCATCTGACTTAACGCTGTGACTTTGAAACCGCTAAGTCCGAAGGCCACTTCAGTGTTTAATCTACATACCGACTTAAAGTCGGGTTTCTGCATTGAATAAAACTGTCGCTCTAAAAAAGCTGCGACTCCTTTTGCGCAGTGTTAAAAAGCAGCTGTTCTGTGGCCTTGCACAGAATCCGCTAAGATCAACGCTGAATTCCTCTACGAGGTTGTGGGTATGATGAGTGCGCTGGAGCACCGGTACTACTAAAAAGTATATATTTCGCGCCCACGAAGGCGGAAACCGCGGTTTCGGATAGAAATGCGGCAGAAGTTCGCGTCAATCGCTTCCCATGATCGCGTCACCAATGGCCGTCATCTTGGTTTTGTTTCCGGACTGGGCCCCTTTCCCCACATCTTGGTATTACTCAATGCTGTGAAATATTTTTAGAACCTCTACATTCCGCTCTTTTTTCATACCTCTGCAACGATCTCCGAATGGTTCTCGAGCGCAGTTCGAAGAACTAAACTGTGGAGGTATACTTTTTTTTTTTTTACTGAGACGAAAATTACAAACTTTTTGAACCCTAATGTCACCTAACTATAATTCATAATTGTGGTGCTTGCACAAAACTGAAATTTTTATATAATTATATATCTAATTAACAATACAGACAGCATACCTCTGCATGGTAGGACTTTGGCTGCAGCTTCTTTTCAGTCAGTCGAAGCCAAAAAACATTGAAGAAGTGTCTTAATTACCCGTAAAAAACCACCTAATTAGGCTCGAGTTATTTTTCAATAACTTGGAAAGAAATTGAGGTATACTCAAACTAAAAATATTTTTGAAAACAGGAAGAAGAAGCACATATGCAACCAAATTTCATTGCGATATCTTTCATACCAAAAATTTTCATCTCAAGGCCCACGTCTCCCCTAAACCTAGAGGACGTGGTAGAGAAACTAAACGTGCATAGTTTTCTAGCGAATAGCGCGGCTTCGCGACGCGAGCCTCAAAGGAGCGATGCGCGCGTTCTTCTGCGCACAGCCCGCACCCTCCCCCCCTCCCCTCCCTTCCCGTGTGACAGAGCCCGGAAGGAAGGCGTGAAATTGCCCGCCTCACGCACTAGCCGCTTGCTTCTTATCGTAAAAGAAATGAGGGTGAGGGCGCAGGTCTACGTCAGCTCGTTTACGCTCGCCGCCGTGGGAGCAGGGGCCAGCTCCGTATAACGCCGGGAACCGCAACGCCACCTCTCGGGTGTGGTACCCCCAGGCTGCCGACGTAGCTGCTCGATCCCTTTTGTCAAGGACGGTACAACTAACACTGCTAACACAAATTTGTCACCTGTAACGCGGGCACTGCACAGGATACGCAATGATGGACACAATGGGCGGTGACGATGGCACAAGCCAACGTTCGATGTTGATGATTTAATGAGGTTTAACGTCCCAAAGCGACTCAGGCTATGAGGGACGACGTAGTGAAAAGCACCGGAAACTTCGACCCCCTGGGGTTCTTTAACGAGAACTGATATGGCACAGTACACGAGCCTCGAATTTCGCCTCCATCGAAATGCGACCGCCGATAACAGGATCGAACCCGCGTCTTTCGGGTCAGCAGCCGAACACCATAACCGCTGGTGCCAACGTTCGAGTTTACGTATGAGAGAACGCCAGGCGAGAGTTACTGCTTTGTCTTTCAGGACACCGGTTCTTACCCGTGTAAGAGCTTTAACGCGCAAGAATGGACCACTTAGCGAAGGGCCATATCGTACGCTTAGAGGAGACAGGTGGCCAGCTGCCAAGAGGGGGGGCACTACGTCTCCACTGCTCACCTTGCACTGTGGAGCAGTTACGCACGGCCGGCCGCCACTTCAGTCAGCGCTGTGGCACTCCGACGCTTGGGAACCAACGCGCTTCACAAAAGTTGCTTTCCGCCGATCTCCCCTTGCTCTAAACGGGCGAACACCCTGGCACTGTCGAATTTGGCGTGTTCACGGGCCGCAGCACCGCGCGATCCGATTTCGCCTTTGCAGTCGTCAGTCACTTACGCTAACCCTTTTTTTCTTAGCAAAGAAACAGCGCAGCGGCAAAGAACGGAAGTAGACAGGCCCAGCGCCGACAATCAAATGAAGGTTTATTTGAAAAAAAAAAAAAAAGCCGCGACATTTTCTTTTCTTTTCCACAACCAAGCGCGCATGAGCAGAAATGATACACTGGTCGTTCAGCCAAGTGCGTCAAGATGCATTGCTTCGCAGTTATGCACGGCTAGAGAAGTGCGCATTCATGCGCCTTGGTTCTTGTGAACGCGATAAGCTGGCCGCCACACTCCACCCCGAATCGTGATGCGAGGGGACCTGACGGAGATAACAAACGCAATGTCCTTTCTAGTTTCGCCAAGTACCATGCCGTGTTTTTGTTTGTTTGATTTTATAGCGTAGTAGTAGAAGCCTCATCTGCAAGAAAAAATTGGCAGTGGCTTAGCTCGCCTATGCCAGGATATACGTTGTCAAAGCTAAGGCATAGCTCGGCTATAGCCTTGGATAATCTTGATTGCAAGTCCAGGTTAGTATGGTTGTCTGAATAATTGTCACGTGGTTCGTCACGTCACCAGTCACGTGGTGCGCTGCGACCACGGTGGGAATGCGAGAACGGCGAAAATGCAAGTTCGTGGCCCGTACAAAACCCGTACGCGTCTTCTGTCAATTCCCATTCGCTGAGAGGGGCGTGACGCCACGCGCCGCGTTCTCAACCGAGGCACGCGGCGGGCGAGGGCACCGCGGTGGCTCAGAGGTTAAGGCGCTCGTCTAATGAGCCGGAGTACCCGGGTTCGAACCTGAGCACTGCGGCCGCGTTTCGATGGAGGCGAAACGCAAAAGTCGACTGGGTGCTGTGCAATGTCAGTGCACGTTAAAGATCCACGGGTGGTCGAAATTATTTCGGAAACCTCCACTACGGCCACTTCTTTCACTGCCTACTTTATCCCTCCTCTTACGGTGCGGTTCAGGTGTCCGCCGATATGTGAGACAGATACTGCGCCATTTCCCTTACCCAGAAACCAATTTTCAGCTGGCCACGAGCCGTCATACACGAGGAGTTCCAGGACCATCTCGTGTACACCGACGGCTCTGTGGCCCGCGACAGCTGTTCCCTTGCAGCTGCGGCTACCATCCTCGCCCTGAGACTGCATAGCCAGCAACACGAAACCTTCCTGGGCTCCTCCACTACGGCGGAGTTGATGGGGATCCGGCTCGGGCTGAACCTGCTGCTCACCCTCGTCCCTCCATCGCCCAGGAGTGCTCTGCTGTGCTACTCCCGCGGCGCCGCCCTCCTCGCGCACAGAGGATGCGCCGTGTGTGCACAGTGGATGCTCGGTCACTGCGGCATCGCCGGCAACGAGGAAGCCGACGACCTCGTGACCGCTGCACACCAACTACCTGCCAGCGATCTGCCTCTTGCGCTAGAGGGCGTGCGTGCGGCCATCCAGGACCATCTCCAAAAGCAGCACCCCGACCCATGCATCGCGGGAGGTGAGCGGATCAGCATCACCGGTTGTCGCGCACTTACGCGGTCGCAACGTGTGATGATTCTCCGCGCGCGCATTGGCTGCGTGTGGCCCGAGGAACGACGGGAGCGTCACGGAATCGTGACGAGTGATGTGTGTGACGGATGTGGTGCAGTGGAAGCACTAGAACACTTGCTCCTTCACTGTGCCGCGTTCGCCGATGCTCGTCGAGATATGCTAGCGGCCTTTAGGGCACTGGGCATACTACCAGACTCCATCAAGACGCTATTGTGGCCGCAGGGCAGTGCGCGCACTCGTGAGCGAGCTTTGGTGAGCCTCTGTGCATTCCTAGAACACACGGACTTGACGTCCCGTCTGTTCTCTGCCAGTAACGCGCAGTGACAGAAAGCTCCGCGCGTGCTACCTTGAACGATCAACCGCAGGACGGCCCCACTTCAACTGCAGTGTAATGTGCGCGTGTGCTTCCTCTCCTTTTATGGACTCAACCCGCGTGCAGCCTGTACATATGTATTATTGCTTAAAGAGTGTATTTGTGTATGTTACCTCTCCTCCTATCCTCTCTTACTGTCCCCTCACCTCTTTTTTCTTATCTCTCCATTCTGCCTGCCATCCTATATTTACACTGCACCAACTCAGTTGCCTACGTAGTGATTGGTGGCAGACGCCGGAGCTAGCAGAAATCTTTTCCTTCGTTTTGATTTTTATACCTCTTTTTCATTTTTAAATAAACACCACTACTACTACTGCTACTAGCTGTGCTCGACCATGTGCAAACGCGCCGAGCTCTTGGCTCGCATGTAGCCAGATCCGGGGCATTTGCGCGCAGCTGAAAATCTCCGCAACCGGAGAGGGCGCCCTTATATGTTGTGCATTCCCTTTATTATCATATGCCACATTCGATGTGCAGTAACAGTCACACGTACGTGCTATGATATCGCATTGACTAGAGTCACTGTAAATTGTCTCTAGCATTGACACACATAATTATAACTAAGTGTACACCTAATTTTTTATTCATGCAGGTATCATCTGAAGGTGAGGTTTAGCAGCTCTCGGGACGCGCGTCGCGTTCGGTAAAGCCTGCTGCCCGTTCCCCTTTTCTGCGTTTCGATTTTTCCGTTGCATTAACGCACGAGCGTTAGCTGAATGTGCGCAAGCAGTTGCTACTGGAGGATTACTTGTAGCGTTTAATTGTGTCATTTTAAAAGTGGCTACTAAACACGGAGTTATATATTTACCGGCATGTACGTCATGTATCGGTGCTCGCAGTCACCGACCCTGCATTCAATGGTGCAATATAACACGCATATGCACAAAGACACCATGGGCCTGAGTGTAATTAAAAAAAAACTCATCGGCCGGCGCTTGGGTCGGCCGTTGTCATGGAGATTAACACGCCGTAACTGCGCCGCCAACCGTTATGAACGTAATTGAATGAGGAATAGGCGCTACCATCTGTAATTCACGGCTGCCGGGAGGCATACGACGTTTCAGCCCACTGATCTGCCTTGCTCAATGTGACTTGTAGCGCTCTCAGTGAGGTCGGAGCTTCCATGAGGTCGCCACTCGAATGGGTATACGCCTTTGTGTGTGTGTGTGTGTGTGTGTGTGTGTGTGTGTGTGTGTGTGTGTGTGTGTGTGTGTGTGTGTGTGTGTGTGTGTGTGTGTGTGTGTGTGTGTGTGTGTGTGTGTGTGTGTGTGTGTGTGTGTGTGTGTGTGTGTGTGTGTGTGTGTGTGTGTGTGTGTGTGTGTGTGTGTGTGTGTGTGTGTGTGTGTGTGTGTGTGTGTGTGTGTGTGTGTGTGTGTGTGTGTGTGTGTGTGTGTGTGTGTGTGTGTGTGTGTGTGTGTGTGTGTGTGTGTGTGTGTGTGTGTGTGTGTGTGTGTGTGTGTGTGTGTGTGTGTGTGTGTGTGTGTGTGTGTGTGTGTGTGTGTGTGTGTGTGTGTGTGTGTGTGTGTGTGTGTGTGTGTGTGTGTGTGTGTGTGTGTGTGTGTGTGTGTGTGTGTGTGTGTGTGTGTGTGTGTGTGTGTGTGTGTGTGTGTGTGTGTGTGTGTGTGTGTGTGTGTGTGTGTGTGTGTGTGTGTGCGTGCGTGCGTGCGCGCGTGCGCGCGTGTGCGCGTGTGTGTGTGTGTGTGTGTGTGTGTGTGTGTGTGTACCACGTCGCATTCAATGGCAGCAAGCGCAAATGGCGCAATGGCCAGAGCCGGCGTGTTGCACCTTATTAATCTGACGCCACTAGAGGCCCCATGTCATAAAATTCGCCCATTGGCTAAACAGAAGTGACTTGAGGCAGCGTGGAGCAATCGCTTGGCAGGAGAGAAGCGACGCCACTTTCAGTACAGACATCAACAGCTCCAATGCTAAAGCAAAGTCTTTCTTTTAAAGTTGGTCCATCGTTCGCAAGGAATAGTTAAGACTGGCTTAGAAGACCAATGGAGAACGTGTCATACGGTAAAAAAAAGTTAATACCAAATAAAAAATGCAAGCCTGCCAAGGGGATATCTGAGGTTACATCCATTGTTATTGTTTAATCGAATGAGATGAAAAAAATGCGATGATACACAACTTTTTGTTCAAAAATATGCATGTGCAAAATTGCTAGGTAATTCCTGGGATACGCGCGCGTGCTTCGTCAGACGAGTTTGCCGTCTAAATTTGGCGCAACTTTGAAAAACTTTTTAGACAGCCGCAAACCAAGTAAAATGCACCGTATTATCCAATCTAAACTTGCGAACCACAAATCACGCAAGCCTGCGTATTGACCGGCCACTAGTGCACGCCGCATCTACACTCTCCGTGAGCCCGCAGTTCGGAGCGGCCACTCTAGCCAACTGAGATCGAGTCTGGACATCTTCGCAGATAGCACGACTCACGCAAAATATCCCGCGCCTGACAGTGGTCCTTTGCTGGGAATTCATTGTAACTTATATAAGGCATACGCGAGATAAATCGCAACCGTGGTGAACAGGAACCGGTGAGGCCGCGCGCTTGGTGCGATTAACCAAAATGCAGATGAGAAAAGGCTTCGCGCCGACGCCATAAAGGCCGAGCAAGGACCATCGTGCCAATAATAGCCGTAATGAATAAAGCTTTCTTTTGGTAGGTCAGCTCAAAAGCCAATACAAAAGGCCTCTTTTCATTCGTGATCAGCATGACTGCCATTAGGCGAAAATGTCATGCGTGGCCATCGAGTGAACCCTCCTGCGCCTGCATTGAACCGAGAGAAAAAACCTGCATTGGCGGAGGCCTAGAAGTGAGATAAAAAGGTAATTATCACAATCCCTTTTCGGTGGTGAAAAGTGTCACCTAGGGTCCTCAATATTTTCTGCATAACTGCGATTTTTTTTTTCATTTCTAGAATACTCTCCTAACATTGATAGACATAAATGGCAGCGAAATCACAATGGAGTTGGCACACCTTCCAAGACATCGAATGCGGAAAAATAGAAAAAAAAAACATTTAACAGAGGAGCGTATACAATGGAAATGCATCATCCTAAAAGCGCGTTCTGCTTACGCAGTTCTGTGCATCATTCGGTCTCGGCGTCGATCAATTTTTTTCACGTAACCCCTCAGCGCAAGCTTGTTCAGCAGTCGATATACATGATGCCGTCCTATATGGCCACGCAGGACAGTGGGAAGCTTAACCGAAGGACAGCTCAGTTTTTCTGCGCAACGGCACACATCCAAAGCAAAGAAGAGGGAAGAGAAGAAGGACGAACACAGCGCTGTGTTCGTCCTTCTTCCTTTCTTTGGTTGTGTGCCATAGCGCAGAAAAATATGAGCTTCAACTAACTCTATTGAAGAACAGCACAGCGAAAGTTTTCACACAGTCAGAACCAACTACGACTATTACGGCTGCGCTCTGAGAGGCGATCGTGGAATGATAAACTAAGCTTAGGCAGGCAGTGAGCGTCCTGCTGCTCGTCCGCCGCAGCCAGGTTATTCACTGAATGTATGGCACTCGCTACATACGACTTAAGGCTTTAACATGGATGCAGATGCACGCAAGTGCAAGCAATAAGAGTGACAAAACGCAAGTGCCTGGCAGTTCTGAAAACAAAGTTGCTCGAGTGTTTTGAATCTTAACAGCATTACATCTCTTAGAAAATCTAGTACACGGAGACAACATGACCCGTTTTGAAGTCTTTCGGTTTTCAGTGGTATTCGAACTTCGTACCTCTCTCTTGTCAACGATTGTTGCCGCATGTGAAACAGATGATCTGCCAGGTGACCCCTTCGGTCACTGACCCCACTAGAAGTTGCTATAAATACGACGGTAATGCCTCCAGTTTGTAGACCAGCATCAAGCGTGCTGTCAGCCGCCTTAAACACGCGGTTTTGTGCTACCTGCGCCTGTAGTTCCGAGAATTTAGCAAGTATTTCATGTTAACAAAGAGATTGATTTTCAAACTTAAATAAAGTAGCACGTTCGCATATGCAAGCTCCAAAACTGGCTGATCGCCATTCCACTTACTGCTTTTGCACCGGTGTTCGAGCAGCAGAAAGTTCTCAGAAGACTTCGCTTATGCAAGCCGATTTCACAGGCTACACGAACGACACCGCACTTCCAAGACAGGCCGAGACTGCACGTCGGCATACACTCGCTCGCCCTCGATGGAAAAGGAGACCGCGTGTGGCTGCCAACACAACGTTGCCGAGTGCCAGTTAGAGCCGGGAGGCGAGGCTGCAGCTCGTAAAGGATTCCGGGCCTTCAGTTCACTCTGTAGAGGCGGGTTTTGTTGCACCAGTCTGGTCAGTCAACGTCAGTTTCGAATGGCGTAAAAAACAGACGCCACAGGACCACAACTTGAAGGCTGTAACTGGCCTGCCATCCGTCGCGTCTTTGCCAACTGTTAGGCCTAGGATAAGTCTCGCCAAATCACACGCGCCACCCCAGACGGAGCACAGAGCATTATCAGTAATCTTGATCGGCGCGCACGAACGCCGTTCTACTTTATCAGCCCACCTCGGTGTTCAACCTTCAGTCGACTGCTTTGTAGCTTTTTTTTCTTTTCGTTCTTTGCATGCGGCTTCTATGTGTGTAGCTGGTAGCGGAAAGAGGGCATCAGGTATATCTTAGTCGTCGCTTCAATTGCGCCCTCAGTTGCGGGGGCATTTGGGAACCGACGCGGCCTGAATGATCGCAGCACCCGCAGGGCAGAGACAGTGAAAGAACGCGCATCCAGAACTTCACCTTAATCCGATGAACTAATTTTCTCATGCGCTATTACACAATTTTGCATACTGCGAAATAGGCCTTCTCACTGTCTTAAGTGGGCTACATTTTACACTGATTGCGCTGCTGCATGCGAATTCAGAGACATATGCTGAGGCACTTTTTACGATATATGTAACCGAGGTAAAAATCCAGCTTGGATGCGCATGCTTCAAACTATCCACGGACGTTGATTTTGACATTTTCAATTACTTTATAGCACATTTTCGAGTGACTCTTCGGCAAATAATAGTGCTCCGCGGTGGCTGAGTGGTTATGGCGCTCGGCTGCTGACCCGAAAGACGCGGGTTCCAATTTCGATAGAGGCGAAACTTGGGGCTTAAGCTTTAGTCCTTGGAGCAATGAGACAAGCAAGTTGCAGCGTGTTCTCGCAAGGAACAGCAAACGCGGGAGAGGACGCCGCAGCCGGACAAGGATTGCCACTCCGCACTCTTGAGGAGCCGGGTTCGAACCCGACCGCGGCGGCTGCGTTTTTATGGAGGAAAAACGCTAAGGCGCCCGTGTCCTGTGCGATGTCAGTGCACGCTAAAGATCCCCAGGTGGTAGAAATTATTCCGGAGCCCTCCACTACAGCACCTATTCTTCCTTTCTTTCACTCCCTCCTTTATCCCTTCCCTTACGGCGCGGTTCAGGTGTCCAAAGATATATGAGACAGATACTGCGCCATTTCCTTTCCCCAAAAACCAATTATTATTATTATTACTCCTGAGGAGCGTCCGTTCGTTGCGATAGATAAGAGGTCTTCCGCGGCAAAGCGCCAGTGCTTCGCATTGTACTCTTAAGGGTAGCTTAAGCGTCGTCCAAGTTCTCTGCCTTAATATATCGCATACGAGCTTCGCGCGAATTTCGCATCAGGGACTGTCGTAATCGTCGGCCAAGTTATAACGCGATAGTGTTAAGGAGCTCGTGTGGCAGAAAATCTACCGTCGTTGGCGTCTTTAACCGTGATCGAAAAATCGATGAAAAATCTCCAGAGAAGAAACCTAGCAGGCGGGCGGGCCACCTAGGTCATGTGAGATTTCGGCGCCATCACAACCTGCCCACCGGATTGTGACAGGTGTCGGTTAAATTTATGATTGGTCGCTCGGGAAGAACAGCGTGGGTGGCACAAGGCCCACAGGTGGCAGCACCTGCCATCGCCGGGCACCGGTGCACTTCTTAACCGCTGCACCACTGCGCCAGGAAGGGTATGAGGACTCCCAAGATCTACGATTGTTGACAATGACCAATCTGCATATAAGATAATCAACCCATTATGCTATCACGTCATACGCTTAAGGCGGAGCTTAAGTGTGCCCTCCAATTTTTTTTATGTCAAATCTTCGTGTGCCAAATTGAGGGGGCATGTACACGAGCACGGACCTTACACGAGTGTGTACGATATTCTCCGCAAGAGTCGATCACCAACCTTATCAGCTTCACACGTATCCCGACTCTACAACGATCACTGAAATCTTTTCCTAGCAGTATGGTGCTGGCTCACCATTTCCCCTATTCCTAGAAGAGCGCCCCGTTTTAGAAAAGCGAAGGATGGATATATGGAAAATTTTATTGAGCGAGCGAGTATAAACCCTTCAACGGCTCGAGGCCACCGCACAGCCCTCACATTACACGCATGTGTCCAGGCCCTGTAGGGCCATGGCACTGGCCGCTGCCACCAGACGGTCTGTGCCACACGCGGCGTGTACCAAGAGAACATTCTCTGCAGTGTCATATCGTGTATGTTGAGCTTTGGCTCGCACAACCCGGCGGTATGGATGGTGTTCTGGTTTGACGTTCCTAGTAAGGGGTTTGAGGGAAAACGCGGCATGCATGGAGCGAGGGAGAGAGATTAGGCCTGCAGAGTGGGCAGGTAAGCTGGCGCCACACTGTAAGGAATTTTCTTGAATACCGCGTCATCCATCGCGAGAATGACGGGAAGACGGAGTTTCTTACTTGGCTTGGTTAGTGTTAGCCCTAAAACATAACTACGACTTCATAAATATAAGCAAAAAAACAATATTACAAGGAAACGTTGTTTCAGAACCAAAACTAACAAGTCTAAAATCTGCTTACAACAAATTGCAATAAATGAACAGGAAAACAGATAGGTGAAAACGAGCGCCCAATTACCGGTGCTGAGAGGGGTATTCCTCGTCATTTTGCTAAATATAGTTAACCGTCGAAACGAATTTATTGCGCTTAACATGCACATTTTAACGCTGTTCAGAATACATATTCCTTCAAAAAGTTCATTAGGGCTTAAGATAGCACTCATTAGGAGCTTTGATTTCGACACTGTGAAAACCATAAACATTTCATTGGTGTCGCCTGATATTGCGGGTTCGCGCCATATTTTCATGCCATCACAAACTTGCCCGAACCCTCACCCTTCTAAGAGACATTTGTTTTCGCGTGCGAAGTACCGGCTCTCAACATGTCCTCGCCCTGTGCTAAAGATTTTGTCGAAGGAAAATATAACTAGAAGGTCAAATTTCTTCTAAAATTAGGTGGCGGTCATGTTCCTGCAGACAAGGGCAACATGCGGGTATTTCCGCAAATTAATTCATGAAGTGAAAGCCGCGTCTGCATGAAATGCGCGGCCACTGATGGACTTCGAAACCAAACAACTGCAGTGCCCAACAAGTTCAATGCCGCTGAGGCGGCTCAGTAGTTATGGCGCTCGATTGCTGACTCGAAAGACGAGGGTTTGATTCCAGCCGTGGCGGTCGCATTTCGATGGTGGCGAAATGCTAGAGGCCCGTGTACCGTGCGATATCAGTGTCAGTGATGCCTGACTGGCTTTGGGATGGTAGACCTCCATAAGCCATAAACCAAACCTCAACAAGTACAGTTAACATAAATGACGCTTGTCGAAGTACTTCGTGCTTTTAAAAGATAAGTGTCTCCGAAACTACTGCGAGGAATGGGCAGAGTAGTCACAGTAGCAGGCTGTGGAGTTTTAAATTTACTGTTCTGTACAGATATCGCGTGTGCTTACTGATACTGCATTTTCACAACTATCGCTTATCAGCCACGCATGCAATGGTCAGCGGATAACATGTTCATAACCCTATAAAAAGGCACTGCGTCATTAAATAACTGCTCTCTTTCACCCTGGCATCTGACTGATGCACAAGAATTGGCGACGAGGCAGCGACAGCTGTAGCCGCCGGCAGGATCGGCAAGTATCGTCTCGGCACGAACAAGTCATGGGACGAGTAAGTCGAGTGCCTGGAAATGTTCTGCGAAGCTAACAAGACCACGAAAGAAGAGCAGAAAGGAGCAGTTCTGCTGAGTTATTGCGGCGAAGAAGCGTACGAGCTCATCGTAACTCTGGTGAAGCCAGCAAGACGTACTACAACAGCAACCTACGACGATATTAAGACGGCGGTTCGCAAGCACCTGCATCCATGGCATTCAGAGCTGTATGCAAGTTTTCGATCACGTTCCGAACTGAGCTGTTGGAGACCCTAGAGAACCCTGCCATAGTGGAGCCAGTATATGTGGAGGTGCTAAATTGCTACAGAGGACAGAGGCTCAAGTACCCTCCGCCACACAACTCATTAACACAACAAGAAGCAGTGAACTGGCGGAGACTGCAAACAAGAACATTCTTCAACCTATACATTCTACACAAAATGTACCCTACACAATTCAGGGACACATGCCCGTGGTGCGGGGCAACCCTCACGCTATACCACATTACATGGGAGTGCAAACGCAATTATGCATTCCACAAACTCAAAACCCCGAGTGCGGAGCAATGGGAGGGTCTGCTAACCAGCAGCGAGCTCACAGCCCAAAGGGCCCTTGTGTAGCACGCATGCGAAGCAGCAAGACTCAGTGGAGCCCTGGAATAGGGGCCCGTCCTTGCGAAGAGGCCAGAGGTCAACGATGAAGACGACGGCCCACCGCTAATCTCAATGAGATTTCAATAAATGTTTTTCTCTCTCTCTCTTTCTCTTTTTCTCTCTCTCTCTCGTTGTACGAGAGAAACCAGGCTACTGAGGAATCGGTTGTGGACAACGTCGTGGTGCTTCGGAAGCTAGCCGAAGACGGCGGTTTCCGCAACGAAAAGCCCCGTTGGGCGCCATGGTGCGAGATCGTTTCGTATGCGGCCTCGAGAACGAAGCAGTTCAGAAGCGACTTCTCGCAGAACAGGACCTTGCGTTCAAGGTTGCGAACGACATGGCCGCGACCGCAGAAGCGACAGCGAAGCAGCAACGGGACGTACGCAAGCCAGGCCGAGACGCGACGAAGGACTGCCATGGCATGATGCAAGGAACATGCGCGAAACAAGACACCACGGCAGAAGGCTCAAGATGCTACCGGTGCAGCGATGAGCTCGCTCCACATTTATGCAGTTTTAGGAAAGCGACATGCTTCAAGTGCAAAAGCGTTAGACATATAGCGAGGGTTTGTCCGCTCGGAAGACGACACACGAACAAAAGAGGAAGAGAGGTAAGAGCAAGGGCTTGTACGAAATCAGTACATTGTTTTCTTTCTGCGAAGTCAACGAGCAAGACGTACAACATTCATGCTTCAAGTACAGGTTCGAGGGCAAGAAATCCCGATGGTGGTTGATTATGAAATTTCGAGTAATGTACAGAAATCGGGGGGGGGGGGGGGGGGATACGACATGATTCTAGATCTCTCGTAACCTAGTCAAAAGGGGCGTTATCTTCGCTGGGTCGAACAACCGCATTTCAAGGGCGGGAAGACATAGCTGCCTTTGGTAGTAAGGAAGCGAGACGACAACCTGACTGGGCGGAACTGGATCCTGCGCCTATCAAAGGTCGACCAGTTCCATTGGCCCTCAACAACGACTAGTACAAGGAAGTGACCACTTGGTGCAACAAGGGGTGTGGGAACCTGTCGCGTACTCCAACTGGACTACACCATTAGTGGTGGTAAGAATGACAGAACTTTATGTCTGTACGTTGACTGTCCTGGCATCGTAAATAAAGCTGTTAAAACCAGCGGGTACCACCTGCCCACTACCGCTTAAATACTCACAGCTCAAGCAAGTTTTACCAGTCAGGATCTAGACCAAGCTTATCAACAGATTACGTTAGAAGAGTTGGCTGAGGTGCTCACACTTAACACGATAAAGGGACTGTTTAACGTAAAACTGCTGCCGTTTGGAATTGCGGCAGCACCGTGGGTGTTTCAACGAGTCATAGACGCGCTGTTAGCAAGCATTTTCGGCGTGAAAGGCTATTTTGATATCTGAACTCCTGGACGTAGCGCAGAAGAGCACGCCGGCAGAAAGAAAAACCTTTGTCCTTTCTTTCACCTTTCAGGTTCCCGCTGGACAAACGTAGGGGGAAAACACACTTCAGGCACAAGGCACTGTGCTCTGCTCAAGCGCCTTCAAGCCAAGTGCCTTCGGATGGTTCGGATCTTTCACAAGCTGTGCGCCTGGATAACTACACAATCACAATGTCCACAAAACTTCAAATAAGGCGAAAATGATGGACCAAAAATGTAATCGATAAAATAGTCATAAGCCACCAGATATCAGTCTGAAGCCATGTCCTCCGGCATGCCTATTGCGTCCTTCGTGGATGAAACGCAGAGCCGCCAGATTTCCCTCTATTTAATAAACTCTTACTTCTTTTGTGTCTGGTGGGATCGTAGCCTGCATAAAATGTATGCTTCCGACAGCGATAGCGTTCTCGTTTCTTGCATTCGACAGACCAGCCTCAGCTCGCACATTCAAACAATATAAAGGTAAATGATATCTGCAAACAAATGCTGGCGCGCAGACCCCTATATTGGGACATGGTTCTAAGCAGATATGTCATACACGCTACGTCAGCGCTGCTGCCACGTTGGGCTTAGAAGTGACCTAACGAAAAAGATTTCATACAGCTTTCTTTAGCGATATGTATGCATTAGATCAAAGCATTGAACAGCCGGCATTCATTCCTACACTGGTGTAACCTGGACGTGGCAATGATTAGACTAATTGAAATGTTAATAATACATGAACCAGTGCTTTTCAATAGCTTCCAATACCTGCATACATAATGACAGGATAATATTGAAAGGATCCGTTGCAGGAGAAGCTAGCAAGACCTCCTTGCAGGAGCGGCCACCCCGTTTTTACACGTACGTGGTGAGGCCTCCGCGGCGCCTACTTGACACCTTTCCCTACACCAACCTCAGGTAAACGCCGGAAACGGAAATTTGTGATGCCACTGCAATCAATAATCTTCACCGCGGTCAGCGTAGGCAGTGTCGCTGTCTGGGTTGGAGACCGCTGCCCAACTCCTCCCTCCCTGGCAACCTCCGCGACTTCAGGTGGCTAAAGGATAGCAGGCATTCCCTGCCGTCGACCGCTTTTCAGCGGTCAGGCGCCGCCTGCCTTATCTCCGCAGTGTGGCGGAACAGTAGCCCTGACTTGTAAAATGGCATTTTTCTGGGCCAGTTGGTATGAATCCATGATTTGGGCCAGCATGAACTTTGGGACACAAACGAAGAGAGACACATGGAACACGGAGTGTGTTCCGTGTTCCATGTGTCTCTCTTCGTTTGTGTCCCAAAGTTCATGCTGGCCCAAATCATGGACCCTGACTTGTGTTCTCAAGGATGTCCGGTAGCGTGCTATTTTTTAGCGATAGCTGCATTACGGTAGCATTTCGAGCATTCAGCGTGGCGGCGCCGCCACGCTGTCAGGTGGTTGGTAACGTGGTGTGGAGCGGCTGCCGGCTGCGCGTCGCCGTGGCTGTTCACGTAACCAGCCACGTGCTGCGGAGCAGCTGCTGTGAAACCGATCTGCCACAGCTGTGCGCATGCGCCGTGTCAAGTGGCACGAAGATGAAGGAACGCCCAGTGAAACGGAGCGGCAAAAGACTGACTTTGCAATTAAACTGAGCAAGTTACACTCGGCCAGCTATAGCTATCGCGTCACTCCATGTTTAACCAGAGCTAAACCACCGCCAATATTTTGTCAGCGGATTCTGCGCATGTCCGCAGTCTTCTTTCTAATAAAAGATGTGCAAGCGATGTATTCGCCCTTACCACTGAGCCACCGCGGCGGCTGTTTCGCCTTTGAGATGAGCTGTTTGCAGGTCTCAATAAAGAGCGCATCATGCTAGACGAGGAGCCCTTCCTCTGCCATTGGTGAGCACCGTACATGGTAATCAATATTTCGATTGTGAAGGCGCAAGTCTTTCCGTTTTAGGAAAAGATGTCAGTGTTGCTACATGTGTCCTTTCTTGTATATTCGCGGCACTGCCTTGTTACCTGACAGGCCCAAACATATTTAAATAATCTAAACTGAGGTGTCGCTTCGTGTAGCCTCTGTGCCACAAGCGTTGCTTGCAATCTGTTTCACAGGCATGCGGTCTGAAGGTAGAAAACTAAACATTTTGACCGATTAGCCCCGTGCGTGACTGTCGAAAAGTAATTTTCGTGAACACCGGTGTGTCCAGAGGCACAGCGTATCATGAGGAATGACGTGTTCTCAAAATGAATGAATTTATTGTCATAGTTGGTGTTGTCACTATATTGACACTTGCTACGATACGCAATTTCTGTTGCATTCTTTCTTTCGAATCTCTTTCAACTCCCTTCTATCTGCACGCGGCTGTGATAGTGGTTCACTTGAAGCCAGAAAATAGGCCTGTGCACTCTCCTGTTTTTTTTTTTCCTGTGTATATCTGAGGTCTCAGCAACACCTTCCGATAACGCTGGCGCAAATGGCCTCAGCGCATCGCGTTGAACCTAGCCTTACTGGCAGCTAAAAGGTGTGCGTTCATATTACAAGCAAATTTACAACTTTCTGCGGTGCTTGGAACAATGGATGGATGGACAGAGAAAAATCTGGAGACAAAGGTGAAAATTTCGCCAGCATATGCATTTATGTATTGGTTTATAAAGCACTCTTCTCTCGAATCGATTGCATTTCTGCGGCGGCCGCGTTTCGATGGAGGCGAAACGCAAAACTCGCCCGTGTGCTGCGGTGGTGGTGGTGAAAAGCATTTATTCATCTATATGTACAGAGAGGTGCTCGGGTAGAAGCGTCTAGCGGGTCTCGCTCCTTACAACAGAAGGCGGGACACCGTTGGTCCTAACCGCTGCGCAGGTCCGCCGAACCAGGGCCTATTGGGCCGATAGTTCCTGGCAGCTGAGCAGAGCCGCCTCCCAGTCCTCTAGGGTAGGCTGTGCTGTGCGGTGTCAGTGCGGTTAAAGATCCCCAGGTGGTCACAATTATTCCGGAGCCCACCACTACGGCACCTCTTTCTCTATTTCAATCCCGCCTTTCTTCCTTGCCTTACGGCGCGGTTCAGGTGTCCGCCGAGCTGTGAGACAGATACTGCACCATTACCTTTCCCCAAAAGCCAATTTCCAGGTGGATTACCTAGGTCACGTGACCTTTTGCAAAGACCACAACCTGTCCACCGAAATTGTGAACAAACTGCCCAAAGTGGAAGGCGAAAGGTAAGGATTGGCCGCAATAGGTTGCTCCGGAAGAGCAACCTGTGACGCACAGGCCCCACCGGTGGAAGCACCTGCCATCGCAAAGCAGTGGCGCATTGCGCAGCCACCACACGACTGCGCCAGGAATAATGTGAGGGCTACCAGGGATCTATGAGGGTGAAGTACGAATGTCCCATTCCGCATATTCCACGTTAACTCATTAACGCTTTCACGTCATACTCACCCTCTCCAGTAAATAGCCTTGAATAAATGTTTTCCGCCACTACCAATGCATGCAGCCCACATCTCTCGTTCACCTCTGCCACGCACCTTAAAGCGCGATTCAAACATCCACTGTTCCAGGGCGACAGTTATGCGCCTTCATTTTTGTAAAATCATGGTCGTCTAGAATTTCTTCAACGCCAACACCAATGAACACAATAAACGCCAACTGTGTGTGAAAAAAATAATAAATAAAATTGGTTTATGGGGAAAGGAGATGGCGCAGTATCTGCCTCCCATCTCGGCGGCACCTGAACGGCGCCGTTAGGGAAGAAATAAAGGAGGGACTCAGAGAAAAAAGAGGTGCCATAGTGCAGGGCTTCGGAATAATTTTGACCACCAGCGGATCTTTAACGTGCGATGACATCGCACGGAACACAGGCGAATATTATTATTATTATTATTAATTATTATTCGCCTCCATCGAAACGCGGCCGCCGCGGTCGGGTTCGCACCCGGGTACTCCGGGTCAACACCCGAGCGCTCTAACCACTGAGACACCACGGCGGGCGACGGTCTATGCTTCAGTGCCACATTACTGCTACAAAGTTGCAAATGCCAACGCATGCAGCGCACATCTGCCACTAGCGCAATGTAGGTTAAAGCGCGACTGAGGTGACCACTGCCCGAGGGAACCAGTTCTGCGTCTTTCCTTTTGCTTTTTTTTAAAGAAAATTGAAGATTGGTTTTAAAAATTGGTTTGCGGCACCTCTTCTTCCTTTCCTCTTTCATTCCCTCATTTATCCCAACCCCTAAGGCGCGGTTCAAATGTCCAACGATATATTATTATAGCAGCGCGAGCCTCAGGCAAGCAGACAAGAACGCCTTCTTACCACAGTGCACTTCGTCAGTGTGGTCTTTTTTCGGCAGAGCCTTTGTCCACGCTGCATTTTGAGACGGTTCCTACGTGAATCTTCACACGGGGCTCTGGGCTCATTGGCGTAGTTAGAGTGACAGTTTGATACAGGGCACCACCCAGGCATTTTAGACTACCTCGCTCGCTACCTGCTCAGAAACGCAGCACTGCAGCAATGCTCAGAAACGCAACAAACGCAGTCCAAAATAACGCGCGCCGACAATCTGAACCACGACATGCCACTGCATTCCGAAGCGGCGTTCCGTTTCGAGTTGTTCGCGTTGACACTGGCGTTTCAGTTCGCGTTCATTGCGCTCGCCCTGCCCATCTCTCCCTTCTTCTCACTCTCGTGACACGTGACTGTGGAGAAAGGGACATGCTCAGGCCTTATAAGGAACAGATTAAGGATTCAAGTGGGGAGGGTTGGGAGCGAGGAGACGCCGGTACCAGCTTTTCGTGAGACCTCCGCAGCTTCAGGCTGTGAGTTCGGACTCTCTGGACTGTTCCCTATTTCTTCGTTATTTAGGAGACTCTCCTAATACTCACCTATCCTGCTTCAGCGATGGAAAAGGAAGTCACTTGTAGCAATGACAGCGGCGCCAAGGAAATGGCCGTTACGGTGAAAAGAGAACGGACTTATTCGACGAGCAGCAGTGACTATATCGCCCAGGGACGCCCAAGCTGCCGTCGCGGTAAGTTGCCCTCGTCTATATTTTGCCAGAGTGGCCTAGATTCTTTTACTCTTTGGGTCATCAAAGACACGGTAATACCTTGACCGCACGGCGCTGCCTGTCGTATAGGTTCAACGATATGGGAATGCTTTTCTCGCCCGGCGTCCCTTGGCCTGTCAGTAGCGTCCAGTTCGAAACTAATCTAGCCATTTCTCCTCAACTTGCTTGGTGGAGCCGTTTCAAAAAATTTAATAGCGATCGGATATTAACTGCAAGAAAATACAATCATAGAAGCTTACGCAATGGAAACGGCCAGTTATTATCTTATAATCGCCAAACGATCAACGAAGGGATGACGCCCCGTATGACCAAAGCACGATTGTGTGTGCGTTACCGCAGGGTAACGCACACCCTCGCCATCAACCATTAACAGCCACCTGCCAGGGTGGCAGGGTAGGCGCGCTGCCTCTCCAGTGCGCGGAACGCACTGAACGTTACAGACGCCAAGCCGCGTTTAGTTACCCAACGCACCACACCTTTCGCTCTCTATCCAGGTTCAGCACTAGTTAAGCAACAGCTAAGTGTTCTGTGCAGAGTGCATGTAAGGACAACTCAAGTTTTCTGTCTCCGGATTTTCTGAACGGGGGACTTAAGAGCCCTTTCATGGGTTGAACGCTTTCCTCGGCGTCGGCCTCTACCTCGGCGTAGCCGGTAGAGCGAACGAGAAAGGCAGCGGTGGAATAAGGTGCGGCGATAGCATAGAACAAACGAATAGAAGAGCGGAAGATGGTTTGGTTCTAGGTTTTATGCTGTTTACCGTCCCAAAGGAGATCAGGTTCAGCAAGCAGTTTTTGCCATGGTATTATTATCTTTTGGTTAAATTTTACGGTGGACTAAAAATTTTAGAACATTTTAAATTCAAGTTTCCCACGTCTAAAACTTCGTAACGAAAGCAGTTTCTCTCTGGGAACCACACGAAAACAAATCTACCAAATTAACAAATCCGCCTACGCAAATATTGCACCAGTTGCTAAACTACTTTACGTCTTTACGGCTTTTGTTCTAGTTGCGAAGCTACACATTTGTAAAACCGTGTCAGGATTCCGCGATTCATTCCCGTTTTTACCTTTAAATTCACGGCCTCTAACAAAAGCCATTTTCTCCGATTCGCTATTAAAAATTGCTGATGGCCTAGCTCCGATAGGCCGTGATATACGTAGCGAAAGCGCGCAAACTTCTGCATCGAAAGAATGCATTCACAAGATGCGCCTTTATTCACGGTTAAAGCTTGAGCCGTCGTGGCGGAGTTGTAGCGTCTCCGCCTCACACGCCAAAGGCTGGGTTCGAATCCCAGCCTCGGCACAGATTTTTTTATTCAATGAGTGTGTGAGGGATTTCAGTGGTTCCCATAGAATCCGCCACCGAATACGTTGGTTAGCGGTTAAGCGCAGGCTCTGTAAAAGCGCGTTGATACTCGGGCGTAACGGGCGCACGAGCACCCCACGGCGACGTCACGTCGGCCGAAGCGATGCCCTCTAAAGTACTGCACTTTACCGCCGACGCATTCGGCGGCTTCGCCGCACACTGACCGGTTCCGCTCCGCGGCGAGGCGCGCGTTGTGACGCCATGTGCCGAAGCACCGTTACGGCATAGTCGCAAGTTCGCAGTTAATTAAGCTCTCTCTTTAAAACCTGCAAGCCTGCACTGGCAGATTGAGCACAAATCAGAGAACACAATGTTTAAGCACATCGTTCCAGGTATTTTCAGTTTTTCAATAGGACAACCAGGGTGGAAGAAGAAAAATCGAATGTTGGTTTTTAGGCAAACGAAATGGCGCAGTATCTCTCACATCTCGGCGGACACTTGAACCGCGCCGTAAGTGAAAGCACAAAAGATGCATTTAAAGAACAAAGGAAGAAAGAGGTTCTGTACTGGAGGGCTCCGGAATAATTTCGATCACCTGTGTATCTTTAACGGGCACTGACATCGCACAACACACGGGCACCTCGGCGTTTCGCCTCCACCGAAACGCAGCCGCCGCGGTCAGGTTCGAACCCGAAAAACAATTTTCAATATTTTCGTGGACTGGCCTACGGAGCCAGTTATGATCCCCTTCCTTTCCTGAAAGTCCCTGTAGAACGTTGTCAACGTCAATGCCAATGAACGCAATTAATGCAGATGGTCTATAGCTTTAGTGCCGTGTTTCTTCAACGACGTTGTCAATGCCAACGCATGGGGCGCACATTTGACGCTACTCCTCCAACCGCATGGCGCGATTTCAGGCGCGATTGACGCGCGGATGCTGGGACGCGCGCGTCATTTTGACGCGTGCCCAGTATGATCCGTCACGAAATCGCACCGCCGCGGGCTCCTACTCGGAGTAGAAAAAAACGCCTCACGCGGCGCGCCCGCCAATCAGAGTTCAGGTAAGTCACGTGGCATTTGGTCACGTGGCATTTTGGGTTTTTAGTTTTGCCACCAGATGGCCTTGCTATCTCCGCGTCTCGACGGAACCTCTTTGGTGCAATTTTTTTTTCTCGGCTGAACTTGCGCGTGCGTCAAAGAAAACACGTGCTACCTTGATTTCGTTCGCGAATCGTGTTCACCTGAAATGGACAAAGCAATCTTCAACTAGGCCCTGATAACTTAAGCGGAGAAGCGTCGCGTCCTGTGGGACGTACGCGACCGCAACTACAAAAACAACATGAAACGTGGCCAGGCTTGGCGAGCTATATAGCAGATGCCCTCAGCGTAGACGGTATGCACCAAATCTGATTCTGTGCACACGTGATGTGGCTGCCCTGCTTGTTCTATGTACATTCGCCTCGACAAGCGTGTGAACTTGGCATGTTTACCCGCCGTTTTCGTATTTATCTCGCTGGCAGAGAGCGTGCCGCCGCGACGCGAAAGCGCCGCTCCCTTTTTTCGTGCGGTCGCTCGCGCGTCGGCGGCAACGCGGGCGTTCGCCGCGCGTCGCGTTTTTCGCTCGCGGAAAACGCGCCATGCGGTTCCAGTTGCGGTGCCTTTTTGCGTCTTCCCTATACTTTCGAAGCTTTCGCTCTTGATCGGTTCAATCTCAGCTGCGGCTCGGAGACGTCACATGGTCATCCTCGGTTCATGGCCATATGAAACACGCTCCGAACAAGCTGCGGAAAAGAGTAGTAAAGTTTTTATTTAAAAAAGTTACCTGTGGTTTAACTACTCCTCAGCATTGTTGGAGAGCGAAAGTTGTGGTGCATCGGGCAAGTAGACACGGCTTGACGTCTGCGCTGTTGAGTGCGTTCCCCACACTGGCTAGACATCGCGCCCACCCTGCCTCACTGGCAGGTGGAAGTTGAAAACTGTTTTTTTTTTTGGGGGGGGGGGCATTCGCACTATCTGTCTCCCATCTCGGCGGACACTTGAACCGCGCCGTAAGGGAAGAAATAAAGGAAGGAGTAAAAGAAGAAAGGAAGAGGTGCCGTAGTGGAGGGCTCCGGAATGATTTCTACCACCTGAGGATCCTTAACGTGCACTGGCACCACACGGCACACAGGCGCCTTAGCGTTTCGCCTCCATCGAAGGAAACGCTACCGCCTTGGTCGGGTTTGAACCCGGGTACTGCAGATCAGTAGCCGAGCGTTGTACCCACTGAGCCACTGCGGCGGGTACCAATTAATGGTTGATCGCGAGAGGTTGGCCACTCAGTGAGGAGAGGAGAAGGATAAACTTCATTTTAGTCGACCAAGGTAAAGTCGGTGTGGGGTTATAGCCCCATCAAGTGGCCATGAGCCCGTGGCGTTCGGCGACTTCTATGGCTTTTGTCACAACCCAGTGAACGCTGCAGCCTGTTGCTGTAGTGACGCGTGTCTGCCGCATGTCTGCATGCAGCCCCCACATCTCTCCCTCTCTCTTTCACTATAAAGTTATTTGTCTCTCAATGACGTTTGTCTGTATGTCTCTCTCTCTCTCTCATCATCTCCATGTTCCTCAAAGCGCGATTCGTCCACTGACCCAAGGATCCAGTTAGGAGTCCTTCCTCTTAAATCATTGGAGTCTTCCTCTATCCTGCCTTCCTGCCTCCTCGCATTTTTCATTTCATTTCTCCATTCTGCCTGCTCTCCTTTATTTCCCCTGCCGCAGCTCAGATGCTTCAGTATTGATGGCAGCTGCCGGGGATAGCAAAAATTTTATCCTTCCTTTTTAACAAATTATTATTATTTCAATAAACCACTACTAATTAGAGTCTTAAGCATTGTTAACGGCAACGCCAATGAGCACAATCAACACCGACGTCTTATATTTTTAATGTCGCGTTTCTGCCACAGCGTTTTGAGCCGGATCCTACGGAAACTTTCACGCGCGTCTCTGGACTCATTGGCGTAGTTAGAGCGACAGTTTGGTACAGAGCACCACCCAGGCATTGTAAACTACCTCGCTCGCAAACTTCTGTGCAGCACTCTTCAGAAACAAAGTAAACACAGTCCAAAATGACGCGCGCTGACAATGTGAGCCGCGACATGCCACTGTATTCCGAAGCGGCGTTCCGTTTCGAGTTGTTCGCGTTGACACTGGCGTTTCAGTTCGCGTTCATTGCGCTCGCCCCGCCCATCTCTCCCTTCTTCTCACTCACGTTATTGTCGAGATGGGGACATGCGCAGGCCTTATAAGGAAGCAACGAAACACTCAGTAGAGGAGAGCTGGGAGCGAGGAGACGCGGGTACCAGCTTTTCGTGAGACCTTCGCCATTTTGACCTGTGCGTTCGCACTGTCTGGACTGCTCCCTATTTGTTCCCTGTTCTGGAAACTCTCCTTATACGCATCTTTGCTGCATTAGAGATGGAAAAGGAAGCGACTTGTAGCAATGACAGCGGCGCCAAGGAAATGGCCGTTACGGTGAAAAGAGAGCGGACTTATTCGACGAGCAGCAGTGACTACATCGCCCAGGGACGCCCAAGCTGCCGTCGCGGTAAGTTGCCTTCTACGATATTCTGCCAGAGTGTCCTAGATTCTTTTACTCTTTGGGTCATCAAGGACGCGGTAATACCTTGACCGCACGGCGCTGCCTGTCCTGTAGGTTCAACGATATGGGAATGCTTTTATCGCCCGGCGTCCCTTGGTATGTCAGTAGCGTCCTGTTCGAAAAGCATATGGCCATTTCTGCTTACGCAATGGAAACAGCCAGTTATCTTATTATCGTGAAATCATCAACGCAGGGATGATGCCCCGCGTGACGGAAGCACGAATGTGTGTATTACGGTAGGGTTATAGCAAGCGCTTAATTGTTTGTGAAATAATTGGACACGGGTGTGAGGAAAGGGCGCCTCGACACAGCTTTTTTTTTGGTAGCTTCACCCTTCCAAAGGAAGCTGCATCGACGCATCATCCCTAGGGATGTCGCGCAGCGCGTTTCCAAGAAGCTTACCGAAAGTATTCGTCCTTAGTCCAATCTCGCATTATGTCTAGGCTATAAAAGTTCCGAGGAGCGTGTGTCGGTGCTTTTGAAGCAAAATGCTTCGCTACGTTAGGTAAACCAGACTTCGGGAATGCGGCGAAATGACTTTGACCGACCTTTACCCCAACTAAGGACTGCCGTGGATGAACACATGTATTGTAGTTACGATGTCCAACCCTTCACTCCTGACCATCACCCACTACCATTATTTGACCTTTAACATTGGGTAACCATTGAGGTGACCTTTGACGCTAAGAAAAAAGTATGGGGTGATGTGAAGCCACGTGATGAGTAGCCACGTGCGGAGAAGCTTTTCGCTGAATTTCAGGGACAATGTTCTAGATGGCGATGAATTTGTGCAAAGGAAGGGCGCATAACTGGCTCCCTGGATATGCGGACGCCATATTCATGCTTTCATACATGTGGCGGTTGTGAGAGAGATGTGGCCTCAATAGATTAGCGCTGACAGCGTTGTGGCTCACATGCGGCACTGCAGCTGTAGCTAGACCGCAGCGTTCATTTGGTGATTAATCTCTCGCGATCAACCATTAACTGCATGCCACCTCCCAGAGTGGCAGAGAGGCCGCACTGCTTATAGAGTGCGCGGAACGCAAAGCAGGCTTTTGCAGTTGGACACCAACGCCACGAATATGAAAGCGAGATTGAGGTGTCCACTTAATCGCGGAGTGGATTGTGCGCCTTTCCTTTCATGAAAATGACAGCCTTTGCAAAGTTGTCAACGCCAATGAAGTTGTAGGAACGCCGTCGGCTCACCTGTTTTGCTTGGTTTTTGAGGTAATGAAATGGCACAGTAAAAGGTCTCACCTATTTCGGTGGACACCCGAACCGTACCGTAAAGGGAGAGATAAAGGAGGGAGGGAAAGAAGAGAGAACAGAAAATTGAAAGTTGGATTTTTACCCGCCGCGGTGGCACAATGGTTAGGGCGCTCGACTACTGATCCGGAGTTCCCGGGTTCGAACCCGACCGCGGCGGCTGCGTTTTTATGGAGGAGTGGGTGAAAACTTTTATTGATCCATTCAAGAGATTCGCGGATTCGAAAGCTCCGTCGTCTTCGTTCTTGGCGCTGGCGATCGCAGTATTCTCTTCAGCATGGGTGGGCCCCTATTCCAGGGCTCCACTGAGCCGTGCTGCATCGCCCGCGTGCCTCACTAAGGCCTGTTGGGCGATGAGCTCGCTGCTGGTGAGACGGCTCTCCCATTGCTCCGCACTCGGGTGTTCGTGTTTGTGGAATGCTTTGTTGCGTTCGCACTCCCAAGTAATATGATAAAGTGTTGGTGTGGCTCCGCACCACGGGCAGGTGGCCCTGTATTGTGATGGGAACATTTCTTTGACTATGTGTAGGTTGGAGAAGGTGTTTGTCTGTAGTCTACGCCAGGTGGTGGCCTCCTCCTTTGTCAGAGCTTTGTGTGGTGGTGAATATTTCATTCTGATCCCCCTGTGTAAGTTTAAATGTTCTGCGTATCCCCCCTCGCAGGCTTGCAGATGGAACTCCGGGGCGTTAGACTGTCCTGCTCGGATTGCTTCGCCTCGAGCTAGGCTGTCTGCCCTTTCGTTTCCCTCTACCCTCGCGTGGCCTGGGATCCAAATCAGATTGTGTCTGGGTTTGTTTAACTCGGTAGGGGCTACCCCGCTGAGTATCCTGAGGGCCGTTTTGCTAATTCTGCCCTTCGTGTAGTTTTGCACGTTTCTGTCGAATCTGTTAGAATATTTAGGGGGCGGCCGGTCCTATAGCCTTCTGCTGCCGCCAGCGCAACTGCAATTTCCTCGGCCTCCGCTGCGCCTGCGACTTTCGCCGTGGCGCTCGTCACTAGGTGTCCTTCGTTGTCTACTACCACCATTGCGGCTGCATGTTCTGCTCCGCATGGATACACGGCAGCGTCTGTGTAGACAGTGTTGTCTTTTGGGGCTAGCGTTCATTCGACGTATTCTGCCCTAGCCTTGCGTCGGTTTGCGTGGAGATTAGGGCCCATGTTCTTTGGCAAAGGCCCTATGTTAAAGGATTTTCTGAGGTGGTCCGGCACCTCCGCGTATCTATCGACTAGTCCGCGCGTGTCCCGACCCAGCCTTTTCAGGAGCGCCCGTCCTGCGGGGGTGCCTCCGAGCCTTATGGTCTGTGCACCCAGCAGCGCTTCCGCGAGTTCGCTGAATGTGTTGCTGACGCCCAACTGCAGGAGTTTCTCGTTGGACGTGTTTCTGGGTAGGTGGAGGGCTGTCTTGTAAGCCTTTCTGGGGATGGTTTCGGCTTGCTCTCTTTCAGGCGCCCGTGTGCTGTGCGATGTCGGTGCACGTTAAAGATCCCCAGTTTGTCGAAATTATTCCGTAGCCATCCACTACGGGACCTTATTCTTCCTTTCTTCTTTCACTCCCTCCTTTGTACCTTCCCTTACGGCGCGGTTCCGGTGTCCAACAATATATGAGACAAATACTGCGGCATTTCCTTTCCCCAAAAGCCAATTATTATTATTATTATTCATCGGCTGGCCCAGGGAGCCAGTTATGATCACCTTTCTTTTCTGAAAATCACTCTAGATCGTTGTCAACGTCAACGCCAATGAACACAATAAATGCCAACGGCCTATAGCTTCAGTGCCGCGTTTCTGCAACAACTTTGTAAATGCCAACGCATGCGACGCGTATTTCACGCTACTCCTCCGTAACGCATCCGGGGTGTATTATGCGTCTTCCCTTTGCTTTCGAAGCTTCCGCTCTTGATCGGTTCAAGCTCAGCTGGGGCTCGGAAACGTCACATGGTCATCCTTGGTTCAAGGCTATATGAAATACACGCGGAACAAGCTACGGAACAGAGGCGTAAAGCTTTCACTTTAAAAAGTTACCTGCGGCTTAACTACTCCTGAACCTTGTTGGAGACCGAAAGCTGCGGTGCATCAGGAAAGTAGACGCGGCTTGACGTCTGCGTTGTTGAGTGCGTTCCCCACCCTAGCTAGTCAGCGCGCCCACGATGCCCCACTGGCAGGTGGCAGTTGAAAATAATTTTTTCTTTTGGTGAGGGGGGGGCGGGAATTTCGCAGTATCTGTCTCGCATCTCGGCGGGCACCTAAACCGTGTTGTAAGGGAAGAAATAAAGGAAGGAGTAAAAGAAGAAAGGAAGAAAGAGGTGCCGTAGTGGAGGGCTGCGGAATAATTTCGACCACCTGAGGATCCTTAACGTGCACTGACACCACACGGCACACGGGCGCCTTAGCGTTTCGCCTCCATCGAGAGAAACGCTGCCACCTTGGTCGGGTTTGGACCCGGGTGCTGCAGATCAGCAGCCGAGCGCCCTACCGTACACTCAGCCACTGCGGCGGGTACCAGCTAATGGTTGATCGTGAGAGGTTGGCCACTGAGTGAAGAGAGGAGGAGGATAAACTTTATTTTGGACGACCAAGGTAGCAGTTGGTGTGGGGTTATTGCCCCATCATGTGGCCATGAGCCCCTGGCGTTCGGCGACGTCTATGGCTCTTGTCACAACCCAGTGAACGCTGCAGCCTGTTGCTGCAGTGCCGCGTGTCTGCCGCATGTCTGCCTGCAGCCCCCCACATCTCTCCCACTCTCTTTCACTACAAAGTTATTTGTCTGTCAATGAAGTTCTTTGTCTGTCTGTCCGTCTGTCTGTCTCTCTCTCATCATCTCCATGTTCCTCAAAGCGCGATTCGTCCACTGACCCAGAGAGCCAGTTATGAGTCCTTCCTTTTAAATCATTGGAGTCTTCCCTATCCTCTCTTCCTGCCTCCTCGCCTTTTTCATTTCATTTCTCCATTCTGCCTGCTATTCTTTATTTCCGCTTCCGCAGCTCAGATGCTTCAGTACCGATCGGAGTTGCCAGGGCTAGTACAAATTTTATATTTCCTTTTTATTATTATTATATCCATACACCACTGCTACTTGGAGTCTTAAGCATTGTGAACGGCAACACCAATGACCACAATGATAACCGTCGTCTTATAGCTTCAGTGTCGCGTTTCTGCCACAGCGTTTTGAGCCGGTTCCTACGAGATTCTTCACACGCGTCTCTGGGCTCATAGGCGTAGTTAGACTGACAGTTTGGTACTGAGCACCACTCAGGCATTGTAAACTACCTCGCTCGCAAACTTCTGTGCAGCAAAGTCCAGAAACAACGCAAACACAGTCCAAAATGACGCGCGCTGACAATGTGAGCCGCGACATGACACTGTATTCCGAAGCGGCGTTCCGTTTAGAGTTGTTCGCTTTGACACTGGCGTTTCAGTTCGCGTTCATTGCGCTCGCCCCGCCCATCCCTCCCTTCTTCTCACTCACGTTATTGTCGAGAGGGGGACATGCGCAGGCCTTATAAGGAAGCGACGAAGCACTCAATAGAGGAGAGCTGGGAGCGAGGAGACGCGGGTACCAGCTTTTCGTGAGACATTCGCCATTTCGACCTGTGCGTTCGCACTGTCTAGACAGTTCAATATTTGTTCCTTCTTCTGGAAACTCTCCTTATACGCATCTTTGCTGCTTCAGCGATGGAAAAAGAAGCGACTTGTAACAATGACAGCAGTGCCGAAGGATTGGCCGTTACGGTGAAAAGAGAGCGGACTTATTCGACGGGAAGCAGTGACTACATCGCCCAGGGACACCCAAGCTGCCGTCGCGGTAAGTTGCCTTCTACGATATTCTGCCAGAGTGTCCTAGATTCTTTCACTCTTTGGGTCATCAAGGACACGGTAATACCTTGACCGCACGGCGCTGCCTGTCGTGTAGGTTCAACGATATGGGAAAGCTTTCCTCGCCCGGCGTCCCTTGGTATGTCAGTAGCGTCCTGTTCGAAAAGCATATGGCCATTTCTGCTTACGCAATGGAAACAGCCAGTTATCTTATTATCGTGAAATCATCAACGCAGGGATGACGCCCCGCGTGACGGAAGCACGAATGTGTGTGTTACGGTAGGGTTATAGCAAGCGCTTGTTTGTGAAATAATTGGACACGGGTGTGAGGAAAGGGCGCCTCGACACAGCTTTTTTTTTTGGGGGGGGGGGGGGGGATCTTCACCCTTCCAAAGGAAGCTGCATCGACGCATCATCCCTAGGGATGTCGCGCAGCGCGTTTCCAAGAAGCTTACCGAAAGCATTCGTCCTTAGTCCAATCTCGCATTATGTCTAGGCTATAAATGTTCCGAGGAGCGTGTGTCGGTGCTTTCGAAGCAAAATGCTTCGCTACGTTAGGTAAACCAGACTTCGGGAAGGCGGCGAAAGGACTTTGACCGACCTTTACCCCAACTAAGGACTGCCGTGGATTAACACATGTATTGTAGTTACGATGTCCAGCCCTTCACTCCTGACCATCACCCACTACCATTATTTGACCTTTAACATTGGGTTACCATTGAGGTGACCTTTGACGCTAAGAAAAAAGTATGGGGTGATGTGAAGCCACGTGATGAGTAGCCACGTGCGGAGAAGCTTTTCGCTGAATTTCAGGGACAATGTTCTAGATGGCGATGAATTTGTGCAAAGGAAGGGCGCATAACTGGCTCCCTGGATATGCGGACGCCATATTCATGCTTTCATACATGTGGCGGTGGTGAGAGAGATGTGGCCTCAATAGATTAGCGCTGACAGCGTTGTGGCTCACATGCGGCACTGCAGCTGTAGCTAGACCGCAGCGTTCATTTGGTGATTAATCTCTCGCGATCAACCATTAACTGCATGCCACCTCCCAGAGTGGCAGAGAGGCCGCACTGCTTATAGAGTGCGCGGAACGCAAAGCAGGCTTTTGCAGTTGGACACCAACGCCACGAATATGAAAGCGAGATTGAGGTGTCCACTTAATCGCGGAGTGGATTGTGCGCCTTTCCTTTCATGAAAATGACAGCCTTTGCAAAGTTGTCAACGCCAATGAAGTTGTAGGAACGCCGTCGGCTCACCTGTTTTGCTTGGTTTTTGAGGTAATGAAATGGCACAGTAAAAGGTCTCACCTATTTCGGTGGACACCCGAACCGTACCGTAAAGGGAGAGATAAAGGAGGGAGGGAAAGAAGAGAGAACAGAAAATTGAAAGTTGGATTTTTACCCGCCGCGGTGGCTCAATGGTTAGGGCGCTCGACTACTGATCCGGAGTTCCCGGGTTCGAACCCGACCGCGGCGGCTGCGTTTTTATGGAGGAGTGAGTGAAAACTTTTATTGATCCATTCAAGAGATTCGCGGATTCGAAAGCTCCGTCGTCTTCGTTCTTGGCGCTGGCGATCGCAGTATTCTCTTCAGCATGGGTGGGCCCCTATTCCAGGGCTCCACTGAGCCGTGCTGCATCGCCCCCGTGCCTCGCTAAGGCCCGTTGGGAAATGATCTCGCTGCTGGTGAGACGGCTCTCCCATTGCTCCGCACTCGGGTGTTCGTGTTTGTGGAATGCTTTGTTGCGTTCGCACTCCCAAGTAATGTGATAAAGTGTGGGTGTGGCTCCGCACCACGGGCAGGTGGCCCTGTATTGTGATGGGAACATTTTTTTGAGTATGTGTAGGTTGGAGAAGGTGTTTGTAGTCTACGCCAGATGGTGGCCTCCTCCTTTGTCAGAGCTTTGTGTGGTGGTGAATATTTGATTCTGATCTCCCTGTGTAAGTTTAAAAGTTCTGCGTATCCCCCCTCGCAGGCTTGCAGATGGAACTCCGGGGCGTTAGACTGTCCTGCTCGGATTGCTTCGCCTCGAGCTAGGCTGTCTGCCCTTTCGTTTCCCTCTACCCTCGCGTGGCCTGGGATCCAAATCAGATTGTGTCTGGGTTTGTTCAACTCGGTAGGGGCTACCCCGCTGAGTATCCTGAGGGCCGTTTTGCTAATTCTGCCCTTCGTGTAGTGTTTGCACGTTTCTTTCGAATCTGCTAGAATATTTAGGGGGCGGCCGGTCCTATAGCCTTCTGCTGCAGCCAGCGCCACGGCAATTTCCTCGGCCTCCGCTGCGCCTGCGACTTTCGCCGTGGCGCTCGTCACTAGGTGTCCTTCGTTGTCTACTACCACCATTGTGGCTGCATGCTCTGCTCCGCATGGATAGACGGCAGCGTCTGTGTAGACAGTGTTGTCTTTTGGGGATAGCGTTCGTTCGACGTATTCTGCGCTAGCCTTGCGTCCGTTTGCGTGGAGATTAGGGCCCATGTTCTTTGGCATAGGCCCTATGTTAAAGGATTTTCTGAGGTGGTCCGGAACCTCCGCGTATCTATCGACTAGTCCGCGCGTGTCCCGACCCAGCCTTTTCAGGAGCGCCCGTCCTGCGGGGGTGCCTCCGAGTCTGATGGTCTGTGCACCCAGGAGCGCTTCCGCGAGTTCGCTGAATGTGTTGCTGACGCCCAACTGCAGGAGTTTCTCGTTGGACATGTTTCTGGGTAGGTGGAGGGCTGTCTTGTAAGCCTTTCTGAGGATGGTGTCGGCTTGCTCTCTTTCAGGCGCCCGTGTGCTGTGCGATGTCAGTGCACGTTAAAGATCCCCAGGTTGTCGAAATTATTCCGGAGCCCTCCACTACGGGACCTCTTTCTTCCTTTCTTCTTTCACTCCCTCCTTTGTACCTTCCCTTGCGGCGCGGTTCAGGTGTCCAACAATATATGAGACAAGTACTGCGGCATTTCCTTTCCCCAAAAGCCAATTATTATTATTATTATTCATCGGCTGGCCCAGGGAGCCAGTTATGATCACCTTTCTTTTATGAAAATCACTCTAGATCGTTGTCAACGTCAACGCCAATGAACACAATAAATTCCAACGGCCTATAGCTTCAGTGCCGCGTTTCTGCAACAACATTGTAAATGCGAACGCATGCGACGCGTATTTGACGCTACTCCTCCGTAACGCATCTGGGGTGTATTATGCGTCTTCCCTTCGCTTTCGAAGCTTCCGCTCTTGATCGGTTCAAGCTCAGCTGGGGCTCGGAGACGTCACATGGTCATCCTTGGTTCAAGGCTATATGAAATACACGCCGAGCAAGCTACGGAACAGAGTAGTAAAGCTTTCACTTTAAAAAGTTAACTGCGGAAAAACTACTCCTGAACCTTGTTGGAGACCGAAAGCTGCGGTGCATCGGAAAAGTAGACGCGGCTTGACGTCTGCGTTGTGGAGTGCGTTCCCCACACTAGCTAGTCAGCGCGCCCACACTGCCCCACTGGCAGGTGGCAGTTGAAAAGAATTTTTTCTTTTGGTGAGGGGGGGGACTTTGCTGTATCTGTCTCGCATCTCGGCGGACACCTAAACCGCGTTGTAAGGGAAGAAATAAAGGAAGGAGCAAAAGAAGAAAGGAAGAAAGGGGTGCCGTAGTGGAGGGCTCCGGAATAATTTTGACCACCTGAGGATCCTTAACGTGCCCTGACACCACACGGCACACGGGCGCCTTAGCGTTTCGCCTCCATCGAGAGAAACGCTGCCACCTTGGTCGGGTTTGGACCCGGGTGCTGCAGATCAGCAGCCGAGCGCCCTACCGTACACTCAGCCACTGCGGCGGGTACCAGCTAATGGTTGATCGTGAGAGGTTGGCCACTGAGTGTAGATAGGAGGAGGATAAACTTTATTTTGGACGACCAAGGTAGCAGTTGGTGTGGGGTTATTGCCCCATCATGTGGCCATGAGCCCCTGGCGTTCGGCGACTTCTATGGCTCTTGTCACAACCCAGTGAGCGCTGCACCCTGTTGCTGCAGTGCCGCGTGTTTCCCACAACGCTGACAGCGCTAATGCATGCGGCCCACATCTCTCTCTCTCTCTCTCTCTCTCACACACACACACACAAAATAAAGTTCTTTGTCTATCTGTCTATCTCTCTCTCATCATCTCCATGTTTACTCAAAGTGCGATTCGTCCACTGAGCCAGGAAGCCAGTAATGAGTCTTTCCTTTTAAATCATTGGAGTCTTCCCCTATGCTCTCTTCCTGCCTCTTCGCCTTTTTCATTTCATTTCTCCATTCTGCTTGCTATCCTTTATTTCCGCTTCCGCAGCTCAGATGCTTCAGTACCGATGGCAGTTTATATATTTATTTATATTTCCTTTTTATTATTATTATTTCAATACACCACTACTACTTGGAGTCTTAAACATTGTGAACGGCAACGCCAATGAGCACAATGATAACCGTCGTCTTATAGCTTGAGTGTCGCGTTTCTGCCACAGCGTTTTGAGGCTGTTCCTACAGGAATCTTCACACGCGTCTCTGGGCTCATTAGCGTAGTTAGACTGACAGTTTGGTACTGAGCACCACTCAGGCATTGTAAACTACCTCGCTCGCAAACTTCTGTGCAGAAAATTCCAGAAACAACGCAAACACAGTCCAAAATGAAGTGCGCTGACAATGTGAGCCGCGACATGCCACTGTATTCCGAAGCGGCGTTCCGTTTCGAGTTGTTCGCGTTGACACTGGCGTTTCAGTTCGCGTTCATTGCGCTCGCCCCGCCCATCTCTCCCTTCTTCTCACTCACGTGACTGTCGAGAGGGGGACATGAGCAGGCCTTATAAGGTAGCGATGAAGGAATCACGATGGGACAATTGGGAGCGAGACGACGCAGGCGCCAGCTTTTCGTGAGACCTTCGCCATTTCGACCTGTGCGTTCGCACTGTCTGGACTGCTCCATATTTGTTCCCTGTTCTGGAAGCTCTCCTTATACGCATCTTTTCTGCATTAGTGATGGAGAAGGAAGCGACTTGTAGCAATGACAGCGGCGCCAAGGAAATGGCCGTTACGGTGAAAAGAGAGCGGACTTATTCGACGAGCAGCAGTGACTACATCGCCCAGGGACGCCCAAGCTGCCGTCGCGGTAAGTTGCCTTCTACGATATTCTGCCAGAGTGTCCTAGATTCTTTTACTCTTTGGGTTATCAAGGACGCGGTAATACCTTGACCGCACGGCGCTGCCTGTCCTGTAGGTTCAACGATATGGGAATGCTTTTATCGCCCGGCGTCCCTTGGTATGTCAGTAGCGTCCTGTTCGAAAAGCATATGGCCATTTCTGCTCAACTTGGTTGGTGAAGCCGTTTCAAAAACTTAATAGTGATCGCATATTAACTGCAAGAAAATACAATTAGAGAAGCTTACGCAATGGAAACAGCCAGTTATTATCTTATTATCGTGAAACCATCAACGCAGGGATGACGCCCCGCGTGACGGAAGCACGATTTTGTGTGTTACGGTAGGGTTATAGTGAGCGCTTGTGTGTGAAATAATTGGACACGGGTGTGAGGAAAGGGCGCCTCGTTACAGCTTTTTGGGGAGCTTCACCCTTCCAAAGGAAGCTGCATCGACGCATCATCCCTAGGGATGTCGCGCAGCGCGTTTCCAAGAAGCTTACCGAAAGCATTCGTCCTTAGTCCAATCTCGCATTATTTCTAGACTATAAATGTTCCAAGGAGCGCGTGTCGGTGCTTTTGAAGCAAAAAGATTCGCTACGCTAGGTAAAGCAGACTTCGGGAAGACAGCGAAACGACTTTGACCGATGTTTACCCCAACCAAGGATTGCCGTGTATGAGCACATGTATTATAGTTACGATGCCCAACTCTTAACTCCTGACCATCACCCATGACCATTATTTGACCTTTAACTTTGGGTTACCGTTGAGGTGACCTTTGATCTTAGGAAAAAAGATGGGGTGATGTGAAGTCACGTGATGACTAACCATGTTTGCAGAAGCTATTCGCTGAATTCCAGGGACAATGTCCTAGATGGCGATGGATTTGAGCGAAGGAAGGGCGCATAACTGGCTCCCTGGATACGCGGACGCCTCATTCGTACTTTCATACATGTGGCTGTGGTGAGAGATATGTGGCCTGAATAGATTAGCGCAGACAGTGTTGCGTCACTGTAGCTGTAGCTGTACCGCAGCGTTCATTTGGTGATCAACCATTCACTGCATGCCACCTTCCGGGGTGGCAGGGAGGGGGCACTGCTTATAGAGTGTGCGGAACGCAATGAAAGCAGACTTGCAGTTTGAGACCAACGCCACGAATATGAAAGCGAGATTGAGGTCTCCACTTACTCACGGAGCCGAAATTGCGACTTTCCTTTCATGAAAATGAACAGCCTTTGCAAAGTTGTCAACGCCAATGAACTGTAGGAACGCTATCGGCTCACTTGATTTGTTTGGTTTTTGAGGAAATGAAATGGCACAGTAATAGGTCTCACCTATCTCGGTGTACACCCGAACCGTACCGTAAAGGGAGAGATAAAGGAGGGAGGGAAAGAAGAAAGAGAGAACAGAAAATTGAAAGTCGGATTTTCAGCAAAGACGCCGATAGCTGTATCTCCGTGCTACTAGTGGCGCATGCGCAGTAGTGACTAGGGAGCGAGAGAGAGAAATAACCGCGGCGAGCCGCGCGTTGTGACGTCCTGTTCCTCTTCGGAGTACCGCCACGGCGAAATCGCAACTTCGCGGCCACTAAAGCGTTCGCTTTTAGAGCGACAGCTGTCCGAGTCCATTGTATTCATTGGCGTTGGCGTTCACAACGTTCAAGACGCCGATGATTTTGAGGAAAGGAATAGCACTGAAGTGGCTCCCTGGGTCAGTGGACGCCTTAGCCGTGCTTTGAGGTACGTTGCGGTGATCAGAAAGAGAGAGAGAGAGCGAGATGTGGGCTTCATGCATTAGCACTGACAACGTTATGGCAGACACGTGGCACAGAAGCAATAGGCCGCAGCGTTCAGCAAACCTTGCCATCAACCATTAACTGCCACCTGCCAGTGTGGCAGGGTGGGCGCGCTGCCTCTCCAGTGCGCAGAACGCACTCAACGTTACAGACGCCAAGCCGTGTTTAGTTGCCCAACGCACCATACCTTTCGCTCTCTATCCATGTTCAGCACTAGTTAAGCGTCAACTAAGTGTTCTGTGCAGAGTGCATGTAAGGACAACTCAAGTTTTCTGTCTCCGGATTTTCTGAACGGGGGACTTAAGAGCCCTTTCATGGGTTGAACGGTTTCCTCGGCGTCGGCCTCTACCTCGGCGTAGCCGGTAGAGCGAACGAGAAAGGCAGCGGTGGAATAAGGTACGGCGATAGCATAGAACAAACGAGTAGAAGAGCGGAAGATGGTTTGGTTCTAGGTTTTATGCTGTTTACCGTCCCAAAGGAGATCAGGTTCAGCAAGCAGTTTTTGTCGCGGTATTATCTTTTGGTTAAATTTTACGGTCGATTAAAAATTTAAAAACTTTTTAAATTCAGGATTCCCACGTCTAAAACTTCGTAATGAAAACAGTTTCTCTCTGAGAACCACAAGAAAACAAATCTGCTAATTTACCAAATCCGCCAACGCAAACATTGCACAAGTTGCTAAACTACTTTACGACATTCCGCATTTGCTGTAATTGCGAAGCTACACATTTGTAAAACCTTTTCAGGATTCCGCGATCCATTCCCGTTTCTATCTTGAAATTCACGGCC